>NC_133581.1:39156482-39504611 GCF_964106895.1 Numenius arquata
GAAGGGAGGCTGGGGAGCCCATCCTGTGCATGTAGTTGCACTGGGGATTTCCAGGCTGATGAGTCTTGATGGCAGCAGCAAACGCTTGATAGCATCATCTGCACTGGGGAGAAGCCTCCCTACCACCACAAGCAGGGGGGTTGGTCCTCCGTGCCCACCACCCTGCCGCAATCTGGGGTGCAGGTCCTTCTTGGGGGGCTCTTCCGTGGGGTGGTGTTGGGCAAGCCAAGTGTGGGGGACTGCCTTTGACACACAGGCACCGCTCGAGAGTGGTTTCAGAGGTTAAGTTTACAGCGTGACAGCTCCAAGTGCAGGAAACAAAGCTGGGCTGGTCTTGTTTTTGGAGCCATTAAAGAGCCAATGTAGTCAAGTGACAGAGTTGCCCAACCAGTTCTGTGAAGACTGTGCGTTTTTACTGCACCTTGTGCTGGTTTTAGTCGGTGTGGAGACCTCTTTCTGGACCCTACCTGCAGCGTTTGTTGCACAAATAATATTCTTGTATGTGGTAATCAAAAAGAGGAAAAAAACCACTAAACTGTACTTTTGGCTTTTTCTTCTGTCTGCTATTTCTGGTAAGTTGTTTCTGTTTTTTTTTTAGGTGGGGAGGAGAACCAAATGACTTCTGGGACAGGTTATGAGGTTTTTGGGTTGTTTTTTTCTTTTTTCCCCCTACTTTTCTTGGCAGACTTGTGTCTCTGGTCTTGCTGAATGGAAAGATTTGCTTAAACCGGAGAAATACTGTCCTGCAAATACTGTCACACTGTGCAAGCATGAGCGTATAGACCGAAAATAGCAAAGAACTTTCTCAATTTGCCAGTTGTAGGGACTGAAGACCTACTTCAATGTTGGCTCTCAGACTGAAGTGGGAAGTCCAGATGTTCTTAAAATCTGATTGTACCCCTTGCAAATATAGAGAGATGATAATGGGCGCTTCTAAAACCTGCGCTGCTCTTTGATACCGAACTGTGAGTTGGCTTCTTTTTCAGAGAATGATAGTGGTTTATAACTATCTCATCGCTTCCCCTTGGGCATCAGAAGTACATTTCTAAAATGCGCATTTCCTTTTTACAAAATGCATAACACGTGCTTGCTGCAGTTGAATACGCCGAAAAACCTCTGCCATCCCAGATAGTCCTACCAGTGCTTTCTAATCTAGGGTCTCACTGGATGGCACTGTCGCTTGTCAGATGGTTCCCACGACGGTATGCTAACTACAGAAGTCACACGGAAAAGCTGAATGTCTTATCAGGTGCATCAGGCACAAACCTACCTTTCAGTATGAGCTGATGAGTTTTCTCAGAAACTCACCCAGTTTCCTGAGAAATCCAGCCTTTCTGCAGTGCTTGCAGCCAACTGTTGCCTTGTTTTAGCCTGCTCCCCTTGCTCCAGGGAGAGGGAATGTGCAGGGACCGCACGCAGACTTGAGCCTCTGGCTCGCAAATGTCTTGCGGCTGCTCATCTTAGGGTGTCGCTGCACATATCTGTACTCCTAAGTGGTGAGATCAAAGCTTGTTGACAATCAGGTATCGTGCTGCAGTTTAGAGGCTGATGTAGCTGTGCTGCTGTCTCTTTGTGCTTAGCCCTCAAACCACCTCCTCTAGCTTGAAGGCAATTGCTTCTACTTAAGATAAGAAGAAACTGTCTCTAGAGTAGATGGAATAAGATACAGACCGTTCCACGTACAAACTTTGGTAACAGAAGGGAAAAAAAGAAGGTATTAGGCAGAAATGCAGTTTTCTGCCTTGCCCTGACACTTTCCTTCAGAAGGAAACTGTACCTGAATCAGCGGTGCATGCGCACACACATAAATAAATAAAAATAATCTCTGCATCCGCAAGTGTGGCCTGTTTGAGAGGGTATCCCTAATTAGCAGCCTTAATTTTGAGGTTCCAGCTTCTTCCTCAAATCCCTTCATTGTAATTTTTGAAGAGATGCTGTTTGGAAAGTCTCCATGACAAACACGATCTTGTTTGTGTTTTCAAGGTCATTACACAGCTGGTATTATCTTGGTGGAGCTTAAAGAAAAGTTTAGTGGATTCAGACCCCAGCCTTTCCTTGGCTCCGTGGTTATTTGCTTGCCAGAGACAAGATGTACTTCCCAGGTGCACTGAAAGTCCAAGGCCTTTGAATATTAACATCAGCAAGATGAACTCCTTGGGATATTCTTTGTATGTTGATACTGAGGGCAGTGCTGTCCCTGGTTAACAGGAGACTTAGTAACTCTGCTGTTGTTCATTAACTGGGACTGTTGTCTGAAGCTGTCCTGTCTCATCACTGACCATCAGGAGACCTTCTGATTGCCAAATGCTCCTTCTTCATGTGCCTGGATGGAGAAGCATCCCTGGCAGCTGGGCCTTGAGTACAAGGCCTCCAAATCCTGCAAAAGATGAGCTGTTTCCTCCCCTGTGTCTTAAAGGTGGTGGCTTCTGGGCTGCCTGTTCCCCAACCCCTCCTGCATGCAGGTGTCTGGCTTGGAGCTGGAAGGGGAAGTGACCATTTAGTGAGCAACTTCTGATCCCCAGCTGGCTTCTGAGGGTCTCTAGCCTGGTTCTGGTTTCTGGACTGGGACAATACTGCAAAAAGGAACTGCACTACCCTTCAAAATGGCCTTAACCTCCTGCAAATTAGCATGCAGATAAACACCTGTGTGGAACCAGTGGCTTGCTGATCTCCTCCTAGGGACAGGTGGTAGTTGCTATCATCAGAGAGGCCAGATCTGAGACGTGAATAGGTCAGTGGGAGCTCCTCCTTCTCCAAGACCTCTGGGCCCACCTGCCCACCAATGAACCCAGCTAACCTCGGTCACTGTCGTGGCATGGAAAGAAGGCAGGGAGGTGAGACCAGATCAGGGAGAGCTTTAGAGGTTTTCCAAGCCCAGCCTGGGAATAGTATCTTGATGGGAAACAACCTGTTGCCGTATGTATAGGGAGGGTGGTGCTCGCCTACGGTGCTTGTGATGGGCTGAGGTTGCTTCATTGGAGTAGCTGAGTTTTCTTCTGGAGATCCCACCTGCCACATCAGATGCGAAATGGGAAGGATCAGGAGCCTCAGGGTATGCTGCAGAACCTTGGTTCACGGTGCTGGCTGCTGCATCTCTGCATCTGTCAAGCTGGAAGTTTCTCCTTGGGCAGGCAGGAGGGACAGCAGAAACCAGCCAGCCAGGGCATCCGAGGTGTTTGTGGGGGCAAGGGGAATAGCGACTGGAAAACCAGTTCTGGTGCTGGTTTTGCTCATCCTAGCCTGGTAAAAGCTAGTAGCAGTGCATCCTGAGCAACCTGGTCTAGCGGGAGGTGTCCCAGCCCATGGCAGGGGGTTGGAACTGGATGATCTTTAGGTCCCTTCCAACCTGAACTGTTCTATGATCCTATAGGGTCTGCCTTGGTTTTACGTTCCCTGGTGTTAGAGCCTGAGGGGTGGTAGTGGGGAGCAACTGGCCAAAGTAGGTAGGAAAAACCTGCAGCTTCTTTGATCGTTTCCTTTCCTTAAGGAAGAGGGTCTGGGGGAAAGGGGACAGCATCTTCCAGTCGATGTAGATGGATTCAAAGGTGAGCTCTCTTCTGCTTGTCTTGGACTACTGGGGTTCACTTTCAGAGCTCGTTGTTTTCCTCGAGGGTTTTGCAGGAACTTTGCCCTTGCCTGTAAATGTACCAAGACGGTGATTTCTACAAGAGATCTGCTCTGCTTTGCCTTGAGGTTGTTCCTGCTTGTCTCCTCCTCTCTCACCACGCTTGTCAACGAGCCCCTTATTTGCACGGTACAGTAACTTGGCAGCTGAGGTGCTTCGTCGGGAAGAAACCTGGGGTGCAGGAGCATGGGGGGTGCTGTGGAGGAAGGCCGAGCTCCCACCGGCACAGCCGCCCAGCACGGTCACGTATGGTGCCAGCCTGAGCCAAATACCATAAACTTCACCGAAGGTGGGTGGAGGCAGTCCGGGATCTCATTCAAGAGAGCAGAATGGCAATTAAAAATTAACTTAACCTCTCTGCCCCTTGGCTGATGTGGTTATAACGTGTTCCCTCTCCCGATGGTGGGGCCGGGGGGCAGAGGCCTTCAGCCTTTAGCCTGTCCTTCGCCGCCATCACCTTCTGCGAGAGGGGGCTGGGACAGCAGGCTTCTGCAACGAAAACAAGTTCATCTCCGCGCCGTGATGGGCCTCCTTTGCTGTGGCTAACAAAGCAGGCTTCTGTCTGCCTCTCCTCAGACACACGTGTCCTGCATTTTGTGTTCCACATAGCGGTCTTGCTGCCATGGCCGATGCTGGGAGAACCATAGGCCTGACAGCTGGAGGTGCTGGAGAGGCCAGGAAACCATCCTGTGATGACGGTTTAGCCCGTGTGGAGTCTTACTGTTCCTCTCCCATGGGGAACCCAGGGGTCCTGGATCAACTGGTGCCTTCTTGGAGTTAGTTCTCCCTTTGGGTCCTGGGGCTGAAGCTAAGGAAGACCCAGGATCAACTGCACAGAAGCTGACCAGGCCATGTTGGCAAACAAGTTTTTATGGCAGTAGTACCTCAATGCAGCAAACTGATAGATGTGCATAAATCATAGAATCATAGAATGGTTCGGATTGGAAGGGACCTTAAAGATCATCCACTTCCAACTCCCTGCCCTGGGCAGACCAGACCAGGTTGCTCAAAGCCCCATCCAGCCTGGCCTTGAACCCCTCCAGGGATGGGGCAGCCACAGCTTCTCTGGGCAACCTGGGCTAGTGTCTTACCAGCCTCACAGGAAAGAATTTCTTCCCAATATCTTGTCTAAATCTCCCCTCTTTCAGTTTAAAACCGTTCCCCCTCATCGTATGGCTCCCCTCCCTGATCAAGAGTCCCTCCCCATCTCTCCTGTAGCCCCTTTAGGGACTGGAAGGGGCTCTAAGGTCTGGGAAATGAGAGGCTGGGAGAAACACCACTCTGCAAGTTGACAGTACGGTCTCTTAGGAAATTCTCTGCAGAGCTGGCATCAAACTGGAGAACAACAGGGGAAGTTTGGAGGCACATGGGCAGGACTGTTGAAAAGGCTGGGTGTGACTGCCTGGGGAGGAAAATCCAAATGGTCCAAGCAGTTAGGGTGGAGAGGAAAAGGAGGAAACAAACAATTGTGGACAATCAGTGGAATTTAAAAGTTGCAAACCTCATGTATTAAACCTTTGCATGTGCTGCTGCAGAATGGCAAGGCTCAGAAGTTGACCAGCCTCAGAAGGCAAATGGCCAGCACTGGCTGGCAAGTTTCGGAGTGTAAACCAGGCCTTCGCTGCCGAGTGGCCCGTCAATACGCCCGGTTATGATAACTCCGAGTTCCTCTGCTTCCAAACCTGACCCATCTCAAATTTTGTTGAGCTGCTGCTTCTGCTGTGCAGTGGTGTTGCTAACTTTGTGACCGTTCTGTGCAATTTCAGAAGGTAGGGTTTTGAGGAGTTTCATTAATGTAGTGAACATAAGTAATTTAATTCCTTAAGGATAGTGGAGGAATTGGAAAATCTCTAAAGTTCTAGTATGCGAAGCCCTAAAGTATCTTAAAGGCTCAAAGCAAAACCCTAAAAACCTGGTTCTCTTTTGGCTTGAAAACTGTGCTTTGAATTACTTTATGGCTAAGAGCTACGAAAGAGGTAAATCTCCCTGTGGCTAGAGGAGAACAGTGCATAATACTGTAATGCACAGTTGGTTTTTTGGTTTTTTTTTTTTTTTGTTTTGTTTTTTTTTTAGTAAGCATGGAAGAATGTATGCCTTTAACAAATAGCTAGGAGTGAAAGAGCCCTGAAAGCAATCTTTTACTCTTGTCACCTCAGGCATGTCTTCTTCCACACCAGCTCTTCTCAACTTGTTTGACTACTCTAATTATCTTAGATAACTATTGTAAATATCCTAACGGCTCTGCAAATCTCTGCTTTCCTGACTAATCAAGGTAACTTGGACAGAATTGGAAATGGGCAGCACATGGCTACTTAGTGTTAGGAAGCAAATCAGCAAGTACTGGGAGTTGTCCCTCCAGCTTGAAAATAAGGACGATTGCACCTGGGACCGGACATCCTAAGGTAAGAAGTCCAATGCCTTGTGCAGGAGGTTATTATCTAGCTTAGGTCTTGGCTAGGTTGAAGAATAGAAAAACACTCGTATCCCCCACAACGGACGTTCATCATCATCATCTAGGGACCTGGCTGCCTCCATGTTCTGGTGAGACTGCCAGGCTCCAGTTTATGATGCTATTAAGAGGAGCTGTGTTCGTGTTGAAGCCAGTAAGCAAGCCAGCTGGATGGGAAAACTTATGTCTTAGTTATCCTGTCCAAGTGCAGTCTGAAGTGTCGGTGCCTGCCAGGATTAACGGCCCAAGAGAATGTAGGGAAAGGAAGGAAAAGAGGAAAGGAGGGGAGCGCACAGTTTGGAGGAAGCGATATTTGTGCTGTCCCTGGTCAAATACTCACCTCTTTTTTTGAGATACCGTTACAGGCCACGGAAGCCTTTAGGTTATGGCTGTTTTGTGACAGCAAGCTGCCATTTGTGGTAGAAGAGCTGCTCTAACGTGAGCAAGGCTTGTTGAATAAACTTGCTGTCATTAACCAAGGGTAAAAATCCGCTCACAGAGAGCCTTCACTTACTTTCCACAGGTTGGTAGCGATGCGGCTGTTGTACAGAGCATCCGTGCTGGAACAGAACCAGCTCACAGCCCATGGCTGCAACTGGGGGCACTGGAAATGGGAGTGTGCTGTGTGTGTGATATGTGCTGTAAGTATGGGACCAGAAACTATTGCAGGAGCTTTCCCTGGCTAATCTGCAGGAGCTGCTTTTGGGTGCTGTTGGCTTTATGGAGTCTGACCTGAAAAGAGAACTGAAATAAGAAGTGACTGAGATGATGCTGACCTGGCTGTGCAGTCAGAGCACCTTAGGTGTGATGACTGCCATATAGATGGGATTTTTAAGATCAACCTGTAGCACAGCTGGCCGAGATTGTATTTCTGTGCTGCTTTCCCATCTCTATAGCATCTTGCAGCGATGGGCCTAGCACAGCCTCTAGCTATGACATCCCTCGAAGTTAGAGCAGTAGTGTTGTCTTCAGCCGTTGAGTTCATACTCGTGCTCTCTCCTGGAGAGTTGGATGGTGACCATTGCTGGGTGGGAAGACTAGCCAGTTATAACAAGGCCCATGTACCAGTTTAGCTCCAGAGTTAACCTAAATATTTAATAGGATTAAGCAAAAGCCTTTGATTGAAACAAAAGAACGTACTGGGCTCCAGTGACCCTCAGTACACCCGGGCTGGCAGCAGAGAACCCTCCTGACCTCGCTCTCTGTTGGGGCTGGCTCTTCCCACACCAGACTGGTGACGCCAGCCTGGCATTGCTCTTCCTCTGTCTGGTGCTTCTTAAAGCAGCGTGGCCTGTTTTGAGCAAGGAGCTTGCTAGACCAAATTTTAAGGAACTTAAAACTCCTCTGTTGCCTATGCAGGAAACATAACTGAGCATGGGGGAGGAAGGAGAAGGAAAGCTGACCCGAGACGTTCTCCTACCCATCCTCATGTGTTACTCAGCTGTGCTGTTTCCACCCGGAGGAGGCTTACTCTAGTAGCAGGGATGGTTTGTAGTTCTTTTTTCTGACTTCCGAGGTCTTTGCTGTCAGACAAGTGAGAATTGGAGCAGCTTGCAGTAATACAGATCTGTTTACTCCCCGGGTCCTGTAGCTAAAGGATCCATTGTTGATAAGCTGCCTAATTTGCAGTGTTAAGAGTAACCTTGTCACCTCCTTTCTCCTGTGGGTTTACATAGGCTTCAGCCATGATAATTGAGCAGCGTTAGCTTCAGGTACAGTATAGAACCTTTTCTCTGCGGTGAAGACCTGCCCCAGACTTCATCTCTTGCCCTCTGTGTATTGTTTGCCAGCCACTCCATGGATGTGTGTAGTTTGTGTGGCTGGTACTGACAAACTAAAACCAGCATCGTGTCTTGCCAGTGCTCCCAGACTGCCTCGGACTTGTGAGGTTGGCCTTGTGAGCTCCTTCTTCAGATAAGTGCATCCCTTTTCTCTGCTGGGAGTGGTAGCCAGAGTTGGTGTTTTGGTTGATGCTATTAATGCAAAGTCCGTATAAACAGTGATGGAATTAGCAGTGTCTTTGTGATTAAATCCCTTCTGTAACTGCTGATAGCCTTCTGTCACTCTCCAGGAGATCTTGGCAGTAGTGGCTGTTTGTACTTGAAGTGGTTGTGGGATCCTGTTTTGCTGCCCTGAAAAGGAAACTTGGGTAACCTATGGAGCACGTGCTTTCTGTGTGTCTGGTCTGAGACCCTATGATCCAGAGCTCTGCCCAGGGTAAGGGTTTTGCTCTGAAACTGCCTGGAGGACCTGTCACTAACATAACTGATTGTCTGTCTGCTTTCCCCTTAGGTCCCGTAAGTGAAAGAAGATGGGGTCTGGCTGCCTAAAAGTCACCAAGTACTTCCTCTTCCTCTTCAATCTCCTGTTCCTTGTAAGTATTGTGGGCATCTGCAAAGTAGATAGGAAGAACTGGACTAAAATTAGCTGGAAAGGGTTTTTTTCCTGGATGTTTGCCCAGTATGTTCATTAAATAAAATGGCCAGAGTTTTGGAAGGAGGGAGGGAATCCCTGAAGCTGAAGGTTGTCAGAGCTGCTGTGCAGCTCCCAGGTGTGTCGAGCAGCTCTGCTCCCAGCACCCACCTGCTGTCTCCAATGCACACAGTTCCCTTCCTGCAATGGGAAGGGAAAAGAGGAGTCACAAGTCCTTTCTGGGAGGAGAATAGTTATAACTACTTTCCCTGCCACATCTGAAGCAGCAGCTGAGCTGCCCCTGAGCAGCAAAGCTACAAAACCTGCCAAGTAATAGCAGTGCCCTCCTAAATAGGCCAGGCAAGCTTCAAAGAACAAATCTTAATTTTGCTCGAGTCCCAAAGGCTGGTTTTGATTTTTAACAAGACGAATTAGTCCAAGTCCCCTATTTGAAATGGAGTTGGGAGGTTGGGGGGCGGAGACTGGGGCAGACTGGCCTGGAGAAATGAGGCAGCCCACTGGATGCAGTTTATATTTTTTTGATATCCTTTATCCTGTTCCAAACCAGCTCCTCTGGTGTAGCTTCCAGCCCCTCTCCCTCTTGGGGAAAGCTGGTCTGATGCACTGAGCTGGGCCTGGAGACTGAGTTTTAAGGTGGGATAAGGAGGTCTGTGCTGACCGAAGCCTGTTCTGGTGGGGACCTTGATCCTTGTCTGGAGTGAAGATTTTGAGCGTGCTTCTGTCTTGACCGATGGCAGGCTTTTTGCACGTGCCAGCTGTTGAGGAAGGTGGTATCCATTACTTTCTCACTGTCATAGGAAGTCGTTGAGATGAGAAGCTTTTTCCGTTAAGGTTGTTCAGGGTTTAAATGGGGGAGGTCTTCTTGATCTCATACAATGTGGTAGGTCAGCATTAATCTAGCAGAGAAACTTCTGCTGTTGAGTTGCTGTGGGCTCCCAGCACGGACAGGTTTTGCATCCCTCACGGTGCTTTACCAGAGCTGCTGAGTTTTGGTGAGAAGAGTGCTTGCACGAGTGTGACCATTAATGCTGGTGATGGAGCTCTGTGTTTGCTCAGGACCTTGAGCTGAGCCTCTGTGTTTGCCCCTTGTGCAGGTCAGCCCTTGCTGTCCAGAGTGTGACTTCCAGCCTTGCATGGAGCAGATGAATTAAGCTGTTAGAACCACGTTAGTGACTCATTTAGAAGTTAGTCAGTCATTGAAATAGCACTTCTCTACTGCTTGAGGTCTGTTAGAAGGTCCTTTGCTATAGCAGAAGTGGTCTGGGGACTTGGTGGTATTTTGCAGTTTCGGAGCCTTATTTCAGGGAAGGGCTTGACCTGCTTTGGTTAAAGGGAAGAAGGTTACTTGGACTGCTTGCCTGCTTGCCAAAAAAGATAAAAAGACCATAAGCTTAGAGTATAAGCTCAGTCTCTTTAATAAAAACTCAACACATCTTTGCCTTCTGGGATAGAAGACATGGGCCACAGCAGAGGCTTCTCCTTAAAGGGAAAACAGTTCCGTGAGACAAGTCCAACAGTCTCTGGAGACTATTTGTTTAGAAGTAGGGCAGAGAGTTATATATTCTAACCCTTCTGTAAATGGAGCAGAAGGCTACTACCTTCTCTGGAGGGTCTGAAGCCAAGGCAGTGGCAGAAGCAGCCTCGCTGTGCAATGCAAACTCCTGAAGATGCCAAGCAGATACACTATCCTGCTAGGAGGTAAATAAACTGTTGATAATACGACAGCGTTTTCTCCCTGTGGCTAACTGTCTTCCTGCCTTCCCCTTTTAGTGTTTTCCACAGCAGCTCCTGGCAAACACGCGAGCTGTGGACTAGAGCACAGATCAGCGTGAAAACAGACCTTGGGTAGCCTGAGCACCTCCTGACAAATAACTTCCCAGGAACTCAGCTCAGCAGCCGTTCTGCGTTTTGTCAGCAACAGCAAAACTTAGGTGACATTTCAGGGTCAGTGAGCCAAGAGAGATGTCACATACAGCCCGGTTTGCATCTTTGTTAAGACAAATATTTTATTAAGACAATAGTTTAAATGTGAGACCGCCTCAAACTGTAAATTCAGCAGTTCTCGGCAATACCAAGTCTGAGAGGAATTTTTTAGGCGCCACAGCTGTTGCATGTTCAAGGGGGCCTTTCTAGTTTGATCAGGAGATTGGGTGCTGCTGTGCAGCATGTTGGGACATAAGGCAATGGGGGGGTTCTTGTTACTGCCATCTTGTCTTTGTAGCTTTGGGGTTTTTTTCTTTCTTTTTCTGGGATACAGCAGCTACGTGCTTTCTGCGGCTGAGTCAGTCTTCATCCATCTTCATAGATAGGAACTTGCTTGGTGACTTTCTAATCCTATCCCCAGAGCATGTTGTGCCCTCAGCCAGGCCAGGAAAGCTTGCAAGCAGCTTATTTTAGACTGTTGCTTTGTCTTTGCTCAGAAAAGCTTCTTTGTATGAGGAGCTGAAGTGCAGTGTAAACTTTCAAAATGTGGAGCCAATGCCTGTCCATACAACCCTCTCTGCCAGCTTGCTTCAGGTGGTGGTTTGGCCTTTCCCTTGTCTCCCAAATATCAGAACATTGTCTAATGAAGCACAGAATTGCAGCGTCTCTTCACCCCGTTGGTTTATTTAGTATTTCACTTCATCCGATCTTCAAATCCTGCTGGTGTAAGAACTGCTGCTTCCAGTTCATGTCCTCTGGAAGCATCTCACTTGCGCTCCTTCTTCCCTTGTTTCTTCAAAGTCTGTTTTAGATCTTTGCACAGCAAGTGGCTTCCAGCCTTTGCCACTTCTAGTTTGCTGAAGGGCACAAGTTTGAGCTTGTAATCAAATCTGCAGACTTACAGGCTTCTGAGCCTAGTCACTTTATTATGGATATAATGGTGCTGTCGTTCTGATGTGGGAGCTGGGGTCATCTACGTGCAAACACCTCACAGTGTAGTATAAAACATGGTGACACCTGGAAGCTAAACCAGCATATATTCATAGAATTGTCTAGGTTGGAAGGGACCTTTAAATTCTTTTATTTTCTTCCCCTCCTTCAAAATGAGATGGGAAAACTGTATCTCTTGCCTTCTCCATTCAATGTCCGGATTCAGCTGAACCCTCACAGGGATGTATTGCTCTACTAATCCTTGCCCTAGATAAGGCCATGTGGTGAACGAGGCAGAGACCATGTCTCATAAGGCTTGGCTTTCTGTTGGTGTTAAGATGCGTTGGCTTGAGGGGCTGGGGTGTTCTGTCACAGAGCAGTGGCCAAGCCAAATGGCCTGAGCTTGGCTTTGGAAGGGGCAAAGCACTTCACCCAAGGGAACTCACATGCAGAGTGAATGCTGCTGGGTTGGTTTTTTTTTTTTTTCTTTTGCATTTGTGGGTTGAAGCCATAACGTTGTAACAGAGCCTGACAAGCTGAAGATTTCCTTCCTGGGAAGGTTCCAGCTGCCAGATATCTAATCCTTTGGCAGCTGCCTCCCAGCCTGGTCCCATAGGGTCAGGGATTTCTCTATTCAAAAATATCTTCAAAATCACGTGCTGGATGTGTTTGTCCTTCCGTGGTTCTTCACAGAAGCACTGCACTTACCTTTTGCTTCTGACAACAAGGTTCTAGCAGCAGGGTGTCTCTTCCTCAGGCTGTTTTGAACGGTCCTCCTATACAACATCATATAATACCCTGTGAAGGGCTGCCAAGCAGAACCTGGGGCTCCTGTGCTGTTGACCGAGGCGTTCTTCCTGGAGTCTTGCTAATCCTGTTTACTTTGGGAGGAGTGCCATGGGGGAGATGGGTGGGAACAGCAAAAGAATGGTTGTTTTTTCACCCTGCAAGTGTGGAGAATGGTGGCTGCCTCTTCTTAATTGTCTAAACTAACAGGCCTTTGTGTGTTTACTCTTTCAGATCCTGGGCGCTGTGATCCTGGGTTTTGGAATATGGATTCTGGCCGACAAAACCAGTTTCATTGCGGTTCTACGTAAGATCCTGTTTCTTCGTCTTCTTTCTCCTTCTGAATTGACTCTAGCCCAGGGCTGTGCTTGACCATGGTGTAGTCCAGGGATGGCAATTCTTTTATGCGCAGTGAGTGACCTGAGCAGTAACATGGTGTACAGCAAGACGGGGCTCTGGCAGGAACAGGGTGAAAGGGAGCAACCCTGGAGACAACAGCATTCCTCCTTATCTTGTGGATTGCAACACCAGGGTCAGACTGAGAGAGACCATTGCCAACAATCCAAATATTTCATCTTAAATGTAGGGACTAGCGTTTAATTCTGTTTTCACTGCATGGTTTGTGTTTCCACAACAGCTTCCCTATTACCATTGTGTCCCAAGGCCCCCAGTGCCTCAATGTAGCTTTGCTATGCAAGTCCCCTATGCTCCCACTGCTTTCTGTAATGATCTATTTCAATTTGACTGTTTTAAATGCCAAAGAAAGAAAGAAAGAAAGTACCTGGTTTTATCAATGCTTCATGTACATTGGAAGTAGCCGGTATGTTTGTTCCTAAGCAGCACAGGATATAGATCTGAGGGGAAACGGAAGGTGTGGGTCTGTGAAGTCCTTAGTGCTCTGACTTCTAAAACATGCTCGAGTATATACACTTCACAAGGCTTAGCCTGGCTGTCAGAGGTGGTTTGTGTCGCTACGTGTGCAAGGAGCTAGCTTTCTTCCCCTTTAGGTCAGCCAAGAGCATCGAGCTGACTCTTAACAGAGGGCCTGCTTTCTGCAACAGCCAAAAAACTCAGCCTCCTTAGCAGAGCCCGGGCTTTTGCAGGGCTGTAAGTGTACCCTCACCAAATGAGGAGCTCAGCTCCCATCTTTTACAAGCTCTGCTTCCTTTGTGCTTTTTCCTACAGGGGGCTTCAAACAACTTTTCTGCTTGGTGGGTCTGATTCCCCATCGTTGCTAACCTCCAGAATTGCTGACTCTGGCACCAGTGTCAAACGCTGCAGGAGGGCTGCCTGCACTCTGCTTGCTTGCATCCCCAGGGAATGAACAGAATGGCATTCAGAGCCCTGTTCCCAGCTGTGCTGATCCTGCGAAGGGTTTTCTTTATCTTCCAAGTCCTGCTGAACACGCTGGCCTGGCTTTGGAAGGCGCTGGGAGGAGGCGACACCCCCGCTAATGCCATAGACGTAGATACCACTGCTTGCTCTGTCTGTTGTGCTGTGGCATTTGGCTTGCTTCTGCAGTACTAGAAGGGCAGGGAACACCACAAGGGGTGTTGGTTAATTAAGTGGGGGCATGAGCAGAAACACACTTCTAATGCAGGCAGCCAAAAAGGCGCTTATCAGGCAGGGCCTGGCTATTTGCCATACGATGCCTCACGGTCTGAGGTGTGTTTGGTACCAGCAGCCGTTCCCCCAGCCTGATGGGTGCTACTGCCACTTCTCGCGGTACGGAGTCCCTGAGCTTGGCTCTGCTTCTTCCCATTTTACCCAGAATCTCTGCTAACAGAGCAGCAGTTTAAGGATTTAGCTTCCTTCCTGGAGATTTCCAGCATCAGCTCTTTCTCCCTGCCCCCTCGCTTCCTTTCCCAGGCCTTGCCTCTTTTTTTTTTTTTTTTTTTTTCTCCCCTCTGCTTTAGTAACCCGGGCATGGGGAGGGAGCCCAGCACAGCAGGGCACTCTGGCCGCTGCCAAAGGAGCCTCTTGTCCTCGCTTGGCCCCCTGCCCAGCACGGGGGAAAACACGGCGTGACAGCAAACAGAGCAGGACTCGTCCTGCCAGTGGAACCTTCTCCTGCAAGACAAGGTGTATTGCAGAGGAGAAGCGCAAGCACAGCTCCTGTCCCCCTGTCGCTGTCGCCTCTCCAAAGGGCTTTTGAGTTGGAGATACCTTTTTCTTTCCTCTGGTGAGAAGTCGACTAAAGCAAGCGCTTTCTAGCGCTGTGGAGGTGCTGCAGCCCAGGCACTTGAACACTCGTATGACGGCTGAGCAGATTTTGGGGGAGGGAATGGCGTAGTCTGGTGAAGACCACCCCTGTAAGGCTACTACTTCAGTAAATGCTTTGCAATATCAACACCTAAAACACACAGCAAGAGTCCCGGGACTGGTGAGGAAGGAGGAGCAGCACCCTGGTGTCTGTGGCCCATGTACAGCCAGGGAGAGTCTGGCCTGGGAATGAATCGAGGCTGAAGGCAAACGGCTCTGGTTCATTTTTTGGATAACTGATGTTTTTCCTGAGTTCGGCACGTTCTAGGGAAAAAGTTTGGAAGCTGGTGACTTGCAGCGGGGGAAGGTATGTGTTAGTGGGGAGAGCATTAGTCTGGATTCAGTTACTGTCTCTTAACCTATTTCAGGAGGAGCTCGGGGGAAGTTTGCCTCCTGGGACTTCTGCCCAGGAAACTAAATGTTCAGCTCTAGTAACATTATTTTCATTAATCAGTGGACATTGGGAATTCCCCTACACTGTGCAGCTCCCAGGTTTAAGAGTGTTGTTTAATGATAAATGAGGTTTCTGGTTACTATTTCATGACAGAATCTCTTCAGCTTTCATGCTGTAATGCTGCTCCCTCTGATCGTATTCTGCAAGAAATACATTTGAGTTGGTCACAGGACTAAGAGCTTGTTTCTTCTGTTGCTCACAGTACTGAGTGTCGAAGGGAGAGGACTGACAGCACCAGCATGTCTGAAATAACAATACTACCTCGACCGGGTTGAAAACCTGTTGAGCATTCATGAGCAGAGTCATTCCAGACACAATAGCCGAGGATAGCTGGAAGGATATGTAAAAGTAGCTAATTTGGGCATGATAATCTGTTTTGATCCTGGAATAGCATCTGTTTGCAGGGGGTCATACATGGGTGCTGCAGCAAGAGTCTGGCCACAAGCCATTCGACACTCGCTTGTCATTTAACCTGTCACATCGTCTGTGCCTGACACTAGCCGTAGCTCTTGTGTTGTGTTTCGTTCCACGGAGTTTATGCATCCCACTGCTGACTGCAAGTGGACGAGTGAAAACAGAATGGCTGGAACAAGGAATAGGGCGTTAGTGTGAAAAGCCAAACCAAAAAGGGTTTTTAGGACTTGGGAGAAAAAGCTTCCCTGAGGAGAGCGAAGGGAATTGAAGCAAAGAGGCAGTAGTTGCGGAGTAGAACATTCCTCATCTTACTCTCACTCGGAGTGCATTCATGAGGGAGTTAAAAATCCAGTAAGCAGCTAGCTAACTTTCTCCAAACAAAGATCATTTGTCTGGAGTGACCATGAGTCTTCCAGGCTCTGAGATAATGGAGACCTGCAGGTTGGCTTTGGAAGTCTTCCTTCTTCAGAAGACACCCAGAAGCAGCCTTCTGTCCCCACGTTCCACATGCCTCTGTGCAGTCCCTTTGTAGAAGACAACAGATTGTTATAAGCAGATACGGAGGTGGTTCTCTAAATGGTGATGGCATATGTCATTTTTGTCAGTAGCTAATTCTGTTCTCTCTCCTGGCCCCTACAGAGATGTCATCTCCATCCCTGAAGACTGGTGCATACATCCTTATTGGTATTGGGGCTCTCACCATGCTGATGGGGTTCCTGGGCTGTCTTGGAGCAGTCAATGAAATCCGATGTCTCTTGGGTCTGGTGAGACAATTCATGCTATGTATTAGATCCACCCTTTCATACCTCTCCTGCAAAATACCTGTTGGATTGTAGCTGGGGCTCCAGTCTCCTGGGGATGATACTTCTGCTACATCAACTTACGTCCAGTTCTTGATTTGCACACATAAAATTCTCCAGCAGTCAGCAGCAGTGGTTCCTCAGACGTTAGTGACGATGAGCTAATAACTCTGCGAAATGAGAGAGGATGTCACTGCTGCTTCCTGCAAACAGTGGGTTGAGGACTGCCAGCTGAGGAGACGTGTCCCAGCCGACCCTCTACCTCACCCCAACATCCCAGTTAACGTTGTGCTCTCAGTGGTGCAAGGGCAAGTATCAGGGGCAGCGAGGGAGAAGAGAAAGAGTGACAGCGTCCCTGCTATGCTGCAAAGATAGGCCCCATCTGGAGCACTGTGTCCAGTTCTGGGCTCCCCAGTTCAAGAAGGGCAGGGAACTGCTGGAGAGGGTACAGCAGAGGACCACAAAGATGATGAGGGGCCTGGAGCATCCCTCTGATGAGGAGAGGCTGAGCGACTTGGGTCTTTTTAGTCTGGAGAAGAGAAGACTGAGGGGGGATCTCATCCATGCCTATAAATACTTAAAGGGTGGGTGTGAGGAGGATGGGGCCAGTCTTTTTTCAGTGGTGCCCAGTGACAGGACAAGAGGAAATGGGCACAAACTTGAACATAAGAATTTCCATTTAAACATGAGGAGGAACTTCTTTCCTTTGAGGGTGGCAGAGCCCTGGAAGAGGCTGCCCAGGGAGGTGGTGGAGTCTCCTTCTCTGGAGACATTCAAACCCCACCTGGACACGTTCCTGTGCATCCTGCTCTGGGTGGACCTGCTTTGGCAGGGGGTTGGACTGGATGATCTCCAGAGGTCCCTTCCAACCCCATATCATTCTGTGATTCTGTGAAAGTTCAGCTTCTGTGGAAAGTGCAAGACTTGAGAGAGACTCGACTAGGAATGTCCTGAATGTCAGGACCTCTTCTCAAACTTGAGGAAAAATTTCTGGCTGCTATGGATGAGGTGACACTGGCTTCATGCACCTCAGCCTGCTGCTTGACTCCTTATCCAGAGCACATGTGTACATGAAACCATGTACGGCTCGTTGTGTGTCCTGGCATGAGGAACATCTCCTAATGTAATGGTAGCACCATTTAAAAGTAATCCTAGATGTCAAACTGTCCTTAAAAGCAGATTGCTGATGAATCTTAAATTTAGATCCTCAAAAAAATTAAATAGCTGTTTGTTTTTTTTTTTTTTAAAAAAAAGGTAATTGACTTCAAATATAATTGAAAAAAAAATTAGGTTTGTAAAATTGACTTTTCTTGCTGTAGAGGCTTGGGGTATGCACAGTCCAACTGACTGAGGTCAGAATGGACTGGGGATGGAGCTGGAGGTGGTAGAGGGAGTCCCAGCTGGAATGACACGTGCAGAGGGTGCTTGTAAACCCTCTCCCTCCTGAAGTCTTCCCCTTGACCTGATGGGAGAAGTACCAAAGTGCACTGGTCTGATGTAGATGCTCGTACTTAAACCTCTTACTGGGGAGACTGCTGTTGATAGCAGAGCTTGCCTGCAGGCAAAGGTGTTGGTTCAATATTGTAATTTCTCCTGTGTATGAAATCTTAGTAAAACTTGTGCTATTATGTTACACACCTTTCTAAAGGCTGACAGTGGTCATCTGTTCTCTTTTGTTTCCAGTACTTCACCTGCCTGATGGTGATCCTCTTAACTCAGGTAGCTGCTGGACTGCTCATCTACTTCCAGAAAGAAAACGTAAGTGTTTCTTGCTGGGCACGTTTTCCTTGGTCTTGGTTTGGGGAAACAGGAGACACTTGGAAATTCTTTCTTCCGAACTGGGCTATACCATTAGCAGGCATAACTGCATTCCCCTTTTCTCTACCCCAGTTCAGCAGCTTTGCTCTACAGTTTGCTGCTTCTGTATCTGCCAGCCTCTGTAGTGCTGCTTTATCAAGGATGATCTCCAGAGGTCCCTTCCAGCCCCATATCATTCTGTGATTATGAAGCTCTGCTCAGTGTACAGGTTTTATTTTTGGGTTGTGGGGACAGTAAAAAGAAATTCCTGAAAGGCTTTTGACCACACCTGCTCTTGATCCTGCTGCAGACTATTTATTTGGGCATGTAGTGGTACCATCTTGCCACCAGTGGCACCTTGAGGCGTTACCAGCCTGAGTGATCGCTTTTCAGACTGGCCTCCCTCGTTGTGTCATCTCCCTCTGTCCTTTCAGCCCTTCTGCATCCGTATGTAAAACTCCTTGGAAGAGCTATCCTCTTTCCCCAAGAGCAAACCCAACTATGTGACAGTTCCTGTACTACAGTCTGAGCTTAAAGCCAAGTGGTTTAACATTTTGAAGTGGCTCTCTTTGTCAGGAATGCAGTTTTACGGTGTGTGCTTCCAGAGCTCCAGTAGGCTTGGGAATAACTTTTGAGCTACTTAAGTGCATTGCAACAACCTGTCCAGGCTATAGGTTCACTGGTCAGGCCTCTGGCTCTTTGACAGCTGGACTGGGAGCAGCATTCATGTGGTGGGAGCAAGTTTTAACTGTGGGGTCCCTGCTGCCTTTGCCCAGGTGGCCAAGAAGGCCAACAGTGCACTGGCCTGTATCAGGAACAGTGTGGCCGCAGGACTAGGGAAGTGACCGTCCCCCTCTACTGGGCACTGTGAGGTGCACCTTGAGTGCTGTGTCCAGTTTGGGGCCCCTCATGGCAGGAGGACATTGAGGTGCTGGAGAGTGTCCAGAGAAGGGCAACAGAGCTGGTGAGGGGTCTGGAGAACAAGTCTTGTGAGAAGCAGCTGAGGGAGCTGGGGGTGTTCAGCCTGGAGAAAAGGAGGCTGAGGGGAGACCTTCTCGCTCTCTACAACTCCCTGAAAGGAGGGTGTAGCCAGGGGGGGGTCGGTCTCTTCTCCCAAGTCACAGGTGACAGGACAAGAGGAAATGGCCTCAAGTGTCACCAGGGGAGGTTCAGATTGGATATTAGGAAAAATGTTTACACTGAAAGGGTTATTAAGCCTTGGAATGGGCTGCCCAGGGAAGTGGTGGAGTCACTGCCCCTGGAGGTATTTAAAAGCCAGGCAAACGTGGTGCTGAGGGACATGGTTTAGTGATGGGTTTTGTCAGTGTTGGGTTGATGGTTGGACTCGATGATCTGAAAGGTCTCTTCCAACCCAGGCAATTCTATGATTCAAAGTCTGGGGACAAGGGAACCGTGCCCGCTCCCGGCATGGCTGATCTGAGCTTTGTAGAAGTGCCTGTGGTGACTGGGACCAGCTGTTGACTGGGTTCCTTGCCAAATGCAGGAATGTGGCTTGCTTGCTTTCTGGGCTGGCTGGAGCTGAAGGAGAAACTGAAACATCGGCCAGCTGCTGCGTGAAGCTGGGGCTTTGAACAAGCTGCTGATTCGCAACTTAACAGCTCTGACTAATGCAGAGGAGGTGGTGTGGGGATGGGCATTCCCCTTCAGTGGGGAAATGCAGCTTTTCGGACCACAAAATTCCGGTCCCTCATTGGTATTTCTCCTCCAGCTGTCACTCTGCTCTAGAAAACTCCAGCTTTTGAGCTGTAGCTCTTCATTTACAACCTCAGTCAGACCAGGGAAAGAATAAAAGAGGGATCCAGCAGAGTGGTGGGGGAAGCTGGGCTCTGAAAAATTGCTCCTGTTCAGTCCTGAGTGAACAAAACGTAGGGAAAAGTCACTTCTAGGGCCCTTCTATTTCAGGCACCCTCTGAAGGACCTGCCTTAGAGCACTAAGGGAAAAAAAACCAAAAATCCCGTTTCAGGAAGGCCTTGGCTGAAACCTCCCACGCTCTGGTTTGTGGCTGCGCTTCAGCGATGCTGCGCGTGTCGCTCCGCTTCGCTTGGTGCACATCATCCCAGGGCAGCTCGGAGCACATCGAAGCAAACTGCAAATGGCCCCGAGATCCAGTCCCTGGACCCTCTATTGTGCTCCTCGTGTTTATTTCTTTCTGGCTTCAGGAACTGGGTTGGATCTAAAACGAGGAATAACAAGAGCGGGGGAAAGGATCTTGGATCCAGGAGGTAGCACGGTGACCCTCGCTCCTCCGCTTCTTGTAACTGAATTATTTATTTCTGCGCTGCAGGAAAGTAGACAGAATTATTACTGTACTCCTCTCTACCTGCCCTTTTCTTGAGTAGTGGCTACCAAACAGATTCACTTGGTAGTTTGGTTTTTTTGGTTGGAATATCTGTTCCTTTTTAGTGTCAAAAATCTTTCCCCACCCCTGACATATGAAATTATTCTGAAATAGAGTTAGTGTAACCACGAAAGGCCGAGCCTCTGATAGGAAGGCTGTTGCTTTGCCTCCCCCATGGCCACTGCTAGAGGAATGCCCCTTCAGACTGGAATTGCCCAGTACTACTGGGAGGATGTTGATGCGACGCCCGTTTCCCTACATCTGGTGGCGACTGAAACTGTGGGGTGGGCTGGGGTTTTTTTTAAGGGGCAACAAAATGCCACAAGTGTCACAAATGCCGTTTTTCTTTGTGAGCTGAATGTTAACTCCTCGCCTACGTCTAGTGGTTCACAAGCCCCTCAACTTGCTAGAGCCCCGGCAAGGTCTCTGCTGGCCTAGTTCACACAGTTCTTGGCTCTAAATGCCTTGAGTGAAGGAGAGCAGTGGTCTTTTGGGAATTGCCCTACTTGCCAGCTATTGTTTGTGGCAAACAGGCCTGTGTGATCGCTGCAGCAACTGGCCTGGGGCTACGGACTATGCATTAGTTTCAGAATCTGAAGGGACTAAGGGGAGAGAGTGAGAGCCCCCTCCTGGGTTTTATTTTTTTGAGCCTATTTTTGTGTGCTAATAAATGCTGGGGGAAGGATCTAGCTTTAGCCTCAGACAGAGGGACAGGATGAATGACCAGCGGTGTCTGACAGTGGAAGAAGCCTGGGTGATTCGTTCTGTGATGGAGACTGAAATCCAAAGCCTATGGCTCTTCTTTGTGGTATTCCCTTTTCCCCAGCTCCCTCTTTGGCTTCCTCTTCTTCCCTCCCTCTCCCTGTGTGAAGGGAGACTGATGGCCCTGCTGCTTTATGGCAGCGGTCTGCGGTGTTGGTGCCAAGGCTTTGGATGCCCTGCCTGTGGGGTGGTGGGGTTGTCCCTCCTGACACGGGGCTGGCCAGAGCTGGGGAGCAGCAGGAGCCCAGAGAGCAAGGGTAGCCATTTCTTGGAGCCATCGCGCTCCACACAGCACCGAGTCCTGACAGACCTTAAGTGGGTGAAGATGGCGAGGATGTTGAAAGCCTGCCAGAGTGTTTGATATGCCTTTTTTAGCTTGTTGCTCTTTCAGTTTTCCTCTGCCAAGTGCAGAAGGGTGATCAGCTGCAGGTGCCTGTGTCCCCCCTTGGGGCTGCTCTGCCGGTTAAACCTGTGACCGAGCTGCCTGGGCGTGCGCTTTCCAGAGCTCTCCTATTGTGTGTAGAATATTCCCCCTTTCTCCAATTACTTTCTGAAACACCTAAGAAACACCTGAGTTTTTCTTCAACTCAAACATTTCAGTTTTTGAAACTGGAGCTGTCTGTAAAACTTCTTGCCTGTTCTTGTGTAAGAGTAGAGATCCAGCTTCCCTGCCCAGCTGTGATTGGGGACATCTGGTTCAGGCCCCATCTCTGCTTGTAGGGGTGTCCTGGGGTGGAGAACAGAGGTACTACCTGGGATTCTTCTAGGGTTTCAGGCTGAACAATCTTGGGTTGCTCATCCTGGAGAAGAGAAGGTGCCGGGGAGACCTTAGAGCCCCTTCCATACCCTAAAGGGGCTCCAGGAGAGATGGGGAAGGACTCTTGATCAGGGAGGGGAGCCATAGGACGAGGGGGAATGGTTTTACACTGAAAGAGGGGAGATTTAGATTAGATACTAGAAAGAAATTCTTTCCTGTGAGGGTGGTGAGGCACTGGAACAGGTTGCCCAGAGAAGCTGTGGCTGCCCCATCCCTGGAGGTGTTCAAGGCCAGGCTGGACAGGGCTTTGAGCAACCTGATGTGGTGGGAGGTGTCCCTGCCCATGGCAGGGTGTTGGAACTGATGATCTTTAAGGTCCCTTCCAACCCAAACCATTCTATGGTTCTTGCAGAAGTGACACTAGGCTCCATCTGGCCTAATATCTAAGGGGCTAGATGGGCCCAGGGCAGGTAGGACAACAAACCCGGCTCTTCTTGCCTCCCTCTGCATGTGGAGCAGCAGCGTGTGGGAGGGGTGAGGGTGGGAACTCAGAGTTTTAGTAACTGATAAGGCTTATGGCAGCAGCCAAGGCCAATCTCATTAGTGAGAACCAGGTCAGGTTGCCTTGATTTGAAGGGAAGGAAAAGGGGAAGCGAAGTAATTAAAAGGGGAAGAGCTAGACATGATGAGAAGGAAGATCATGCAGCTGCCATCTGTCTGGCCTGACATCGCTGATCCCAGTGAGCTGAGCTGCAGTTTTCCTGGGAAGAAGAGTTGCTTGATGTAGAGAAGCTTCTCTCTGACGGTAAGCGCTGCTTCCACTTGCTGCGTGTCCCTGGGTTTGCCACGGTCATTTGCAGTGCTTAACAGTAGAATGAAATGAAAGGGAAAAAAACATTTCCACTGGTCTGAAATATCCTGTAGCGCCACAGACAAAAAGGTAATACACGGGATGGGAGCATCCTAGTGCTCAGGCTGATGTAACTCTATCCCATCCCTCAAGCAGTCTAATGACACCTCTCTCCAACCTCTTGGGATCTGGGTCTATCAGCAATAACAGCTGTCCTCACGTACAAGCTTCACGAAGAGCTCAGAAGAGCTTCAGAAGGAGGTGGGAGGAAGAAGGTGAAGGAGTCTGCCAGGTGGCAGCTTGCACATCTCATCAGAGTTAAAGATCTGAATGTCTCTGGATAAGGAATGGGCGTGAAGGGATGATTTGATACGCCCGAGCTTTGTGATAAGACTGTTAATGAGGAGTTTAGATAGTTGTAGTACTTCCTGTCTTAATATGGAAGGAGCAGTTTTAGGAGCCTGGGGAGAGGCAGATCACCGCCTTGTGAAAAAGGGAAGTTTCCCCCAGCTGTATATCAGAAAACCCCAGCTGTGTACAGGAGCGGAGTGACTCACACCTTCCCTGAGCAGCGGGGATGGACTGCAGCGACCGAGATCCTGAACCAGAGTCTCCCTTTCAGCGCAAGGTTAGAAATGCGTTACCTGTGAGTACTTAAGGCAATGCTCTCCTTCAGCTTGCAGTTATCATTCGCTCCTCCGGGGCAGGCAGCAGTGTTCGGCCTGTGTCTTACCAGGATAACCATACCCAGTTCTGTTTCCTTATTGCTCATCTTGTCTGTAGCTCTTCTCTGTACCTGGGCAAGGACTTGGTGGAAAGTACCGCTGCTTTGGCTGTTGCATTGCGTAGCAAAGCTGCTGTCTTGCCTCCCCTTCACGACTGAGGCTGTAGATATCACCTTGTCTGTGCTCGTTGCTTTTTGCAGTTAGCTTTTTTTTGAGTGACCAAAGCTGCACATATAACATTTCTGAAGAGAGGTGGTTTGTGCTTTGAACAACTGTTTTGCTGTTTTCCCGTCTCTCCTGGAAGGATTCTCCTGATGCATAACTAAGACTGTTTCTGTTCTCTGACTCTGGGTGGGTGGGTTGGTTGGTTGTTTTGTGGCCACCAAGCATCCTGTTTTCCTGTGGCAGATCTCTACTTGTCCTCCGTACTTTATAACACTTACTTGCTCAGGACTTCACAACTTTGCTTTCTTGGGAGTTAAAGTTTGCTTTCTATTCTGGCCTTAAGGGGATGCACGATTGTTTGGTCTGATGTCTGAACTTCTCTGTGCATCAAGTGTACTTCCCATCAACACTGTAACAAGCACGATGCTGTACTCAGTAAGCAAAGGAATTTATTCCAAGCCTTGACTTCTGAGGAACCGGAGCAGAAGTCTCCTGTCTGCTTAATAAGCTTGAGAAGAAACTGATTGGTGGAGGAAATGAGGACCTAGAGTTAACTCATTTTCTCTACAATAACTTTCCTTTTACGTAGCAGCAGGCCATGGAATATTGAAATCCAGGGTTGATTTGTAGTGTTTACTTCTGCCGGGAAAAAAGTTTTGGGAGCAAGAAATGCCACCTGGTCATCACAGTGGGATTTTATCTTGGTAAACCCATTCCACATTTCATCCTGTTGATCATATTTGTTGCCTCTTTGCAAAACCGTAGACAAGACTGCAGAGTAAGGCATTTCGAGGTCAGTTTGGGGGGATTTGTCACTACTTGGTTGCTTTTCCCCTTTAAGCATTGCTTTATGTGCCAATTAAATACTTATTTTTCCAATGACTTTAATACTGGTTCTATCTGTCTCTTTGCTGCAACGTAAAAATACCTGTATTGTGGGAGTGTGATAGCCTGAGCTCCTATTACTGTTTACTTCAGATCCTTTGGAAAAGGGCTAACCAGAAGCTACTACCCATTCTGCTTTTTTTTTTTTTTTTTTTGTCTTTGCTCATTCACTGGAGCTAGAGCAAAGCAAACTGTTTTCACACCCATAACAATGATGAGACCATGGTCGTCTCCTCTGGAGACATTCAAAGCCACCTGGACACGTTCCTGTGCAACCTGCTCTGGGTGGACCTGCTCTGGCAGGGGGGGTTGGACTAGATGATCTCCAGAGGTCCCTTCCAACCCCTTATCATTCTGTGATTCTGTGTTTCTTCCACAGGGCGGGGGAAGGTGGGTCCACAGCAGGACTAACACAGGTGATAGGGAGGGGTGTTATGTACCCTAAGCCCCAAAGAGAAGACTACAAGGAATTGACTAACTCTCCTGCCTTTTCTTTCTTTCCCAGCTGAAAAAAGAATTGTCCAACGTAGTTGAAAGTCTGATTAAAAATTATGACCCTTCGAATGATGACGAGAGGAACTTACAAGATGCGTGGGACTATGTGCAAAGACAGGTATGTCATGGGGGGGCAGCAAGAGGCGGATGATGCTATTTTTTTGCAGGGCCTCCAGAACACTAGCCTGTGTGAAAGCCACAGCACGTACTATTTTTATAGCAAGTCGAGTCCCTGGCTTATTGCTAGGCAAGTCAGCAGCTCTGCCTGCCTTACTCCATAGCACGTGTTTCTTGCTTATTGTGGTGGCTCTTCTGCAAGTGTCAGCGTTCTTGGGAGCCATCCAACCGCCCAGGGTTTCTGTTTTAGTGTCGGGGTCAGCGCTTGAGCAACTAGGTCAGTGTTCAGGCGTGCTGGAGACATGTTTACTGCCAAACCACAAGCTTGAAAGATGGCTGCCTGTTGTGGTTAAATACATGCCCAGCGTGGGACTGATGTGTAGTAAGTACAAGTAATAGCGTTTTTCTTCCGTCTCCTCTTCGGTCTGCAAAACACTGACCTGCATTATTTCCCCTCCTTGCAGGGAGAATGATTTATTTCTGGTTTTATGACTGTAGTTGTATCTCCTTGCTAGTGGACTCAAGAGAAGGCTGAGTGTGCTGTGGAGAGAGGATCCTGCTTGAGCCCTTCTTTTATGTAGGAACAGAAGAAGAAGGCTTTGTAGACGTGGGGAAGTTGAGTGTTAGGAACCTAATTACTCTCCTTCGTTAAAGTTAGCATTTGAAAGGGGGTGGCTGTTCTGTAGGCCAGTCTTGAAGTCCAAACCTCTGTGGGACAGAGGTAGTTCCTTCTGGAGACTAGCTCTTCAACACTTATTTGGAAACCAAATGCTCGTCCTGGTGCAGGTATTCAGCAGTTTGTACCTCCCCTCTCAGGTCTGTTACATCAGACTGAAACACTGCTTTTCCTTTCTGAGCAGAGGGGGATTTTCCCTAAACTTCCACCTCAAGTTTGATAGCCTTTCTGCTCTGTGCCACCATGCAACCACTGGGATCATTGCTTAAGATAAGATCTTGGTCTTTGCTGGACTCGCTGATGTGCTTTCCCCTCCAGCAACTACATTTTTATCACGTGGCCGTAGAGGAATGTAAATGTTTCTTCGGATGGAAATTTTTTCCTCATCCCATCTTCCAGCCAGTCCCAATTGCAGCCAGGCGGGTGCAGACTCATCAGGACATGATCGCTGGGGCTTGGCGGCATGTTGACGCCATCATGTGGTGGCTACTGGCCTCCCCCCGGGGGCCACAGCTAAGATCAGTGGTACCTTGCCACTGGGAACCAGAAAATGAAAAGTTCCTGCTTTAGGTCCGCTCAAGAAACGTGCTACTCAAAGAAAAATACTGTCTTAGCGTTTAAACCTATGGAAATGGCATTGCCAGTGGAAGACTAGATGGTAATTCTTTTGAGATGTCTTCGAATACCCATGATGTCTTGTCAGCCCGTTAATCTCTTGCCTGCCTTGCTTCTCCCTCACCAAATCAATCTGCTGACGATGAGCTGGAGGGACTGAAAAATAAATCTCTCCCAAATGTGTCACACAGGACAACAGCCCTCCTCCGGTTGACCCACCAGCAACATCTGTTCTGTGCTTTTACTTCTGTTTAGCGTTGTCACCTGGAGATAAGATGAGGTTTGCTAGTATTTAGCCTGCAAAAACTAATAAAAATTATGCTCTATAGAACTGATGCCGAGCTGCGTGGCCTGCTGAAGTCTGAGCATCTGGGCCTCAGGCAGTAAGGCTTGTGCAGGATTCATATTCTAGCACGGCTGGTGTGCTAGAACTTTATGGATGGCCTGTGCCTATTATAGTCTGCTATGCTCAAAGGCTGCTGGAAGTGGCCCTTTAACTCTTGTTTTGCTAGCAGAGTGATTCTTTGGTAGGAAATAATCACAGAATGATATGGGGTTGGAAGGGATCTCTGGAGATCATCTAGTCCAACCCCCTGCCAAAGCAGGAACGTGTCCAGGTGGGTTTTGAATGTCTCCAGAGAAGGAGACTCCACCACCTCTCTGGGCAGCCTCTTCCAGGGCTCTGCCACCCTCAAAATGAAGAAGTTCCTCCTCATGTTTAGGTGGAACTTCTTATGTTCAAGTTTGTGCCTGTTTCCTCTTGTCCTGTCACTGGGCACCACTGAAAACAGACTGGCCCCATCCTCCTGACACTCACCCTTTAAGTATTTATAGGTGTATAGGCATATAGTATTTAATACCTCGTCTTCTGCATGGCCCTTGGCACAAGTGTCATCAGCTGATAACCAGAGTGATGTTCTAACGTAACTAATGCACACAAACTGTATGGCCTGACCGTTGCTGTTACGTGGAGAACTTCTGTGTGCTTCTACCTCCGCTGCCTGTCTGTTTTCCTGTCTGCAGTATGTTATCAGGGAAAAGTATAAGACCGTGATGATCTCTCTCTGCTTATTAGATTGCCTGCTGTGGCTGGACTGGAGCAATGGACTGGGAAAATAATGAGATTCTTATCAACAGAAGTATGACCGAGTATCCCTGCTCCTGCTCCAATAGCTCCAAGGTCTTCGAGGCAGATAGTGGTTTCTGTAGTCTGGATGACCCTGTCAACGGCACAGCAACGTATGCCGACTGGCCTGTTCATGAGCAGGTGAGTGGGTATGTCTAGGTCCCGTGAAGCTTACACTGAAGTCACCTTGTCTTTATTCCTCTGGGAATTATTTAGAATTGAAGTACCTGTGGAAACTGGGGCAAAGGGGAACAGGGATCCTGCCCTTTTCTGCTAAAGCTGCTGTGAAACCTGGTATAGCACGTAACTGGGATAATCTTCTGCCTGCACAAGGAGATGTGCTATGGATTTTCAGTCTTGAGATACTTAGATTTGTGCTTCTTTCCCTTGTGAACCTGTTTTTTCCACAGGGATGCATGGATGGTGTAGAGAAGTGGTTGAAGGACAACCTTGGTATCATTCTTGGGGTCTGCACCGGTGTTGCTGTTATAGAGGTAAGTCACTCCCTGACGTGACCCTCTACTGTCTTACTGTGCAGGCTCTTTTAAAGGCAAAGCTATTTTTGCAGGTAATAGACACCTGGTTAAATGGCAGTGCAGTTCCAGCTCTTGATTGTGTCTACCTGGAGCTTTGAACTGCTGCTTTCATTGGTTGGATTAAAAATTGAACAAAGCCCTGTCTACTCGTGGTTCCTGCTGCTGTGTCTGACGTGTAACCAGGAAGAACGAGACGAGCAACATCCCCACTAGTGAGATCCCACTTGTTTCCTTAAAAAGCCTAACATAGGTAACATAGATTCCAGACCAAGGCACATCTTTTTGCAGCAAAATATTTTTCTCATCCTGGTGATTGCGTTTTCCTTGCACTGGGGACCAACTCTGCTCACCCGTGTGGTGTCATTTAAAGGAGACTGCTGTATTCTGCTCCCCTGTACCACACTCTCTTCCCACCTTATTACCTGTCTGGTTGCTGATTTTTCTTCCCATTCTTCGTTGCTCATTCCAGCTGCTGGGGATGATACTGTCCATTTCGCTCTGCAAGAACATACACAGTGAAGACTACACCAAAGTGCCCAAGTCTTGAGTTGGCTAACTCCAGAGCTACGGCACCACAGAGAAAGAAGCAAAAAGAACATTCCTGCCTCATACCCAGACTGTCCAACCATTGACCATTATTCCTGTGACATCCCATTTCTGATACCGCTCTGCTAAGAACTCTTAGAGCTGCAATACAGCCTGATCTTCCGGCAATAGGGCCCTTGGGCCACCTGCATCCTGCCTCTGGATTATTTCTACTTCAAGAAGCAGAACTTAACTGTCTCGTATCACACGAGACACCGATTTACCTGCGGGGACAATGCTTTTGCTGCCTGCTCCTTGTTAAACAATACTATTCATATCTCCATTCTACAACCCGCTGGGCCTAATATACAGTAACTCCTCTCCCACCTTGTTCTCCCACCCATCTTTCTCCCTACCCCCAGAAGTCCCATCTCTTTGTCCCACAGCATCCCCCTGATGTTGAGATTCCAGTGCTTTGGTAGCTTCACCTACTTCACTGACTTGTGGTGGTAACTAGTTGTGCTTTATAGGGCTTCTCCTCCCTTGCAGTTACCCTGATGCGGCTCCTGCTATGCACCATCCAGCCTAGGCTCTCATCTGAAATACCTTCACACTCGCTTCTCCTGCTCCTGGAGTCGGCTGTGGCTTGCCTTCAGCGGAGCTCTTCCCTTCAAGCATGATGAAAAGCCACCGGGAGGGAGCCAAACCTACCCATTCATAGTGGGGCCTGGCAGGTCGTGGTGGTGCTCAGCTGCTTCTGGAATGGCTCCCTCAGGTTCTGGATTTGACACTTAGATGTTTCTCCCACTTGCCTCTTTACCTTTTCTTCTCCCCCCAGCACTGCTTTGCTGGGTCCTGTCAGTTTGGAGGCACTTCAGAGATGGCTGCATAGTGTGGACTCAGCCCCAGCCTGGCTCTGCTGGTTGCGTTCTTGGGTTGCCAACTTTTATAGAGGTTACGATTAACTTGATTCTTCCCCTGCCCCCTTTACGAACAGAAAACTTGTCAGCTGTGGTTTTTAATTATGAATCTGGAGGGATCTGACTGGATTGCTGATGGTATATTGGAGGTATCCCAGCTACCAGTGCCCGGTTTAGGTTCTGTGGTTTGGATGCAAGGATAAGTTGCTTTTATTTCAGTTGTCCAGTCTTCTGACTCCACTGCGGTCCGGAGCCATGGCTGCATCCTGAGCTCTGTCTCGAGTGAAAGCACCACAGTAGCTGGTTCTGCAGTTGTGCAGGCTGGTGGGTTTCCATAATTAATGTCTGGGCTGTTTGCTCTATTCAGCCAGTGGCCGGCAGCGAGGAGTGGTGTTGAGCAGAAGAAAGGAGGAAACGTATGGAACAAACTGCCCCAGCTCCTTAGATAAGGGAGCTGGGTGCAAATCCTCAGTCTTGGAGGTGGCTTGGGGACAACAGCTTTCCGACAGTCGCATGGGTGTGCCATCACCCTGTCAGCAGGAGGCTGTTGGAGAGAGAAGTGGGTGGTCCTTGCCTGAGACCTGATAGAGAAGGTACATGGTGGGAGAGCCTTTGCCTTACAGAGGTGGTCCCAGGACTGTCTCTTGTCAGGGGTGGGGTTGGTAGGAATAACCCCAGTAGCAGTTCAAAGGGATGGCTTCACCACCTACTCAAGTTTTCCTTCTGGGAAGAAAGGCTCGTGCAGGGGGGTCAGAGCCCCAGCGGCAGCTCTGTCCTCTCTGGACACAGCGGTGGCTGGGGAGAGCAGGTGGGGCTGGGTAACTGGTTTGTATGGGGGCTGTAAGGCTTCGCTATTTCGAGACACCCGGCCCCTCCTGCACAGATCCTTCAAGCTGACCTTTGCTATAGCAGAAGGCACCCTTCTTGGCAGTACAGCTTGCTCGCTTTTGTAGAACAAAGTCTATTCTTTAACGTGTTCTCATTTGTAAGGTTCTTGTGGAGTTACAGATGCCAATGCCGAGCAGCAAGTGAAAAGGAGCCCATGCTGGGTTTCTTTTTTGGGTTTTTTTTTTGGTCTGTTTTTAGCAACATCTTCCTACTGGAAGAAATGCATGTACAGATATAAAAGTCTAGAGGGTGAATATTTCTGTAATAAAGACTTTGCTAAAAAAAAAAAAATATATATCTCTGCCTGTGACTTGTGCGTTGCAGTGATTTCTCTCCTTGCTTCTTCTCTCCCCCCTTCTCCTCACACGCAAATCACAGACACCTGGTTTGTTCAAGGTAGCAAAGGGCCTGTCAGAAGCTGTTCTGAGGCCCATGTGTGAGATCAATGTGGACTGTGAAGATACTTCCCAGCAGAGGGAGGTGACAATTTCCCTAAGCTATATTCTAGGGTGAACTTTGCCTTCTTTTATGAAATATGTCTGTCCTAGGGTGAGCTGACTGAGCAGTAGTTCCTTCGAATTACCCGCCATCTCCTAAGCGAAGCGATCTCGGTCTTTGAAGATGTCACTTCAAATCTGCGCAGCCTGCACTGTATGAAGTCTAAGCTTGCTGCTGTGCCCACAGTGCACACAGCTCTGGCTGGCTTAGCTTCATCATTTTTTCTTCTTCCTACTCACCTTCGGCAGGCTCCTGCCTCCAAACTGCTATTTAAATAAAAACAGATTTCTCAGCCCTTACCCTGCCACTGTGAGGAGGAAGAAAACCGAGGTAGCCATTTTTTTTTGTAGGTTAAGCCACCACACACTGGGCTTGACTGTTTGAAAAGCTCTGGAGAAGTAGATAGAGCAACTGTAGGCATCTTCTTCCTTCCCTTAGCTAAGCAGCTGAGAAGTGGGATATGAGCTGGATCTCAAAATTCCATCAGATCCTGGCCATTTGAAATGGCTGTCCTTAGAAGGACCTGTGTTAGTGCTCTAATGAAGTCCGGAGCTGTTGCTTGAGGAAGTAATAAGCATGGCCAAAATACTCATACATGTTTGAAGAGTGAAGTTTGCAGAGAAGGTGGTGCTGGGGTGCTACCAGGAAACATCGGTGGCAACTGGTCTAAAGTCAAGACTTTGGTTGCCCTGGCCAGCCAAGCACGGAGCAAGAGATGCTTAAATGGATCCTGGACCCGCAGTAGGGTGCAACGGGCCTGATCTGTGAGTACAAGTTGTTCCTTTAGCCTGTCCTGGGCTCTGCTTGAGGAGAGCTTGGTTCTTGGCCATATGGGATCTCCCCTCTTTCTGGTGGGTCTCCCAGAGCACCCTGCTTTAATTGGGTGGCAATGCTTTTCCAGGGCCTCCCAATTTAGAGGGCTACACGTCATGGCAAAGCTGCCAAACCTGACCAGATGGTTGCTTGGTGGGGAAGGTTGCTGCCGGTTCCCCTTCAGCCTGATGTGGAGCTGGAAGGAGAAAGGAGGGAAGATGAGGACCGCTGCCTGTCCCCAACTATTCAAGCTCTGTGGCAATCACTTGCCTTTGGCCACTGGAGGGAGGTGTTCCACCAAGAAAATCCAGCCCGGGTGCTGCGGTATCAGCAGCATCGCCTGGTCCCTGGGGGACCAGATGATGACACTGATCACTTCCTTCTGCTCCTAGTTACTGCTGGCAGCAGGGTAGCTAAAGTAACTTGTAATTACAAATGTATTCTCCTCATAAACGATTTGTGCTGCATGCCTGGCATTTTTAGGGATTATTTTCCCTTCCATTTCTCGGAGCAGCACGCAGTTGGGTATTATGTTGCGTGTCTTCCACTGCTGTATATGGGTTGTGCTTGCTTCTCACATTTCTGCCCTAAGTAGCTCTGGAAGTTGACGATAGCATGAGGAGCTTCTCCTGCTGCTTCTTTCCTTGTCCCCATCTTTTCCCTCTTTTCCTCCATCCTTAGTTCCTTTCTGTGGTAGGTCCGGGGGGAGGAAAGGGGCATTTGATACTTATAAGCCTGATCCAAAAAAAAGGATTTCTGGAGGAAAGTCCTCAGACCTTCAGGGAGCAAGAAGCCTGCTGCTGCTCCACGGGCCGGGCTCCCAGCTCATCTCCAGGGGTTAAAGGTTTGCTGCTGGAACTACAACTCAGAATAGCACTCGGACTTGTTGGGAGCTGCAGTGTTTGTCTGGCAAAACCCACAGCACCAGCCCCTGCAGTAGCTCAGCACATGGAAGCGTTTTGTGTGGAACCAATAAGCTGCTATATAGCTGTCCCAGGCCAATAATTAATATTGCAGGAGTATAGTCGTGACCTCCCCATGGCCTTCAACAAGGCCCCCAGTAATGAACGGGGGGCATTCCTCAGCCTGTGTGATCATGAGGAACTCGGAAGCTGCTCTAATCCTTCCCATAAGGTGTTTTTTCCTTCTGGAAAGGGAAGAGGAATTGGATTTGTTAAGAGTGGGTATGGGTAAGCCTATAGGTCGTAATGCATGTTGTTGTCTGTGATGGTGTCTGCATGGCATGTACATAAATGGAACACGTGGCAGCTGTTCTTTTCTCTGCAACTCTCCCAGGCGTGGTGGTGTGCCTGGTCCCTGCTGGATCGCCTTAGGAATTGAGGCTGAAATTGGTAGACTTCGGGGAAAGGTCTGATTTCTAGCTGCTGAAGACCGCAAGTGGTGGTGTCGGACTCCGTGGCTCGGTCGGGGAAGGTGAGGAACAGCAGGCACAGGGGCTCATTGCTGAAAAGCCTGAGGACCCTGGGATTCCCACAAATGCATTTTCACAGCCAGTTGCTGCCACTCAATGCCATAAATGGAGAACATACCCTCAATTATTCATGGTCTGGCTCTAACCCATTAGCCTCTGAGACTCTTGGCTCTAGCCCTGGCCTTTTATTGCAAAGAATAAACCTCAATTAGCAGCCAGGAGTTCTGAATGACATCTTAAGCCAGGTTGACGCTGAAAACTTGTCAACACAAAATCTACTAACGGGGAAGTCTTCAGAAGTGTGTAAGCTGGCGGAAGGTCCCTAGCAAAACCTGTGCTATTAGTGAACTGAAGCTATTAGCAAAACCTTGCTACTGAGTGCGCTTCAGCCATTATGAACAGTTTCTAGCAGGGGTGCGCTGGTTAGAGTGCATGCCGTTTCTTGCCTTGTGGCAAGAATCTCTTCTGCCAGACGTGGGGAATTACCTTCTCCGAAGCAGACTGTATAACCCCAGCCATGCCGCCTTCTCACAGGTAGGAGTTTTCTGGTTTCTCCCTTCTGAGCTCCTGATAATACAGTTGGCTGAGGGGTGTGAGTGCGCTGTTTGGCTGTTGTTGGGAGGGATTAGGGGATTATTGGATGCTCTGTATCTGGAGAAAAGGTTATTCTCAGTTCTCCAGGCAAAAATATTACCCCCGTTTAAAATGGGGGTTTTAGAGAAGGATAAGATTCCAAGTAGTATGTGGATGCTCTAAGAGGCGTGGAATCTGAGAGGGAAAATCCTGCTTTAGCCCTCGAGGATGGTATTTGCACACACTTGAATAATCAATTTCTCTCTGGTGTTGTCTTTCCTATACCTCATTCACTAAGGAACAGCATCGTGAGGTGATGCGTCTGTCCACAACAATCTAGACTTAAGCAGAAAATATGGAGACCTACTTCTGTAACCACAACAGGCCCCATCTCTAGGAAACTAGAGAGCATTTCCCTTCCCTCCTATGGGCTCCAGGTGTTAATAACTCCCGTTCCTTCACGATGTTGCTTTGGGCTATGGCAGCATCTCAGGCGTTACCTTGGTGTTGCTCTTTGTTCTGCGAGTGTTCACTAGGTCAGGAACTATTGGTTTACACCTACGTGAGACCATCATGCTGATGCTCCAGACCTGGATTGGATCTAGACCTCCCCCTGGACCTGAGATCCTCAGGATGTGACCGTAGTGGCAGACCTTGTCCATCGTGTGACTCTCACCAGCGTCACCTGCTGTTCATAACCTTAAGCCTTCTCCGTGTTTTCTTGTCCAACCTGTTTCCCGCAAAGTTCTCCATCTGGAGTTCTTTCTGGATGTGGCTGCTCTGGCACAAGGTAACTAGCTCCAAAACACCAGTTGCAGCAGTGCTGCAGATCAGAGGGATGTGCGTCAGACTCACTTTTTTTCTCCTTTTTGCCCTGCTTAAGAATTACAGACCGGACATATGGAAGTTCTTCAGAGACAGCGAGAATCCCAGAGCATGGGATCATCTGAATTGCTTACCCGGCATGCTTCCTGGGTATTTTCTACATAGCGCTTCTGGAAACTATTTAGAATTTACTAGGGTGGAAATGTGAGGTCCTGTCAAGCCCATGTTATAGCACAGGCATGTGCTTTGGGCACTGAACTTGCAAAATGATGTCAGAGTAGCATAACTCATGCCGTGATGTCTGCAGACAGCCTGGAACAATAACCCAGCGGAGAGCAGGCCTTTAACTTTGGCAGAGGTTGTTTCATGACGCTTTTAAGTATTTGAAAAGAAGTTATCCTTTTAATACCATGTTGTAATTAACTCTGGTTATCGCTGGTTGGGAATTCTTTCGGCAAAACGGTTTTTCCCTAGAGGGTGTGAGTTCCTATAAAACAAAGTGTGTTTTGTTTATGGGTCTTTTTTCTTCTGCTTGAACAGGACTGTGAATAGTTGGATAACTTCTGATGGGTTTTGGGTTTTTTTTTTTCTGTTTTCTTAGTTGTTGCCTCATGGCAAACGTTATGTAAAAGACCTGAAATTGGACAAAATAGAATAATAAAACCATATTCTAAATATGTGACCTAACAGCAGGGTGTATTGGTATATAAGAGGGATAGACTGGGGAGGTGGGAATGTTTTTTCCCATGTGAATAGTTAAGAGTGTTGGCTGCATCTGAGAGAAGGAAGTAATTTTTTTTTGCCTTTAAATCTGCATTTCTTAAGATCTAGGGGTTGAAGGAAAAATAAAAGGGGGGGACAACCCCCAGCCGACCCAAAAGAACAAACTATCCAAGATGCTACTGTTGCCCCTAGGCTGGGTGGAATTAGACTGGGGGGTGACTTCTTCTTCCCCTTCAAGCAAAAGTGTCTGTATGTGCAAACCACATCTGCTTTGACACACCACTTAGGATGACGGTATCATTTAGGTTGGAAAAGACCTTTAAGATCATCGAGTCCAACCATAAACCTAGCACCATCAAGTCCGCCGCTAAACTACGTCCCTAAATGCCACATCTAATGTCTTTTAAATGCCTCCAGGGATGGTGACTCAACCCCTTCCCTGGGCAGCTGCTTCAATGCTTGACAACTTTTTCAGTGAAGAAATTTTTCTTGATATCTGATCTAAACCTCCCCTGGCGCAACCTGAGGCTGTTTCCACTTGTTCTATCGCTTGTTACTTGGGAAAAGAGACCGACATCTGAGTGCTTTATATTTTGGAGTGGCTCCTCTAGACTCCGGTGGGCAATTCTTCCAAGCTGCGGAACTCAGCTAGGCTTAGGCAGGGCAGAGCAGCCATGAGATGGGCTCTGGATGGTGTATGAGAGAACCTGCCTGGAGCAATCAGTGGATGCCCTTTCCTCAAGACTGAGACGCTCTATGGGGTCACCTGGGGACAGAGTAGAGCTTTGTAGGACCTTCGGCTTCAGTGCCTACATGGCAGCAGATGTGTCAGTGATTTCATGTTGCTGACCGCTGGAAAGCTCGTGTGCTGTGAGGCCAGGGAGAGACTGGTGGAGAGGCTGGGAAACGTCGTCACTGCTGACGTTATGTATGTTCAAAGAGGGATGGGACAAGATCATGGTGGGGGAAAAAGTCACAGAATCACATGGGGTTGGAAGGGACCTCTGGAGATCATCGAGTCCAACCCCCTGCCAACGCAGGTCCACCTAGAGCAAGGTTGCACAGGAACTTGTCCAGACGGGTTTTGAACGTCTCCAGAGAAGGAGACTCCACCACCTCTCTGGGCAGCCTCTTCCAGGGCTCTGCCACCCTCAAAGCAAAGAATTTCCTCCTCCTCATGTTTAGGTGGAACTTCCATGTTCAAGTTTGTGCCTGTTACCTCTTGTCCTGTCACTGGGCACCACTGAAAAAAGACTGGCCCCGTCCTCTTGACACCCATCCTTTAAGTATTTATAAGCATTGATCAGTCCGTGGAGGGCTATTAACTAAACAGGCAGATGCAACTTCTAATTGGGATGTTGTTTTTAAAACTGTACGCTGTTTAGCTGGTGCATGGACTTTGGAAGAAAGCAGTGATAAGGTTTTTAAATCATGGAAATAGCTGGGAAATCCCAGCCTGAAGGGAAATCCCACCCAGGATAATCTCTGCAGCCCCTGGCACCGTTTATCCCAGTGCCACCCCTCGTTCCCACTGCAAACATGTATTGGATGTTCGCTCGGCTGGGGAGGGGGAGAGGAAAGGGAACTCCGGGATGAAATCCAACAGAAAATAGGTGATACTGCCATGTCATGGTGGGAATTTAAATGCACGAAAATAATGGCTGCCTGCTGCTGCTGTTTTGCTGGGGTTTTGTTTCTTTTAATGCCCCTAGAAGTAATTTACAGAATCATAGAATGGTTTGGGTTGGAAGGGACCTGAAAGATCATTGAAGTCCAACCTGGGCAGGGACACCTCCCACCAGACCAGGTTGCTCAAAGCCCCGTCCAGCCTCGAACCCCTCCAGGGATGGGGCATCCACGGCTTCTCCAAGCACTGTGTAAAACAAGTACTAAACTGATACGACTGTTTTATAATCCAACAACCCGGCTGTCCTTCGGTCACTCTGAAAAGCAACATCCCCGCAGCTCGTATGTCTGACGTCCTGACGGCAGTGTCTCATCAATACGGGTACGCGGCATCGGGGTTGGGTTTGTTTGGGGGTTTTTTGGGTGGTTTTTTTTTCCAGGGGGTGTGTCTCGTTTTGTTTTTAAGCGGAACTGCCCCAGGTCTGTAGGAACCTGTGGAAGTGGGGTGGGGTGGAAGCCATGCCGGGGCAGTACGGAAGCCTCTGGAAGCCCGGGGAAGGTGGTGGGCAGCAGTGTGAGAGGAAGGCCTGGAGCTGAGGGGGGAGCCCTCCATGGCCTGGAGGTGAGGGAGGAGTCTGGGCGTTTGCCCTCCCAAGAGGGAGGCGGAGCAGAGGACAGGCCCTTCGCCATGAGGAGGGCAGGGAGGTGGTGGGGATTCATTTCCAGGCGTTGAGCCGCAGACCTGGCCGGTGTGAGTGATTGTTTAGAAAAAGGGCTTAGCTGTCATTTGTGTTCTTGCTGAAAAGCTGCTTTATGCCCCAGTGCGGTGTGTAAGGCGGTGGCGAGGCCACCACCTTGGGGCCGTCGCGGGAGTCGTCGGGCGGCCATGTCGGTGTGCCCCGGAGCCGCTTGCCTCCTGGAGCCGGCGAAGGACGAGCCGAGGCCTCACCTCCCTGTCCCCTGAGGTGGGAATGGGGTGCAGGGGCAGGAGGCATTGCCCGGAGGAGCCCCAGGACCAGAACCCCGCAGAGCAGCACCCAGGAATCAGGCATGTCCATGAGGAGGCAGCCGGCAGGGCCAGGTAGGTTGGTTTGCTGAGGGAACGCCATGTTGCGGCCTGGCCATGAAGAGGGGCGGGAGGAGCCGCCGTCAGCCCTGGAGGGGACATGGGGGGCAGTTTCTGTGGAGGAGCTGCTCTCAGGCGGCTGGGACCGTGGGGCGGGCAGGGTGGCAGGGGGCTGTGTTTCGGCTGTCAAGGTCTGCCGTGTGTGTCTTCACTGTGAGAGGGACGGACACAGCCCCCATGCTGAGCGGTAGCGCTCTGGTGCATGGCTGCTCTCGGGCAAGTAGTCAGTGGGGAATACAGAAACCACAGCACCTTTGTCCTTAAGTGACTGCTGCCTTTCCCATTAACTTCAGGATCAGTTTGAAACCAATTGTTAATAAAACAATCTAGTAGGTTGCCAGAGTTGCCGTTTGAGTACTTCCAAGCATTGGCAGTCTGTCCGGTGCTTTCTACTGTCTCACCACAGATGTTAGGAAAACAGTCTTCTGCCTCCTGTAACACCCTGGGTTGTGTGTTCTTTCTCACGCATGCTGGCTCTTCCTGGAGTCCCCAGCAGCTCCTGCTTTGGCTTGTAAAATACCAAAACTTGGTGAGAAGGTTTGGATGCAGAGTGCTGTGGGTTGCAGGCTCTTGGTTGCAAGGAATTCCCTCGCACTGGTGAGCTGTGAGCAGAAGTGGGAAGATGTCCTAACAGGGACCACCAGGGCTTCAGAGCAGAGGTGTGTCTGGGATTTGGGAACCCGTTCATGTTTCCTCTTAGATTTCCGTCAATATCCCAGTGGTCGTTAGTGAGGAGCTTGCATTTTGTTAGAGCAGGGAAAAAGGTGGTTACACCAGCTTTTATGTGATGAGGAGATGCAGAGAGCACATTGTTGATCAGATGGCTATCATAAAGCTGGCAATTTCATGCCTGGCTATAGTGGAAGCTAATCAGCTCAAGGCCGTCTCATCTGAGCAAGGCAACAGCAGGATTACATTGTCTTCCTATTAGGCAATAGTCTTGGCTGACATAAAATGAGATGTCTGGCGATTCTCATAATTGCATACAGCTATTTATTTTTTACTACAGCTAGATTGTCTCACTCTTGATTAGGCAGCGAAATGGTAATGAGATCTTCTCTTCTTCTCCCCTCTTGAATTCATCACAAGCCATGCCGAGGACTCCTGTGCTCCAATAGCAAAGAGGAGAGTAAAGCAGAAGTAGAGGAGGAAGCAGTCTCTTTGTCCCTGCCCTTAAATCAGCTTGGTAGGTAAGGGTAGGCTGCTAGATCCTGTCTTAATGGTGAAATCTCTATGATAACTGCTTCCCACTCAACCCTTTATTCTCCCCGGCTAAAAGAGGTTTTATCACGTGCTCCTGTTAGTGCCATCAGGACCTTGTAAGGACTTTGCAGTACCACCAGGAAATAACCACTAGTTATTTCCTATTTGTAATCCTAACGTTAATAAAAGGCTGCTGAGGCACTGTCCCCCTGAAAGTAATCATGGCTTGGAGGAGCTTTCTGGCATGCAGTCACAGCTTACTTTTGGAAACCTACATGCAGGAGACAGACTGAAACTCTTTGATGCTTGTATTTTGGAAAAGCATAAATTCAGTCTGAACCCTGGAGTTCACTTAGCACTGAAATAGGCCTCCCTGCCAGCTCGGCAGGAGTCACTGGGACAGCCACAACAGCCTCGTTACGACTGCAAGCCTTCTGCTATTGCACTAAAAGCTGTTTATTACTACGTCCTAACGCTGGTCTAAACTGTGGTCTGCTAAAGCCTAATGATCTCAAAGTGGTGGCAGTTCCTAGGATGTTGCTGATGTCTACCAGAGGGGCCAATGGATGTTTAAATCCCAGTCAGGAGGGCTTAAAGTGAGGGTAGGGTTGGGCAGCATTCAGGAGAGCTGGAGTTTTGGTGATCTATTCAGGGTTTGTAGTTTTAAGAGAAAGTTTTAAGAGAAAGTGAAGGCCTTGGCAAATGCATGAGGCTTAACGTGGGAAATGCTCACTGGACTAGTTTTAAAACTAAAATGGGGAAAAAATGGTCATTAGGTATGGACTTATCAGAGAGCTCTGTAGGATATGCAGTGTTCGGATGAAGACTTGGACCAGTATCACTACCCTTAAGTGAAGAGATGGCAGGCAATCTAGAGTCCTCATGAGACCTTCAGTATACTCTTTGTGTTGACGTGAGCCTTAATGTCTGAATAATTCTTTTTGAATAAACTTCATGGTATTCATTTCCAGAAGGATGAAGATCTCAACTGAGCGCAGCGCTCTTAGCACCTCATCCTAGAATTTCCAGACATTTCTATCTTCTGTTTAAACATTAAAAGAGTCCTTATTGCCTGCTCCTACATGATTCCCATGAAATACTCACCAGAGCAAAGCCTTGTTGTGATCTAAGGTTTCACCTCAGCCACAAGTTGATCTGATCTTTGTGTGGAAATTGCACCAAAACAACTTAGCTGGGGTGCTGCGGAGTCATCCACTGCCGATCTTGCTGTGTCACCGTTGTCCTACAGTTGGGACCTGAAACTGTTCTTTTATGAGTCACACAGCGTATCAAAGCACTGATTCTACTCCTTGGAAGTCAAGTCATGCTAGGAAATAACTAGGTAATAGATGCATTTGACCTTGCCTCATTTCACAGATACAAAGATATTTCAGGTTAAATCAGTTTTGTGTTTTTTAAAATGTCATTGTATTGTCTTCTATCAGGTTTTTCTCCTTTCAGAGATTATTTTCCCTTCCTCACCTCCCCCTGCCCTCAACCCTTCTCAAACTAGGGACTCAAAGAAGAAGGCGACAGTGTTGTTAGATGGGATAAAATGGGACGTTTGATCCCGTATTTAGTTGCAGAACTAGCAGCTTGAAATGTTCTGATCTCTCAAAAATCCAGGGAGTGGGGCGCTTTGGCAGGAATCTGTCTTTTCCCTTCCCTTGGAGGTCTCTGACTTCATCAAGCCTTGGAACGGAGAATGAATTTTGAAGGCCTTTGAGGAAGTTGCTTTGATACGAAAGGGGCTCGAGTTCCTGTGATCTGTGTGTTCTAGGATTTTTTCCTTGGAACCCGTTCCTCAGACCCATGTGGCAGACCGCCTTTTTGTCTTAGCACAGTAATACTCCTTTCCAAAATGCTCCAAGGGGGGTTGTTTTGGTTTTTTAAGGGAAAGAGGAGGAGGAGGAAGAGGAGGAGGAGGGAGTTTCCCTCGTGCTTGCCAAGGTAAGAGGCAATCCTCTTCTGAAGCTACTGCCAGCCCCTGTTACCCTCGAGTGCTTCTTGTCGTCACCTGCTCTTACCAGAGAGTTTATGAATTCCTCAATGGCTCATTTCAAACAAAAGTATCCATGTTCCTTCCCGAGCCTGCTGCTTACCAGCTCTATCCCAAATGCAACGGCACAGGAGAGATTCTCAGAGCTTCAAACTTTAGCCGTAAACTCTCTGTGTATTACGTTAAATGCTGCCACTAGCTTTAATTAGGGAATGCAGGGTGCCTCTCAGCAAGAGGAGATGACAAGCTGCTTTAATTGGGACATTCAAAGATGTGGACTTAATTAGGTAATTTTGTTCCTCTCATCTGGGGATAGGAGGAATGACTGAGAGTAGCCAATGGAAAGTTTTATGGGAATCGTTAAATATCTACTGCCACTTCTTGCGCTTTCCCACGCAGGTTGGAGCTCTTCAGACTACTTTAAACTGATGCCAGGCTTTTTTTATCATTTACAAGTGCTGCTCCCATCACTCCTTCAGCAGCTTTGGGCCACATCCTGTTCTACTTGGCTGTTCCCCCACGGGGACTATGCATTTCCCACGTGTGATCCGTAGTGGAGAGTGGCAAACCCCTGTTTGGGTCAGATGCCTCGTGTAAAGGTGAGGTGATTCCCAAATTCTTCTCATCCCAGAAAAACTCCAAGGTTATACCATCTTCCAAAGAGATAAACGGGCTTGCTTTCTTTTGTAATTTCTTCTCTTTCTGGCAATAATCTACAATCGCTTTTTCATTTCAAAGATACAATGTTTTTGCTTCTTGTTGAAAAGCCTACAACTTTTTTTGTGAAAATTAATAAAATCTGGAATGAGAAGAATGAAGGGGATGTGTGCTGCAGACTTTTCTCTATTTTTCAGTAACTGAAAATCTTCAAAAGAAATCTGTCACACGTTGCCCTTCATCTCTAAAAAACCTAATTTCTTGTCTAGCCCCTGTGTTTAAGTAAAACACCTTACCCTTTCCCCTCTCTAATGTTAAGATTTATAGGCTTCCTTCCTGGCTGCTGACCTTTCCTCCATTGAAGAAAAATAAAACCAGGAATAAATAGATTCACAGTACTAAGGCTATAAATTTCTAAGTTTGGATGCCAAAACAAATTCATCATTTGAACATAGGCGCAAACTCCGATAAGAGTTCAGCCCATTCCACAAATTTTTATTTAGTTACTGCACTTACTCCATTGGGGGGAAAAAAAAAAAAAATTCTACTTAAGCCAAAAATTGGTGGGGCATTTCCCAACTAACACTTCCATAGTCGTATCAGAGGTGTTACCTGCCAGGCCCCCATCTGACAGAGCGGAGACTGTTTGGGAACGTTGTTCTGTTGCTCTGTATTTGGTTCAAGTCTCAGTACTGGGTATATAAATTTGAAGTGTGTTTGTCCTGCCTTTATTCTCCCTCTTGATTTACAGCACTATAAAAATCCGCCCTCTCCCCCCAGTCCCAGTAAATATTTAGCTGTCTTTTAAATCTAGTACACAAACATTTGTGATAAATAAAACAACGTATTTATATAAACTATCTCATTCTCCTAATGGGTGCTCCTTAAATTAACTTATATTACTGGAGCAATGTATTAGTAGATTTATTTGTATTCCTGCTTTTCTGTAATACCTTTCCAGGATTTTTAAAGAAACTTTAAGCCTCTTATCAAATTTCCAAAATTATTTTTCAAAAATCTTTCCATTAAACATATACATGTAAGTTGAATTTTTAGAAGAACTGTATGAAATACAGTATGAACACTCTGTGGCCCACAATAAGCCTCTTTCTGTATTTAATTTCTTTTTTGCTAGTAATTTTTAGCTTCCTTACTTCTGATCTGATCTGACCTGACCTGATGTGGTATTCACTCTTCAGCGACCATTTATCCTGGCATATTTAGGATTTAGCTAAATGAGGAGGCATTTTCTTCTATGCTCAGGGGGTTTCTGTGAAAATTGGTAAACCAAATGGTCTTCCTTGGGGTCTGACTTCAGCGGTAGTGGGAAAAGAGGCAGAGGTAGGGCCAGGAAGGAGCCACAAAATTCAAAGAACCATTTAAGAACTTTGATTTAAAAGCAAAGAGTTCCCCAAAGTAAGCTTCATCTCTCAAACTTTGGGAATGTACCTGAGGTGTCTAAATTGATAGCCTAATCACAGTCGGAAACCTAATCTAAACCGGGAGCTGAGCCCTTCGGGAGCTGATGAAGAGACTCCGATGATAGAATTACAGGCATTGCTCAGGGCCATTCCCGTCCCTCTATTCATTGCCTGTGGAATCTGAACATGGGCAACTCTGTGACACATCTCAAACTTAGCATATTCTTTCAGGTTTCAACTCTTGAGTAAGAACTGGGATGTCTCTTGGGCTACACTCGCTGCAAACATTTGTTGGGGTGTAGACCACATCTGTGGTGGTAATGGGGGAGAAAAAAATCGGTATGTGGAAACTTCTTTCTCCGCTCCACCCTCATTGTCACCAATCCATCTCCATGGCTTAACATTTGTGATGTGAAGAATCTGTTCCCCAGGCCCTATTTCTGGCTCACTCTGCAAGTTATTCCATTTAACAGGCCTTGCCAAAAGTGGTTGAGGGAAAAGTCTAATGGCTTTCAGCTCCAGTATTCATGTTGAACCCCCGCTATAGAGCTGACATTAAGTGAAATGACTGCTGAACTGGAATGTTCTCATCTTGTTCAGTAGAACCTGCTCTTACTGAGGCGTCGCATCCTTCCCACAGCGGCAGTGCATGCCATGGAACTGTTGAAGATCTGCAGATCTTCTCTATTTACAGGATTATCTGGCAAATGTTTTGTTTTGCTTTGCTGACTATACTAGAGATGTGCTGTTTCCACTTCACTGAAATTAACAGATCCCAGGCTACTAGGGGTTTTTTTTGTTTGTTTGTTTTATTTTCCACTATAGTTGGTTTGGATCTAGGAACCTCAGGTAAAATATCAATCACGTCTGCGATGCCTGACACCAGGCAGGAAAGGCTGTTTCAAGCACTATTGAGTAACGATGGTGAGGAGACTCCAGAATTCCTTGCTGAAAGCAGGCTGTTGTCCGTGTTGTTTAAAACTGGAGAAATCCCTCAGAAAGGCATGAGAATTCATTGTTGGGAATCAGAAAGATAGAGGTGGGGACGAGGTCACATAAGCACAGCTAACGTCTCAGGTCCCTACCTCTTGAAAGCTTTGGCCATTCCTAGAGGAAATCCAAGGGGCGGTTTCCATGATAATCCATATGGTGGGAGTGGTGGGTGGCTCTGCCACCGCTCTCCACACCGCTGAGGTGAGCACAGAGTCAGCGTGGGATGGGGAAAGAGGGGTGAATGTTACAGCTTTTGTAAGGTCTATATATTTAACTAGTTTATGAGTACTCTATAAACATGTGGTTAGTTCCCACCTAAATCAACAAGGAATCGAATTTGCTCAGCTCCTTCCCCACTATGCGCTGAAGTAGCTTTCTGAGCATCCAAGTTCTGGAAACCACACTTTTCCTGGCAACCCCATGACCAAGGAGAACAATTGTGCTGCTCTGGTAGGGTCTAGATCTATTCTCCTAGCTGCTGGTCCATGAAAGGGCAGAAAAATCAAGCTTTCCTTCTGAAAACCTTAGCAGACCACAATTCTGATTGGTTGTGGCTGGACAAGAACACCAGACTTCATTAGAAATTTCATTCCTTCCCCAGGAACCAAACAAGGATAAAAAGAGTATCTACCAAATAGGGACAATAATCAACATGTAGGCTGCTGGCAACAACATGCAGAATGAGGTACATCCTGGTGCTGCTCCCTAATATTCTCCATTAACAGCCCACAGGCATCCTGGGGAAGGAAATACAGCAGACCAAAGGCCAGGGAACAGACAAAACAGGAAAGGGACGAGCGCTCAAGACCCCTTGCAAACCAATCTGATTTATTAAAATGCATCCCACCTTCAGTCAGAAGCTTTATCAAGTGCCCCCCTGACCCTTTGTCCCTCTGCCTCTGCGCTCGAAACCTGTTTGCCCCGTATGTTGCCTAGCGAGAGTGTTGCCTCAGCATTTGTACCCATCCCATTTTATCAATATTTCTTGTTCTTTGACCAAATATTTTTCTTATGGCCCTTCAGTTGAGCCGGCTGAATTTTGCTTGGTCTCCTGTAACTATTTCCTTTTTCTGCTCTCAGTGGGTTATGGAACGGAGGAGTTTGCCTTCTTTTTGTCATTTCTCTAACTCCTTCCAAGCAGCTGGAATTTATTTTAATAAAGTTCATTTCAATAGAGCCTGGAGCCATAATACATATGAGGCTGTGATCTCAGAAGAGCTCATAAATTAAGTAGGGTCAGCTCTGGTCGATGCATGCGTAGGAGACCTCCAAGGACACCCCGTGTGCTGATCAGCCTGTGCCAAGGATATAGCGACTGCCAGACTCTGTCTGCCCAGTAGGCTGTCTCTTTTAGTATGTGATCTCTGGCCACTGCCAAATGCTTCAGAGGAAGATACATGATCTCTGCGGTGGGCAAGTTATTCGTAACTGATCATAAGATCCTTCTACACCTTTGTTGCATGAAGCTGTTGGTCTGCTGTCTCAAATGCGCAAGGGTAGCTGGGGGCACTGGACCCTGGCTGCCTACATAGTGCCTAGACCACTCTCTTGACACTGGTACCAAAGGCTCTCTTGTGGGTTGCTCTGCCATCAGCCCCATTTCAAGCTTCATTTCCAGTCCTGAAGGATGAACATGCCACAGAGGTACCTTGACTTCATGAGGGAAGTAGCCAGCGTGAACATACCCTTTGGAATTTTGCCCCTGCAGCTAGATAGTAAGTGTGTTTTTAAAAAGACTCCAAAAGATGGTGACCTCCACAGCTATAGCTGCCCAGAAATTACATCTTACTTAAATAAGACGGAATTTATCTTGTTGAACTTCCAACTGTTGGCTCACATATGTCTTTGTCAGAAAGCCTGCCTGCTTGCCTCCTCCTCCTCCTATTAAATGCTTTCCTATGTGTAAATCCCTATATTCAGCAATTATGTCACCTCTAAAACTTCTCTGAGCTGAATTCATTGAATGGAATAAGCCTTACATTCGAAGTCTCGTTTTCCAGTTCCTGTAGTCCCTACTACAGATAGTCCCACTCAGCGATAAAGCCTGTGTGCTTTGAAACCCAGTAGCGTGTTTTTAATTCAGGTTACAATAAAATCCACTGATTAACAGTAAAATAATCCTTTATGGTATGTTTCACAGTGGTTTTTCTTCATCAGTGAACATACTAATTTAACCTTTCCACTCCCAAGTCAAGGAAGCTTCTGACAATACTGAGCATTTTTTCTAGTTAGTGTTAACTGCTTTCCTACTACCTTGACCTTGACTTTTGGTGGTTGAACTATGAGACCTGATCTCTGTTTTCTGGAATAACATGATGTGGAAAGAGTGGCCCTCAAAGAGCAGGAAAGCCTCCAGGTCAGTAACTTTGAAAAGCTGTCCTGTGACCTTCCCACTGTAGAGGGATGTACCAAGCTCAGAAGAGCCCTCTTCCCTTCTTTTATAGTCCCTGGTGGTGGTGAGTGAGATGGGACTATTTGTTTTCCTTCTCTTGTTATTCTAGTCCCTTTTCCTCTTGCCATAACATGTTTCTTCACCAGCCTTGGAATCGGACTTTGCATAGAGCTATTATTCACCAGAAGATTAAATGCTTAACACTGCTCTGCTTCCCATTTCTCTTTCTTGGTGGCTTCCCCTCCCCCCCCCCCCCATAGTTTCAGGATTATCTCAACACTTCTAAAGCAGAAGCAGCAAGCTAGAGCCAAACACTGTTAGAGCAGTCATTGGGTGGGCTTTTTCCACTGGCATAACTGCTAACATGTCTAACCAGGGGTTCTTTCTGTGATTCCCTTAGGTTTTTTCAGTCTCGGGTGAAAAATCTGCTGACTGGCTGGACTGCTTAGAGTTTCAGGTTTTATTGTTTTGAATGTGAAACACATCAACGACAGCTTCTAGACAACAGACAAGCAGGTGCTGATCTCCAAGTCTCACTGGACTTCGAGGTTGTCGGGTACCTGAATCTCAGTCTCTAAAGGGGTGAAAGGTGACAAAACACAGCGTGAGTTGGTGTTGCTAGTTCGCTTCCATCATCTTCTGACTGTGTGTCTGTGCCATAGAATCATGGAATTGCCTCAGTTGCAAAGGAACTTTCAGATCATCGAGTCCAACCATCAACCCAACACTGACAAAAACCGTATCTCTAAGCACTACTTCTACCCGTCTTTTAAATACCTCCGGGGATGGTAACTCAACTACTTCCCTCACCTGAGTAATGTTATTTGTTTGATGTAATAGGAGTGGCAAATATTCTGGGTCTGGATACCAGTGCTAATGCACGCTCCTGAAGTTTTGGCTGAGCAACGACAAGGATTCAGGCAGATGGTTTTGCTTTGTAGCTGACTGGTTTTACTCTCTAAGGGCTGTGTTTTATTTTCTTCCTGCAGCAAAGAAGATACTCGTCAGCATACAGCCTGTGTTTCAGGTATAATTTTTCCCAGGTTCGGCCTCCAGGGCCTGCTGCATACTCCTGTGTATCCAAGATCTCTTGTATGTGTGCTGGCAGCCCAGAAAGCCAACTGCATCCTGGGCTGCATCCCCAGCAGTGTGGCAGCAGGGGAAGGGGGGGATTCTGCCCGTCTGCTCTGTTCTGGGGAGACCCCACCTGGAGTGGAAAGGGACCTTAAAGATCATTAAGTTCCAACCCCTTGCCCTGGGCAGGGACACCTCCCACCAGACCAGGCTGGTCAAAGCCCCGTCCAGCCTGGCCTCAATCCCCTCCAGGGATGGGGCAGCCACAGCTTCTCTGGGCAACCTGGGCCAGGGTCTCACCACCCTCACAGCAAAAAATTGCTTCCTGATATCTCATCTAAATCTCCCCTCTTTCAGTTTAAAACTGTTACCGCTTGTCCTATGGCTCCCCTCCCTGATCGAGAGTCCCTCCTCATCTCTCCTGGAGCCCCTTTAGGGACTGGAAGGGTCTCTAAGGTCTCCCCGGAACCTTCTCTTCTCCAGGCTGAACAACCCCAACTCTCTCAACCTGTCCTCACAGCAGAGGGGCTCCAGCCCTTGGAGCATCTCCGTGGCCTCCTCTGGCCCTGTTCCAACATGTCCATGTCCTTCCTGTGCTGAGGACTCCAGAGCTGGACACAGTGCTCCAGGTGGGGTCTCCCCAGAGCAGAGCAGAGGGACAGAATCCCCTCCATCACCCTGCTGGCCACGCAGCTGGGGATGCAGCCCAGGATGATCCCTGACCCAGTGACTTGAATTCATGGCTTGGCTTCAGACCTGCCTGGCCCTTGTGGACTTGTCTGGCAACCGCTGGAGGCTGACCCTGGTTAGAGTCACTGGACCTGCTTGGCTTTCTTGCTTGTCTGCTGTGGGCTTGCACCTTGTTGTTGAGGGCACTGCCCTGCCTGCCCTGCTGTCACCCTCAGCCCCTTGCAGAGCAGCCCTCTCTCGCTGCTCGGACACCCTGCATCTGGCAACGCTACGAGTGAGATATGGAGGGCATCCCTAGCTTGTACTAATATAACCTTTGCAACGTCGCACACCATAATGTATTTCTGGAATGCATCAGAGAGGTTAAATGCTTGATTTGGAATGCTAATTACCTCCTTGCTCTGAAGCCAAGTTCTTTCGGTACTTATCGATTTAGCTGTTCGAGGTTCAAGGGGAAGGAGAAGCCTACATAACAGATGTGGGGAGACTTTTAAAGGACAAGATGGGCTTTTCATACATAATATTACAACTTCAAGGTCCACTGTCTACCACTAGTAGCACATGATTTATCGCAAAATAGTTCCATGTGCTAATGTATTTTGAGAGGTCATTTGTGCTTTTTGTGGGATTGTTTAAATATATTAGGTTTATGGAAAGTTAATTAACGGCAGTCCCAGCCTCAATGGATTAATGAACTACGAAGTGCGTTTATACAGATCCAAACCATATTATAGGTACGGTGTCTCACGTCGCTCTGGATGTGTATCGCAGGGTCTGCACCACCCAGAGTGTTTTCAAATAGGACGTCTTTATAGTTTTTATTTCCAGTCTGATCAATGGCGCTGACAATACTTCAGAGATCTTGCAGTTCGTCTGAGAGAAGCCTTTACCACGCTTCCAGCAAGCAGCAGGAATTATTCTGGTCATATTCCATGTGCGCTGGGCTGAGCTTATTTTACCACAGCCTCTAGGAAAGTGTTTTCCAGCTGCTCCTTTATTATCTGACCAAAGAGACTGAAAACAGAGGCAGGAATAAAAGCCTCTTACAGGCCACTGGAGGAGATACGGGGAGGCTGTGTGAGGAGGGATTTTTGGGCTGTGATTCCCTTTCTTGCTTCCAAAGCCCTTGCCACATTCTGCATTCCACCTAATCCCCCAGATTGAGATGCCAGCACCACTGGGGCAATCTGTGGGTCGTTTTCCCAGCAGCAAATGGAGCAGCCTGCTGGGTGTAGGTGACTGACTCCTCACTGCCCAGAGATTCTCTTGACTGCAAAGAGTTCTCACCACACTGACTGAAAGCACTTTGCTTACAGTAACAGGTCCCGACTTCCAAGATAAAGCCAGTAAAGAAGGAGGAGTACACCAGCCAAACTGACCACCAACTTCCCAACATGTAAGTATCCCAAACTGTGGGAAAAACTCATCCATGTTTCTTGAAGTCTCCACAATCCCCTCTTTGTGTCTTCTTCAGGGCCGAACAGACAGGAACTAAATGAGACAGCACTCAGCCTGTGTACCTAATTAGTGCAATTTCCCTTGAGTGGCCCATTGCTTTTAGGCATAGATGTAATCTGTTGTGTGTGACATCCATCTCATAGATATTAGAAATAAAGGGGGGAAAAAGGGTCTCCTCTTTCTGTATGCTATCTCATCCATTCCCCTTTGGTCGCTGAGGGATTGCCTTCTACAGTCAAAACAGGACTGGGGAAGAGTCCTGGTAGGATCTCAAAGGCACAGCCCAATAAAACTTGCTAAGATAACTACTTGCGGAAAGGCAGAGGATCTCCTCTGTTTCTGTAGCCCCTCCATGCAGCAGACACTGGGTGAGTTGTTCTGGGTGAGTGCGATTAGAAGGTCCATGCTTGTGTCTACAAGGAGGGCCTAAATTCCAAGAACGTGAGCTTGGAAGTAGTTTTAAATTCCCTACAGAAGCTGTAGGACTAGCAAATCAAGAAGCAGTTAGAAACGCATCACTGAAGAAGAAAAATTATTATGTAGTGAGTATTGCATTTGTGTAATATTACCAAAAAAGCCATAGCAAGACATCCAGGCGCTTGAGGTAGCTCCCAGTTCACCAAACCCCCTTGTCTTAATGTATCTGCGCTGCTACAGTCCCTCGGCTGTTCCACTGGGCAGCAGGAGATGTCGACAGAGCATGAACATGTATGTTGCCTACTTGGTGCCTCCTTGCCATGCCCGTGTGATACAGGCCTGCAAATCAAAGGCCTTTGGGATTTCCTTGCCTTTTTCCTCTTCCTCTTGAAAAGGTGGCACCCACTGGAACTTGTCCAATGACTGCAGTAGGTACATAGCTACTTAGGTACTTAGCTACAAGCTTGTTTTCTTGCCATGTCACGTTCTGGTCTCCATCTACAGGAGAGTCACACCAGGCTTTGTTGTCTTCAAGTCTAGTGATCTGGGATCAAAGCAGCTCAGGTTCACGCTGCCTCCAATGCTCATCAGAGCCTGGTTCATTCAGTCAAACTGCATTTGGACACGGGGAGTAGCACAGCAGCTCCCGACTTAAATGTAACCGTACTCTAATATAGTCTACATATCCACCTATTGCTATGTCAGCAGTGGCTAATTATGTGGTGTAAATTGCTCCACTACTTTTCTTATCTAGCGCCTTTGTTCCTAGCCACATGTCAAAAAGTCAAGACACCAGTAAAATATGAGCGATAGTTTTGCTTCCCCTGGGGATGAGGAACAGTTAACACCTTCAAGACAGTAAAATATTGATTCTAAATGGGGCTGCAGCCACTTCAGACTGAACGTTCTTTCTTGATAGGTATTTGGATGGGAGGACTTAAGAGTCTTCTAAGTAGGAATTTGGGAGCCTTACCACAAAAAAGACATTGAGATGCTGGAGCGTGTCCAGAGAAGGGCGATGGAGCTGGTGAGGGGTCTGGAGCACAAGTCTTGTGAGGAGTGGTTGAGGGAGCTGGGGGTGTTCAGCCTGGAGAAAAGGGGGCTGAGGAGAGACCTTCTCGCTCTCTCCAGCTCCCTGAAAGGAGGGTGTAGCCAGGGGGGGTCGGTCTCTTCTCCCAAGTCACAGGTGATGGGACAAGAGGAAAAGGCCTCAAGTGTCACCAAGGGAGGTTCAGATTGGATATTGGGAAAATTTTTTATACTGAAAGGGTTATTAAGCCTTGGAATGGGCTGCCCAGGGAAGTGCTCAAGGCACCATCCCTGGAGGTATTTAAAAGATGGGTTGACATGGTTTAGTGATGTTTTTTTATCAGAGTGAGGTTGCTGGTTGGACTAGATCATCTTAAAGGTCCCTTCCAACCTAGACAGTCCTATGATTCTAAGTGTTAACTAGTGGTTAATACTGTGTTAGAGTGCTAGAGGGCACTGTACCGTTGAAGGTACTGTTTATGGATCAAATATAATAGCTAAGAGCTAGACAGTTTAATGGCTTAAGACTCCTTTTCACTTTTTGTTAGAGAGACACGTTAATCCTGACCGTGTTGTAACTCATAATGATTGCACTCTTTCTGTCTCAGACATGCTGGGTTTAATTCCTTGTTGTCCTGACCCTCTGGACTCCGTTCTTCTGAAGATGTGCAAGAAAATGTAAACCTGCTGCCATTCTGGACCGAAAAACATTCCGCACGCAGTTTGCACTAGCGCAAACGCCTGTGTGTCATTCAGGGAACATAAATTCTGTAATGTCTGGAAGGCCATTAGCGTTTGCTTGTGTAAGTACAACTGTTGGCAGCAGTGCTCCATAAAAACACTCTCCTATTCAGTCAGATGGGCTTTACAGTTGATAGATAAGGATGAAATGTACTTCTAATTGCTGTCAGTTTACATAAACAGAACTTAAACCTCCTTTTTACAGAATGCCACCAGTTGTCTTCTAACACTATCACAAAGCTGGTGTCCCTCTTTGTGGTTTGAAACAGTTCTCACCTTGTGCACTCCAGTGTTACACATTTTTTTGGGGGGAAAATTGCTTGTTTCATCTCCACTGATGGACTTCTAAGTTGTAAATAACAAAATAATGTCACTATCTGAAAGATTCATATCTTGTCTATAAAGTTCTTACTTTTTTGCATGTTTGTTCACACTGTTGTTTTTTTTCAAAACAAAACATTCCTACATTTGTCTAAAATATTATGATAGTTTCATTTTTGAAACAAAATTAAATTTCAAAGTTAAACATGAATTTTCACTTTTGAAAATGTGTCTTGGTTTTTTATTTTCATTTCCACTACCTACTTTTCTAAAATTTTTGTCATTATTAAATTTCCTACAAGTATTTCTTTTCTTCTTAAAGTTTGGAAACCCCATGTTTTCACTTAGAAATGTCTCTTAAAGTAACTTGACTCGTTCTCTTTGTGAACTTCAGTCGGTGTTTATAATGTAAGTTCTTCCTGTATATACAAAATGTGAGGAAAACCAAGTTATTGCTCTTTCTGGCTGATTCCGTTACCCGAAGTATCAGTCCCAGACTGTGATATTATGACAGCAAGCGAGTCCTGAACGATGAACAGTCTGTGTTTTGACATGGCCCCGATTAGAAAGCCACGTGGTGAACAGATCCTTGAAATCTACTGCCCAGAAGATCTGTTGCAAGGGGAGGAAGCGCCCTGGGAAAGTGCTTTCTGGCAGCAATAGGTTGTGGGTTTGGAGGTGGGTCACTACCTGAGTGTGGTGAAGGGATGGTCAGGAAGAGGCAGGCACCGACAAAGTAGATGCTGCTAGAAAAATAACAGTGAATTTTATGGCAATTTCCCTTTTTTCTTCTCCAACTTGTGGGAATTCTCTCTGAAGAAAGAAGATCGCGCTGGACACCTGAGCTCTGTTCGGTGGCCTGTCCTACCCTGCAGAAGATGGCTTCTTCCTCCATCTTGCATAGCTGTGCTTGCAAATCCCATCTCGCACGTTCCCAGGCGCCTGTTTCCAGTGCAATTTCTGCTTGGCAGGGAACTGCTATTTTTCCTGCTTCCCCTCCCATCCCCCAGCTCATGTTCAGAGCAGCTGTGAGGTGGGCCGATCCTTCTTGGAAAAAAATCTAGCTTTTGGCCTGTCCTAGGAAGAGAATTGCCTCTCCATGCTGCTCTGCATCCCATGCTTCTTTCTTCTTCCTTCCCTGCCCCTTCTCATCTCAGCTGCCCTTTTTACTCCCTTGCTGATACCTTATAAACTATAGTTCTCTCTCATTTTAATCTCTCCTCCCCCCCTCACCAGCTTAATGGATTGAAGACGTCAGAATCGTGTAGCAAATTATTCCAAGTCCTAAGAATTCTTTCTAGAAGTGGCTGGGAATTTTTGACATATTGGGGTTTTCTGGGGAGATGTTTTATGAGTGTGCTGGGTTTAATTAAAATTTCAGCTCATCTCAGGGAAGTGAGAAAGACTCCAGTACTGTCTGATGGTCACCTGGAAGGTAGAAAAAGAACTCGAAGCTGGATTTACAACATTTCAGGAACTTTCTTCCAGGTTGCGTGCATCTCCCTCTCCAAAACAGGAGAAATTTCAAAGATGTCCCCACACTAGGAAATGTTTTCCTTACTAGCTGTTGCACATCTGTGATTAGTTAATAAGGGTTTAATTTTGATCTTAGCTCCTTTTCCTACAGTATGCTGAAATATCTGAGTTGGGTTTTTTTTTTGCGTGTGTTTTGCTTTGTGACGCTGCCAGTGGCTAAAAACCGTTATGCACAAAATCTTTCTTGCAGGAGACCTCATTATCCTGTGTGGCAATGGATGGCACAGTCTGACGCGCTACAGGATCTTGCAGAGCTGTGAAACTACTGGACTAAGACAACGAAGTTCGCTGCTCATAAGAAAGCCTCAGGTAATAGCGACTGCAAATGCTCCTCATTAAGGGGTACGTGCTCCTGCTTCTCTCGCTTCCTCAGTCGCCTTACGGCACGTTGCATGCTCCTGGGTGCCGTTTCTGTTCTATGCTTTACCCTTTTTTTCCAAAGGTAGATTAAGCATGGGATGGTGGCCAGCACACAGGGAAGCAGCATAATGGCTGAAAGCGGGAAATAGCCAATTAAAGGATCAAAGTCAGGGAAATTAAGCCTTGAGAGGAAAAGGCACAAATAGGGTGGGGTTTGGAAGAGCACGGTAATAGCGGCCCTCAGGGGAGACACCAGAGTAGGAAATGGGACTAGAATCAAAGCAGCAGAGGGGAAAATGCAACTGCTATCCCTTGCAGGGATTGACTAAGAAAGGAGGGAAGCAGCCCAGGAGGAGAGAAATGGAAAAACTGTGTAATATATACACTGATTTTGAAAGCTCTTTAGCTCCTGCACCCTCATTGGGACCTACCTGTAAGCAGGGATGTGCGAGTAGACCTTCCAGTATGGTTCGGGAGCTGAATCAGCTGCCAGCAAGGGCTCCCTCTTTTGCTTCTCAGCAGCCTCCTGACACCACTGTGCTGCTTTTCTTTCTCCCTCCTTCTGCCAGCACCTGGGTCCCTCCTTCCCCTACCTCCTCAAAAGCCCCTGCCATCTGACCTCTACTTTTAAAGTAATACTTACTAATACGCCCCTGCTTTTGCAGGCTAGATCTTTGTTTTTAATGCTATATGTACTATATGTAGTTTGCGACCCTGTTTGACTAAAGCAGGTATTTGTAACGTGGTGCAGCATGGCAGTAAGAATATTCATACTTTGGAGTAGGGGGGAGCCTATGCTTACTCTGCTTAAATCAACATGAGGTGACCTGAACAATACTGATATAGGACATTCCAAAGATTAAATAAGTGTCCTTCCTGCTTGGGCTTTACAAAGCCCCCCCCCCCCTTTTTTTTTTTCTAGGAATGAGCTCATATTGTGCATAGACTGAAGTTGCCCAAGAGACACTTTTGTTGTAAAAGGTTTTTCATGGAAAATGAGGTGTTTACAAAACAGGGAAAACACTGAAATGTTTGTTTGGGTTGATCTTTTCCCCCGAATCATTTTAAATGGCAATATGCAAAGCAAAGTAATTTTTCTTGTATGTCACACTGTTTCATTAAGGCACTAACAGAAGACACTTGATCTAGAAATTAAGATAAGTCGCTTCAATCAGTACTAAGTAGCAGGTGCCCTTAGTGATTAAATGTAATAGAGTATTTCCATTATTCTATTAAGCTTTATGTCAGCAGTTGTCACAGTTCCTCTCATATCCTGAAATACTGTGAAAACATACTCAGAACAACATTCCAGAATCTTGGAATGAATGCTTTCTGAAAGTGAGGAATATAAGGATTTTCATTTCATAGAAAATGTGTAAAATTTGTGTTTGGTCTATAGCAGATTAAAAAACAGGAGTTGAAATACTTTCTGTTCCCATGAAGGATAAAGTGTTAGGTCTGATGTATTGCTGACACAGTATAGGTGCTATTCTGCTTCTTTATTTACTATGTTATTTGTGAAGAGCACAAAAGCCCCTTTCTGCTGAGTGGCGTGCTCTTTCCCTGCCCTTTGGTGCTTCTCACATGCGTTGAGGGTGCTGGGGAAAAAACGCGGCGCCCTAAACCCATTACACAGCAAACGAATTTATTATAGCAGCAGATACAGAAAGAGAAAAACAATGGGAAAAAAAAAAATACTTGAATGATGATTAGGTCAGTACCCTGAGCTTTTAGCTGCCATTTAAATTTGAATATGCGCTGCAACATGAAGTAAAGAGGCCAAATGAGTCTACAGAGAGCCTTGGTAACAAGCAGTCTGAGACGCTCGCAGCAACATACCTTCCCAATGGCTACAGCCTGGCTTCTTGTGGTCAGCTACCGGGGGCGAGGAGCCTATAGCACACACTCCTGCATAAAGCCCTTGCGTGGAACAAAATGAGACTCTAAAAGCTGATAAAACTGTAAACAATACCTTGAGGTGGGGTTATTGAGGCAACAGCAGGGGTCTCGTGCTTGGCCCACTGAGCGCTCTCAGTCCTCTCATTCGCATCACGTCTGCGTTTAGGTTTGACAGTATCTTTTCTGGGTGTATATTGCATTACAGAACTTGACAACTGTAGAATTCCAAGTCTGACAATCTTCTAAGTTAATAATGGACTTTTTTTCTCAAAGTAACCAGGAGGGAGGCATAGACAATGACTTATCTACTTAATTGAAATCTGAGGAGTTAAGTTCTGTTTTCATTTCTGTCAGCAAAATCCCAGGGAAGTCAATCATATGGAACCAAGTGTGCAATTTAATCCTAAATTGTTTGTTATATTCAAGATGCCTGTTTCCACACTGGGTGGGATCCTACCAATCCAAACTGAAATAATTTAATTTCTTTCTCAGTCAAGCTTTCACTGACTTTAACAAAAACACATATTTTTCCTGACAGCTGGTGCAAAACGTGTGAGGTAGCAATTGTGTAGGAAAGAGAGGGGGGGTATGTACCTTCTCCTCTTGCAAGGTGGGAAAGAAGCAGGGAAGGTTTGTGGTAAGACACGGAACTCCTTTTGATTCATCTCCTACCAAAATAGTAAAGTGATTCTGTTACTTTAGATAAATATCTAAGGGCCTGGCTCTACTTTGACTTACATCAACTGCTTATTATACTGAAGTGTAAGACAAATTTTGCCAGTTCTGAGATAACAGCTCTAGTTCAGTGTCCATTATGGCTGCATTACTGCTCGGAGAGACATGCTATTTGCCCAGAAACTTCAGTGAAAGAAACCCCCAGGCTGTGGTCAGGAAAAAATGGCATTCTTTGAAAAGGTTTCTCAAATCTCTGGCTAGGTCCACGCTGACTGAGATCGAATAGATCGAATACCGGTGGGATCCTGGCTGCTGTTCCGCAAGTTCAAAACACAAAGGCAAATTCAGTGGTCATCTGATGGCAGGAATAAGCCCAGCGCCTTCCGTACTGCCTGGTCCAATCCAAGGATGCTTGCCTGCAGTCCTGAGGAGTCCTCAGGATACGTTCTGCGTGCACCAAGCATCGGCACTCATCTGCGGCACTGATTTTTGATTTCAGTGGTGGAAATTTGTGGTGGAAAAAACTCCATAAGCAAACCAAAGGTATTCCAGGCCTTCCTGAGTCTGATGGAAGCCTCATGGATGCATGAGCCTCTCAGGCCACAAAGCAGGGAAAGAAACTTAAGCCAGGTTTCCCATGTTCTCAGGAGGTGGCTTTCCTGGTGGGGCATTAGGAGGAAGATAGTACTGTAGACAGTCTAGTCTCAAAACACAGGTCTAGCCTGAATGCAGGATGATGAAGACCATGTTTTTTGGAAAAAGTCATAGACCCGCTGAGGTTAAAAGGGGCCTCTGGAGGTCATCCGGCCCAGCCTCCCCAGTTGAAGCAGGGTGAGCTTTGATCACATTACTCAGGGCTTTGTATCCACTCAAGTTTTGAATATCTCTGAGAATGGAGATTCCTCCATTTCTTGGGGAACCTATTCCAGTGTTTAACTCCCCCATTATGAATATTTTCCCCCTGATGTCTAGCTGGAATTTCTTGTGTTGCAACTTGTGTCCATTGCCTCTCAGACAGTCACTGTGTACCTCTGAGGGAAATCTAGTTCCTAGTTTCCTCTGTGGCTTCCCATTCTGTAGTCAAAGACAACAATACTATCTCCTCCTAATCTTTTATTATGGTGAAGAAACCCAGCGCGCTCAGCCTTTCCTTGGCTGTCAAGTGCTCAGGCTCTCCTCTTAATTAGCGTGGCCTCTGTTGGACTTGCTGCAGTGTATCAGTGTCCCTTCTTGTGCTGGGGTCCCAAAACTGACATAGTACTCCACGTGTAGTCTCACCAGTGCCAAATGGTGGAGAATAATCACCCCAGACCAGCTGTCTCCACTCTTGCTAGTGGAGCTCAGTATGTGGTTGGCTGCCTTTGATGCGAAGGTACGTTGCTGGCTCCTATTAGATTTGTCTTCCATTCAAATCCCCAGGCCCTTTTCTGCAAAGTTGCGTTCTATCCAGCTGGTGCCCACTGAGTGAAAGAATTCCCTGGCTGTTGTCAGGACAAATGGCATTGACAGAAGTATAGATTCTCCAACTGTTGCTCTTGCATGGGATTATCCTGTACCAGCTGCAGGACTTTGAATAAGTATTTCTTCAGACTCCGTCAGGTCCATCTTAGCCCATTTTTCCAGCCTGTCAATGTCCCTTTGAATAACAGCCCTGTCCTCTAGCATCCAAATTTGGTACCATCCACAAATTCGCTGAGGTGCACTCTGTCCCAAAGTCCAGTTCATTAACATAGAAAACACCTGACATTAAAAGGTATTGTCCCCAATATTGATCCCTAGGGACCACTAGTCACCAGGAACAGCCCTTTGAGCCTGGAGGTTCCTCCTATTTTCCACTTACTTAGTAGTCCACCTATTCAAATCAAATCTCACCAGTTTGACTACAAGGATACTCTGGAAGACTGTGTCAAGGACATTTCTGTACTCAAGGTAAAACAATACTCACCACTGTCCTCTCATCCACAAGCAGAGCATACAGTTTGCTAAAAAGGGTCACTTTGTGATCAAATCCAGACACCCGTCCTTAGGGAGAGGCAGTGCTGAGCCTGTTCTCAGTGTTCCCTGTCTTCTGCCTTCCCTCCAGAGGTCTTCCATGTATGAGAGCAGTTCCAGCACATAGCTTCATTCTTCCAGGCCCCAAAGCTATACACTAGTTTCCCATGCAGCGCTCAGCTTCCACATGCTTTCCTTCTCATGTTAATAAGAAAGGAAAGGCGCCAAGTACTTGGGAAAGTGTGTCCCAAACCACAGTCACACGTAGGAGGTCTCCTTTTGGCCTCACTTGATAAGTGTTTAGTTTCCATCCAGTCTCTGCACATAATCTGAAGATGATAATGTCCTTCAGTGGGGAAAGCAGAAATCTGTGTCAACCTGATAATCCCAGTTTATCTTGCACGCAGTGCTAGAGATGTTTATTCCTCTAGCTATCTCCTAGCACCCTGGTAAATCTCTCTCCTGTTTGTTTCTAATGTACTAATCAGTGTGATCTTTAGGAAATACTTTCAATTATCCTTATTACCAAGGTGTCTGGAGATGCTGATGAAGTTCATGATGCTGCTATAGGAGGTGATATCCAAACATAATTTACTCAGACCTTTTTTTAGCTAAGTAAGAAAAAGGAAAGGCAAGAGGAAAACAGAGAGTAGTGAAGCGACTTGCACAGTATTGTTCAAATGTGGAGCAGAAGCAGGATCCAGGGGTTTAAAATCTATTTGATCACCTGTGAGACCACGGGTTCTGTAAATACGCTGTGGTGGGTGTCCACATGCCTGGATTGCTAGCCCAGGCCATATAGTACCTTTTATATTTCTTTAATTTCTTGTTCTTTGTCAGTGCCCCAAAGTTATCCAGCTCTTCCTAACAGCTACTGAACTTAAGGTGACATAATTCACCCACAGGAACACAGGAGTTTTATGCATTAATCTTAGTCCCCGCTCTTGCAGGCATTTCTAGAACCCAGATCCTATGCGCACCAGTCTTTATCTCTAAGGCCTTTTGATTGTCTCCCTGGTCTTTTGGGTTAGGATTCAGTGCTGTGTGTCTCCATGCTATACGTGCCATAATTGTCCGCTGGTCTCAGGAGAAGCTGATTCTGAAAATGTATGGAGTCTCTGGTGTTTGGCAGGCCAAACCTTCCTCCGTTACCTGCAGAAGAATTACTTCTCTTCCTGGTCCTGCAAGTACATTTTTCTTGCCCTCCAAAATTTATATTACTGTTTTCCGCCAAAATTTCCCTCAAGGAAAGACAAAAGTATTCCTGGCACAGTGTGGTTAATCCCAGGAGCTTTTGCTAAGGTGTGTCCTCTAGATACCTTTCTTTCCCCTGCAAAATCACCCAGGACATGGCAATAAACGCATCCTGCGTTCAGCCACTGAATTAGTGCCCATGAAACCCTGGATTTGGGGAGCTGGAGAGCTGGTGGTGTATTTTTATTCTGAGCTGTGGGTTTGGATTCTACATGACCTGGCGGTGGACCCCTGGCTGGAGAAAACACGACTCAGGAACACCCTGCTGCTGCTGCCACAACCTTAAGGGGCAGGAAATAAAAGCGAGCAGGAACCCAGGCTGGCCTTGAAAGCTGAGTGGGGATTTTGGGAGGAAAGGAGAGGATGAGGTGATTGGATTGTTTAAACAGCTGTAGTGAATCAGCAGCTCTGGTCCCCTGCCCTTCCCTTGCTGCACAGCAGCCCCCTCTGTGCCAAAACAGAGCAATCCCAAAAAAAGTGCAATCTACCACAGTGCAGCCCCATCACGCTGCGGGACAGAACCAGCCCACAAACTAGAGAGAAAGGAAAGCGGTGGTTTCAGATGAGATGTGAAGCTGATGTGACAGTGGATTTCTTAACAGGAACTGCAGAGGGTATTTGTACCAGCAGCAAAGGAGAAAAAAAAAATAGAGAGTGAAACATAGAAAAGGAAAAAGACCAAACTTAGCTTTGCTGTAAGCGGAGCCAACTGAGCTAATCGCAGTGAAAGTTCCTTTCAGTTACAGCAGGATGAGATGCGCTGCTGTTGCCATCTGTAACTCCTGGTTCCTGCTTTACCTGGTTACCCTGACCAGCTAACGAGCTGCTGTTAGCTAACGAGGCAGCTGCTTTGTCCTGAGTCAGTAGAGCTCTCTGGGACCTCAAAAGCTTGGAACTGTGCAGATTAAAAAGGGAGTTTGAGGGCTGCTGTCCCGTGCAGCTCGAAGCAGTGCTTTGAGGAGAATCCCAAACATGAGGATCCATAGGAAATCATTACAAGAAACAGGTGAGTGAACACTGCTAATATTCAATATACAGTAGCGCTTGGCTTATTGCTCTAAGCATCTAATCTTCACCTTTCCCCCCTCCCAGCCGCTCAGCTCAGCTTTTTGTCTGGCTGCTGCGCAATTTGTGAGGCCGGTGCCCACTTAAGGATAGTTATTGCAGGGAGTGCAGTTTGAGTCTTTATAATTGCTCAGCTGATGGTGTAATGGTCTCTCTGAGGATTCAGCCCAGCAACAGTAATGATACAGCTGGCCTGTCTTGCCTGATGGGATCATTTCCACTTTATTATAACTGTGATTTTCAGCTCAATAATTCCAGAGTATTTTTAGACCCTTTGAGATGAAAAAATGTGCTGAATTTGCAACGCTGGCTTTTTTTGTTTTGTTTTTGTTCCCTCTTAACTGGTGACCAGGAGAAAAATAAATTTCCAAGCAAAGTCAGGCAGGGTTCCCCCAGTTCAGCTTTCTTCCTGCACCCTTTCTAGAAGAGAAGGGAACTCTCAGCAAGCTGCTGAAAGAGCCCAGTGTGTTTCTGGGGACAAACTGGGAGACTAGGCATAAAATGAAGAGGAATTTCAGCTGAGACCACCTTCCATTCTGTCATCTTATGGAAGAAAATCTCCCCCGGAGAGGTGAGGGATGAACTTCACATGTTCGTTTAAATCAGACCGTAAGAATCTCTGACCAGAAAACTGTAGGAAACAACATAGTCCTAATTGTCTCCCCACCATCCTTTTCAATCTCCAGTTGCTAGGGTCTCTTCAATAGCCCTGTCCTTCCTCCAGGTCATTTGTTTCCTGTGAGTCCCAAAAAGAAAAAGCAAACGGTTGCCCCTTGGCAGCTCCTAGAAGATCCTTCTTCTTTCTTCTGGCACATGATAGAGCACGACAGCTCGAACTGGTTTCTCTTGCACCTGCGGGTGCACCATGGGGTAAAACCATGCCCTGCAACATCTCAGGGAGGGGAATAAAGCTGTGAAAGCTACTTCTCCTTTGTCATGTATATATCAGCAAGGGATACCCTGTCAATTGTCATTTCTGTGTACGTCTGCTTCATGTTCTGGTATTAAAGCCCAGGGCCTCAGGCATCTATTGGATTTTGTTTGAATGCTTTATTGGATTTTATGAACCTCATATACACCAGACAGATCATAGGAGACATGTCCTGATGATGTCCACAATAACCAATTAAAATCCCAGCCATGTTTTAACTCCATTTTCAATGAACTATGGAGACACAACCCTCTTCTCTATAGGGTGAACAGAGATCTCATTAACTACATTTAATTGAGAGTGGCAGCTAGTGGATTTTATACATTAGGGAGCACTTCTGTAGACATCGCATCTTTCAAATGCATACACAGAAAAATTATAATGAATCCCATGATCGATACAGAATCATCTTTCTTGTTTCCAGTGTTGCTTCAGTTCCAAGGTTACTTGAATAGATGAACTTCAGTTAATAAAATTCACATTTTCTTCACCCTGTAATATTTTTTATAAACTGAATCTTATTTTTCATTTTCTCTCTCTTTTTGGCGTCATCTTTATCAATTGGTCCTTCGAAATAACCTCAAAATGTCTTTTTTTCCCCCCTGCTTCTTTTTGAGGATTTCAAAGCTCTCGGGAGCTGCAGACAGTGCTCTTTTTAAGTGTATGCTATTGTTTCTATTTTAGAGAAGGAAATGAAGGGAAAGCGCGGTTAGGTGTTTCCCACACCCCTTGGCACACAGGAAGGCAGTGTTTAAGTTGTGAACTGAGCTCTGAAGCCCCAGGACTCAGAGCACAGTACTAACACGAAACCATTTTCCTCACATAATTCTTTAGAGACTCCAGGGAAGGTGTGTGAGCTCCTTCGTGCTACTGAGTGAGAGAAGCCGCCAAGAATGTCACTTGAGGTCAATAATCCATGGAATTCAAGGGGAAGGTAGTGGGAAGAGCAGCCATATGGCATGCTTATATGTATAGACGTACACACACCCACATACAGACATAGATACGCTTTCCCACACCCTACTCTGCCTGAGTCACTGTAATTACTCATGTCACCTTCTTCTGAAAACTATGAATGGGAAAGTATAGGAGAAAATGGTATATTGGAGACTCTTCAAGATGGTGACAGCCTTTCTTTAATGAACTGACCTAACCCAGTTAACGCTACAGGAGTCGAGCATTGTTTCGGTCATTTGGTACATAGTCTTTAGAGAATCATATTCATCATTGTAGGTCAGCTTCACCCTGTGGATTATCTCTTCTTATGGATGGTAATTCCCTTTTGAGCATGATAACTTTGTAAAGGTAGTTACGTACTTCCTTCAGGACTTTCTAAGCCCCATTTTCATGTACGTTCAGGGTTTTGAAAGCATCTGCTTTCTGACTGAAATGCTTCAGGCTTGGTCTCTGTTTGAAGTTTAATTGTTTTGGAAAATTTGAAGAAATTCTTTTCTTTGGTTCATGTTCTTTGGGTCAGGAGAAAATTAATGTCTGCTTGAGAGTCTAGCAGTAATAATGAGAGTATCCCACTGGGGATGGGCAGCTGGCAGATTCCCCACTAGCAGGGGAAGGATTGGGAGCAGGAGGGCCAAGTTGCCCCTTCTGTCTCTCTTCATGGTCATAGAATCACAGAATGGTTTGGTTGGAAGGGACCTTAAAGATCATAGAGTTCTAACCCCTTGCCCTGGGCAGGGACACCTCCCACCAGACCAGGTTGCTCAAAGCCCCATCCAGCCTGGCCTTGAACCCCTCCAGGGATGGGGCAGCCACAGCTTCTCTGGGCAACCTGGGCCAGGGTCTCACCACCCTCACAGCAAAGAATTGCTTCCTAATATCTCATCTAAATCTCCCCTCTTTCAGTTTAAAACCATTACCCCTCATTCTATGGCTCCCCGTCCTGATCAAGAATCCCTCCTCATCTCTCCTGGAGCCCCTTTAGGGACTGGAAGGCTGCTATAAGGTCTCCCTGGAGCCTTCTCTTCTCCAGGCTGAACATCCCCAACTCTCTCAGCCTGTCCTCCCAGCAGAGGGGCTCCAGAGCTCTCACCACTTTCGTGGCCTCCTCTGGCCCTGTTCCAACATGTCCATGTCCTTCCTGTGCTGAGGACTCCGGAGCTGTGTTCTCGCTGTCTTGCCACGTTGAAGCAGTGACAGGAGGTGCGGCTTGTGCTTGTGAAGAGCTGGAGGCAGGGTGGCCCCCTGGCAGGAGAGAGGTGCGAGGCAGCTGCCAGGCTTTCATGCCATCGGCTCAGTGGCTAATTGTCTGCATAGCTTTGCCTTTCCCAGTGATCTTCCCCTGTGTCCTGTGTTCCTCATGTGGTTTCCATTAAGGTCAGGATGGGGGAAGGGAAGCATGTGAATTACTGCAGTATTTACTCTCACTTATCATGCCAAAGCTTGGAGTGCTCTGTGCTCTAGAGGCTGCAAGCAGGGCACAAAGACTGTGTTTGAGTGTTGTTAACTGCACTGATTGAAGGGCAAAAATCTCCCATCCCTTCCTGAGACCATGACCATCTCCTTTTCTTACTGCAAGCTGCACGATAGGGAACACAAAGTTGACTCAAAAGCGTGTGAGAACTGAATCCTCCATCCAGCTGAAAAGAACGTGACAATTTGAATGAAGTGTTAATCCATGGAATGTGGCTACTGTTTCCAGGTGGGGGAGACTAGGACTGCCAGCAGGAGCTCACATCCACAACAGGGCAAGGCACTGATCTCCCTCTGTCTGTCCTTCTTACTCTGTGTGTGCTCTGTAGCTGGCCTAAGGACCAAACTGCCCAGTTCATCTCTTCCTGGGATACTTCTTATCTGGCAATTGCTGAACCTCTCAGAATATCTCAGTTGTCATCTGCCCCTTCCATTGCATAAATTTAACAAAGTCTTTCAGCACTGCACATGTAAAATTACTTTCAGGTAGTCCAAGTGGGTTTTATTTCCTCTCCTATTCCTTTTCTCCTTTCTGTGGGTGGCCAAGAAGGCCAATGGCATCCTGGGGTGTATCAGGAAGAGTATGACTAGCAGGTCAAGGGAGGTTATCCTGCCCCTGTACTCTGCCCTGGTAAGGCCCCATCTGGAGGCCCTGGGTCCAGTTCTGGGCTCCCTGGTTCAAGAAGGACAGGGAACTGCTGGAGAGGGTACAGCAGAGGGCTACAGAGATGGTGAGGGTCCTGGAGCACCTCTCTTAAGAGGAAAGGCTGAGGGATTTGGGGCTTTTTAGTCTGGAGAAGAGAAGACTGAGGGAGAATCTGATCAACACCTATAAATACTGAAAGGGTGGGTACCAGGAGAATGGGGCTGGTCTTTTTTCAGTGGTGCCCAGTGACAGGACAAGAGGTAATGGGCACAAACTGGAACATAGAAGTTCCACCTAACCATGAGGAGGAACTTCTTTCCTGTGAGGGTGGCAGAGCCCTGGAAGAGGCTGCCCAGGGAGGTGGTGGAGTCTCCTTCTCTGGAGACATTCAGACCCCGTCTGGACACGTTCCTGTTCAACCTGCTCTGGGTGGACCTGCTTTGGCAAGGGGGTTGGACTAGATGATCTCCAGAGGTCCCTTCCACCCCCATATCATTCTGTGAATATTCCTTGCCTTTAATGCGAGTGGAATGGGCAGCCGGCAAAGCAAGTTGAAGTCTGGCACTATGTGCCTGCAGATTGGGCTCGGCCTTTTACTGGAGGTGCTGCAGCTGCTGGAGCTGGGAGGATAGTCTTCTCTTAGGATGGGGTCTGATAGTCCTTTTCTTGTATGTGGCTCCAAAGTGTGCACCTCTCCTGGGGGTTTTGAAAACTCTTCTGCTAAGTAGATTCCATATTACAAAGGGTACTGGATGTAGATCAGAGACCCAGAGCAGCTTGATACTGATAGATGTTAAGAACACAAAAGCTTGAAAGGGAGACAGTTACAGCCTGACAGCTCCTGGCTGAGTTTCCTGAGACAAATTCCCCATCCTTCTCGTGCTTAGTCTTCCCTTTGATGGATGAAAGGGCAACATGACATACATGGAGTAATTTTCTTTCTGCTACATGGATAGGTTTCTGTTGAGGGTTCAACAACTTGCATGAAAGAAAAATCTGCCCAGAGTAAAGATGATAACAAGAAGGAAAAAGCAGATCAAGTGAAAGCTCTCCCCTTTGACAGAGACAGCTGGAGAAGTGGTCCTTAACAGTCTTTGTGTATATTACAAGCCCCTGTAACATAGGGGTTGTTCCTAAAGAGGAGGCTTTGTGTCTTCCTCCAGCTTCCTCGGAGGATGGTTTACCTCGAGACAATTCATAAAGTGGCCTATCTCCACATAGGCCAAGAAGAAGAGAGAAGGAAAATGAAGGAGTGGAAGGCAGAAAAGTTCAACTTCTAGTATGTGCACGGACTAGAAATGAACCATGAGGCAGGCATAGCTCCAGCAGCCGCCTACGTATGGACTGTTTTGTATCACCTTGTGATGGCAGGAATATCCTGACATTTCCTTTGGAGGCTGAACTGCTGTGTGAGTCTTCACACTCTAAAGCTTGAGCGATGCGGTGCTTTCTATACAGAGATTAACCAAGAAGCTATTCGCAAAAGCGGCCGCGCAAGCCCAGAGCAAATTGGTGCTATGGGGCTGCAGTGTATCTGGGACTGGGCTTCTGTGTTGTGCAAGGGTTGTGTGCCAGGGCACAAGTACCGGGGGGGGTCACAATCAGGTACATCAGTGGGGCTAGGTTGTAACCTGTAGCTGTCAAAGCCAGCTGGAAGCTGAAACTACGCCTCAGCCTGTTCATGGCGTTGGTTTCAAACTAGACTGATTTCACGTTCTGAACTTTTTCAGCGGAACTAGGATCCTCGATACAATACCGCCCGCAGGCTGTGTTACGCTCGGTGAAAAGGAGTATGTGTGTAAAAAAGCAGGCTGATGTATGGGAAGGAGAGCGGGTGGGTCTCCAACAGGCAGAAGGACAGTGCAGAGTACTGGGGGGGCAGAAGCCAGGATGCCTAGGTCCCACTCTCAGATCTGATTGTGTGAAATTTCTTGTGTGTTTTTTTTTTTAACAAATAGAGTCCTACACGCTTCCCTAATAACCAAAGAACATCATTTATATAACATCAAAAAAAAATTACTAAAAATACACATATAGTTCCGTGAAAATCTGGTTTTAGTTTGGTGGGTTTTTTTTCTAATGTTTTACAGTTCTGAAAAGCAATCTAATGGAACAAACTAATAACCATGTTGGACCAGCGGTGTCTGGCTTTCTATGATTCTTTCAATATTGACAGGGTTCTCTGATGTGTGTTAGGATGTAAGGAGCTTTCAAAGATTTTCTCACAGTGGAAGCATTTATAACAGTAGGTTCTCCCAGAGTCTCTGGTATCTGCTAAGTCCCAAGCTCACCCTGCAGCTTTACTTCAGCACAGGATGGGTGAACTTAACAGGATTTCTCTCCTATACCCAGACACTGATTTATTATTTTTTTTCTGAACTTGTACAAGCTGCCCAGTTTGGGGCCAAAAATCCCTCTTCAAGTTGGTTTAAACCGGCCAGCAAAATCCAAGTTTTGTTGGGATGGTAAAGAGGCAAAAGGAGAACTGGGTTTCTTATGCCTTGTTTCCTTAGTAAACCAGGCTAAAAACAACTTTGAATGAAAAATTCCAACCAGCGCCAGTCACTCCTTGGCAGACCATCAAAAATTGCTCCCTTGCTGTAGAGAAATAGGGCTTCGTGGCTTCGTGGAGCTTAAAGAACGGGCTACAGCCTGTAGTGTTACATAGACTATATTGTTTCAGGCTTCTATTTGTCAGGGTCACCAGCATTAGGACAAAAAGACAATAGCTGGTAACAGGATTTTCTGGGAATATGTCTGAGTCTGTATTAGTGTGCCGGGGTGGAAGTGGGAGGGGATGAAGGGGGCAATTTTATGGATTGTGATCTTCCTGGATACAGAGACACCTGCAATCTTTTAGCAAGTCAGTAAAGGTGGACTGGCAGTTCTGACATTTCCAGGAAGGTTAAGAATGAAACCCTAACCAATCGCGGTTTGTGGGGAGGACGTGGTGATGGTTTGTCATGGACTGGGCCTGTGCCTTTCAGCATGAGATTCTGCAGCAACCCCAAATTCCAGCAGCAACGCCTTGCATCTGTCTCACACATGATGCGTTTCCCTCCCACGTCTCCTGATGACTATTTGCTTGCTAAAGGAGAATCTCAGAGACCAGGCGTTTGCAGGTCCAAGCTTTCGTAGGAAAGAACTCTCTGCACATCATTAGTTTTCAGCGAGCTGAGTGAGCTAACCCTCATGGTATCCCAGGCTTTTCCAGTAACCACTTGATACATAGATGGGATCATTTTGCCATTCACCAAAGTTTCTTGTATGTCTTCTTCCTGCAAGTGGAAGCAGGCTTAGTGTGTTTTAAGAGACAGTCTAGCATTGCCCCAAGACCAAGCTCCCTGACTAAACACTGACTCTTCCAAGAGAGCCTCTAGTGCAGAGGCAGCTCATCTGGAGAGTGTGTTGTTCCTCACCAAATCTTTTACCTTTCACGGGTACTGGAATTTTTAAGGGTACTGGTATTTTCAAGGATACTGAATCTTTCGATGAATTTAGAGATCATCACTATAAGACATAGATCTGTATAACATATTTTACTCAAGCAGATCTAAGGCAAATCTGCATCAAAAGAAGCGTGGCCAGCAGGGCAAGGGAGGTGATTCTACTCCTCTACTCTGTTCTCGTGAGACCCCACCTGGAGCACTGTGTCCAGCTCTGGAGTCCTCAGCACAGGAAGGACATGGACCTGTTGGAACGGGTCCAGAGGAGGCCACGAAGATGATGAGAGGGCTGGAGCACTTCTGCTGTGAGGACAGGCTGAGAGAGTTGGGGGTGTTTAGCCTGGAGAAGAGAAAGCTCCAGGGAGAACTTAGAGCCCCTTCCAGTCCCTAAAGGGGCTCCAGGAGAGATGGGGAGGGACTCTTGATCAGGGAGTGGAGCCATAGGACAAGGGGTAATGGTTTTAAACTGAAAGTGTGGAGATTTAGATATTAGGAAGCAATTCTTTGCTGTGAGGGTGGTGAGACCCTGGCCCAGGTTGCCCAGAGAAGGTGTGGCTGCCCCATCCCTGGAGGGGTTCAAGGCCAGGCTGGATGGGGCTTTGAGCAACCTGGTCTGGTGGGAGGTGTCCCTGCCCAGGGCAGGGGGGTTGGAGCTGGATGATCTTTGAGGTCCCTTCCAACCTGAACCATTCTATGATTCTATGATTCTAAATTTCTTACATCTCTACCTTCACCACTACGTGCTACACAGGATTTTGAGTTGGATGTTGAAAGTTGGATCAACTTCTCTGGGTCACTCAGAGTTTGTCAGTATGTCAGTAAGTATCAGTGGTAGTTTTTAAGCTGTTCTTTCTGGTTTTTAGAATTAGCAAATCTATCCACATTTTTTTTTTATTAAAGGGACTCCTCTTTGTCTTTTTTTAGCCAGTAGGACTGAGACTTACATTATCCTTGGGAAAGGCTAACTATTCCATCCCTTCGTTTTGGAGCAATGCACTCTCACTGGAAATCAATCTATATGCAATTTCTCTGAATTCTAATTTGGAGGTTTTTCTTGTGCAAGGTTCCTGTGTTATAAGCTTGCTTCAAGAAGAAACTGGAGTTGTGGGTTAAAGCAAAAATGACTTAAGCATCTGTAGCCAGGGAGAATTTAAAGAGTTAGGATGGAGAAAAATATTATTTTTCTGTGAATCTCTACAGCTTTCCTGAGAGCATTTCAAGCTGTTCAAATGCCACTTTAATCTGTCAGTCCTGGAGAAATACAGTAGTTTGGTAGAATGAGCTGCCTCATAGGTTATTCAAAGCCAGGGAGACGCTGTCTTTTTCTGTGCTTCAGAGACGCTCTGTCAGCTCTCTCCCCTTTTCTTCTTAGGGCTGCACATGGGCTGAAGCTGAGTCTGTGTATTCGCCAGCCGTCAGAAACAGAAGTTTTAAGCCTCCTGTTGCCAAACCCAAGATGTCGTGAAACATTCAGCAGCCAGGGAGGCAGTAGAAGTGTGAAACAGCATTTCACCTCTGGAGCTTTGGGATTGGGTTTTGACAAGGTCACGTCAAGAGCGTTAGTTCATTTGATCCTCTCAAAATGTCCTGCTGGTGCAGGCTCCTCCACAGACATGCTCACGCTATTTTGCTGCAGTCAGTAGCTTTTACTCTGCTGAGGTTTTGGGCTGGAACAGAAATGAAGAGAGTTCAGGTCTGGGTCTCAGATGAGACGAGACAGGACTGGAGGAGCTGGAGGGTCAGTCCCAGAGCAGTGGCTGAGCTGAGGCACCGAGCACAGGGGGCTGTGGGGCTCTGAACTAGAGTAGCCAAAGCTCTAAGGACCTGAAATGCTTAAGCTGAGCTGCAGAACAGAAGCAGGCATGATTATTCTCTGATTCCGCTGGGCACCGCATTGAAATCATCCTTCCCTTTCATTCATTTGCAATAATGCAAGGTTTTAAATGAGAGCCCAGGGTGCCCCAGCTCCTGGATGGATTTACAGCAGATGCTGGCTCAACTCTGCATGCAATCTACAGTATTCTGGCCCACCACACAAAGCTGTTTTGCTGTTTAGATGCTAATCTGATCTCTTGGCCATCTGAGTGCTTCCTTGGCTCACAGTCTTTCATCTACGAGCACAGCCCGTGCAGCCACTGCCATCATTCCTTGCTTCACTTCCCTGCTGCTCCCTCCCAGGTCATCTCATCGCTCCCAACCTGTTTCGCTGCAGCTCCCCTTAGAATAAATATTCTTCTAAAGGCGCTTCCTTCAGAGGAGCCTTCTCCGCCGTTGTCCTCAGCGCTTGCAAAGCCGCCCCTCCTCACGCATACTCACAGGACTTCCTTTTCATTCATTTCCTTTATTTGGGGCAACAGCTGGACAACTCCAGCTGTTTCCCTCCACAAGGCGTTTCGGAAACGAGGTGATAACCTCAGCCCTTCTTGAGCCTTGAGGTTAGCTGGGGGAGGGCTGCAGATTTAATTAACAGTCTGCAAAATATTTGAGGTGAAGGGCAGAGAGGTTGAGAACCAGTGGAAATTTCCATCTTGCCTGGGCTGTATCCCTTTCACCTTTTGCTGTTTGTCAAGCCTCAAGGGCGCACAGCTTGCCTACTTTTTTCCAATTATTTTAATCCTTTGGTAGTGTTAAAATTGGAAGCCTTCTAATTAAATCTGGAGCCTTGCACATGAATTATCCCTTAAGGGCCAGCAGGATGCACTGTCAGAGGAACAGCACATTCTCCAGGGGGGTGGGTTTACTAAGAGGTGATTTTACTCAAGCGCAACCTTTTTGGACTTCTCTCAGGGCACTGATGCTGAGGAAGGGGTTTGCAGGGCTACTTGCAGCGGAGGATACGCAGGTTAAAAGAGACTGCTTTCCCTGTGTATGTCTAAATGGGAAATACAATTCCCAGCCATGGAAATGGCCAATGTGCATCTGATCTACACTTAATAAAAACAAAGAGCAGTCAACAATCCATATTAAAGCATTGGACCTTCTGGTTTGACTCTTCTTTTGTACGCTAAGAGGTGGTGATTAGCAAGGTTCAGAGAAAACCATGATAAGTATGAAATAAGTAGTTTCGGAAGATACTTTATGTATATCTAAGATGTCACCGAAAATAGACGAAGGTGGTGATTCGCTGTGTGTTTTGTAGTTTCTGATGGCTGTCACAAATATATTTCATCTTCTAGAGGCGTAAGATGGCCTAATCTGTCAGATGATGTCCTGCAGCTCTTCAATATACACTGTTGTTTCTGGAGCGGCGTGAGGTCTGGAAGCTGTTTTGTCCCATCTAATGCTCTGCCCTCTCTTAAAGCCCTGATCACTACAGCTGCTGTCAGGTGTCAGATACTGCGGTAGCATTTTATTATCCTTGATGCCTTGAGCAGTAGCCACCTCATCTGTGCCGGCTTTTGGGAGCCAGCCTCCAGATGACTAGCGATGGCAAGAATCTGCCTGGAGCAACTTCAACCAAGCCAAAAGTAGCCTGCTTTTTCCATGGCTCTGGAGATGTGTGAGGGAGGTCTACTCTGGTTACTTGTCAAAAAAAAAAAAAAGGTATAACAGGTGGCAGCATCAACTGTCCTTCACGAGAGCAGTGAATGACTAGACAGTGGATTTCTTGTGGTCCGTGCATCATTGGATTGTTACTTCTAAGCGGTCGGTGAAAGGTAACTAAGAAAGCAAGCCATCTGGCTTAGATTTGCTATGTAGGGAAATTAGATAGCAGGCTGCAAACTAAAATATAATTTTCTTTGGCTTTCTGGAATGTTCTTCCATAAACATCAAGTGGAGAACAGGTCTGTCTGCCACGTCATCCCTCTTACCCCATTTTTGGAGAACAGATGTGTTCATAGAGCAGAACAGTGCAGGGTCTAAGGGTGGCGCTGACAGCGATCGCGTGGATCTGCCACACACTTCTCTGGAATGTCCCCAAAAGGGCTCTGAGACACTTTATTGAGAGTGTGAATTCTTAATGGCCCTATGACTAGGAACCTGACTTTGAGCTCAAGCACTGAGTTATTTGCAACTGGGAGTTCTGAAGGTGGTGGCTGCCACAGGCATGGGAGAATTAAAACCCGGGTTGGGGACTCCAGGCCCACAAAGAAACAGACCAGAGGGGTTTTGCGGAATCATTGAGAAAAATCCCGCATTAATTGATGGCAATGCTTCTTTCAGGCCTCTATTATCATTGCATGAGTTCAGTCTGATTCATATTTTTGCCACTAATACAAGAATTTATTAATGAGGGTGATAAGCAGGAGGCAGGTCAGGAGAGGAGATTGGGAAGCCTTTATCTATAACTTGCCCTTTCAAGCACTGACCGATAGTAATTATTGTCTGATATTTCTTGGTAGGCCCCGGATGAAATAAATTGGCGAATCTTTCATTTGGTTCCCCCTCAGAAAAACATCAACCATAACTGATGTTAATTAGATGCCTCATTGGCAGCCTTGTAAGGAGAACAAAAGCAGATAGAGACCATGCTCTTGTTTTTTCCCCTCAGTTACCAACACGTTCAGAGAAAAGGTCTTTGCAGGTGAGTTTGGGTATATAATGGTGACCTCAGCAGTGGACTGGAAAAGCTTATCCTGATGTAGATTTAAAGGAGATTTTGATACCCTGTGCTCCAGGGAGACTGTCATTGCTTGTAATACACCAAAGGTTTTGTTTGGCTGGAGAGCTGGCAAGATCTCTCACCGCAGCCACCTTCTACTGGTGCCAGCTCTCTGGGAGTCTGGACTGTCATTCCAAGAGTAACTGTGTAGATGGTGAGCATCTGTTTCTTCTCCAGCAACCCAGCTGACTCAGAGTCTCAGCCAGACCAAGGGACCACTGAATATTTGTTCCATGGAAGACAGTCAGGCAGTTTCCAAAGGAGAAAAGGATTTTCTAGCATGGACCACGAGTACAGCCTCAGAGGCTGGTAATGTTTTGGGGTTTTTGTCCTTGAAGGGATTATTGAATGAAGCATGGGACATTGCTTCACCTCATAACCAGAAAAGGTGGAAGTTTGGAATTCGCTACCAGCAAGTGAAGACCACACTTTTTTTTTCCTTACGGACACACTCCTCCTTCCCCTCTAGCATGGTGATTTGCTTATTTCTTTGGCACCTTTTTGGACCCTTTTGGAAAGTCTCCCAATTACACACCTTTTCCCCAGGATGTGAGTTCCTGGGGGAGGGAGGCTTCCTGCATACTGTTTGCTTAGACACCTGTGCTCTATAATGTATATCTAATTGAAATTGCATTAATGGTATGATTCCATTACAGGCAAGCTAGATGCTTGCTGCAAGAACACTCCCAGCGGGCCTTGAATCAGCTGCAATAGATAATTTATAAAGTGCTGTGTATCTGCTCAAAGCTCCAGTGTTAAGTACAGGAGACACAGGGCTATTCATTATTAACAAGACATTATGCTTTTTGCTCAGCAAAAAGTGTGGGTCTGGGATGAGCTGAGCTCTATCAAAGGTGAGATTTGAGACTGTCAGTTTGACTGAGCTATTCCTCAGACACTGCCTGTAAGTCTGTGCCAGCTTTTGAACTCTCCTTGAAAGATAAAGTTCACATCTCTGTTCTGACCTGATATTCCAAGAGTTTTGTAGGTTCTCTTTGGATTTTCTTGCTTTACATTGTAAGTTTTATGAAAAGACTGGGAGTGAAAAGAACTATAACAGCTGCTTTGAGGTTGTAAAGCAACAAGTCAAGCTTCTCTGAGCCCAGTCCTTTGTTATCACAAGCCTGGGTTTCCCTCCTCACTTCCAGATTTCTGCATGTGTTTCCTAGTCTGTCTTCAATGAGCTTTTGCTATCCCAGGCATAGGCTACCGCTGTTCTGACAGGAGGAAAGATGTGGAGAGAGGAACGGTTTTCTGATGTGATGGCAGGGTACTGAAAGGGTATTCATCTTAGAATCATAGGACTGTCTAGGTTGGAAGGGACCTTTAAGGTCATCAAGTCCAACCATCAACCTCACTCTGATAAAAAACAATCACTAAACCACGTCAACCCGTCTTTTAAATACCTCCAGGGATGGTGCCTCGAGCACTTCCCTGGGCAGCCCATTCCAAGGCTTAATAACCCTTTCAGTATAAAAAATTTTCCTAATATCCAATCTGAACCTCCCCTGGTGACACTTGAGGCCTTTTCCTCTTGTCCCATCACCTGTGACTTGGGAGAAGAGACCGACCCCCCCTGGCTACACCCTCCTTTCAGGGAGCTGGAGAGAGCGAGAAGGTCTCCCCTCAGCGCCCTCTTCTCCAGGCTGAACACCCCCAGCTCCCTCAACCACTCCTCACAAGACTTGTGCTCCAGACCCCTCACCAGCTCCATCGCCCTTCTCTGGACACGCTCCAGCATCTCAATGTCTTTTTTGTGGTAAGGCTCCCAAATTCCTACTTAAAAGACTCTTAAGTCCTCCCATCCAAATACCTATCAAGAAAGAACGTTCAGTCTGAAGTGGCTGCAGCCCCATTTAGAATCAATATTTTACTGTCTTGAAGGTGTTAACTGTTCCTCATCCCCAGGGGAAGCAAAACTATCGCTCATATTTTACTGGTGTCTTGACTTTTTGACATGTGGCTAGGAACAAAGGCGCTAGATAAGAAAAGTAGTGGAGCAATTTACACCATATAATTAGGCACTGCTGACATAGCAATAGGTGGATATGTAGACTATTAGGACTGGATATCCAGACTAAATTATAGTCCCGCACTGTAGAAGTGCCCAAATGCGAGGAGGGGAGAAAGAAGATGTGAAAGGAAGAGGGTACCGGTTGCTTCTGAATCTTCAGCTCCCTGTTCCTCTCCCTGTCCTTCTCCCTCCCCAGAGCCTGCTGCCATACCCACCTGGGCAGCGCTGCTCTCTCTGGCAGCTCCTCTCTCTGATGCAAAGGCCCACCGTCTACTTCTGGGAGAAGTTCAAAAACGCAGACACGGGCAGCACTTAACTGAAGAATCGGTGTTGGGAGGGAGCATGAAAGGAAGACATATACACGGAAAAATTAGGTGCAGGTTTGCCCTCTTTTGGGTCTTGCCTCTCCTCTTTCCAGAACTCTGCAAATGTACTCGTTCCACTGCATTTTCTGCTATTATTCGTGCTGATGTCCTGTCCTCCTGCAACACAGCACCAGCTCTACCTTATCCTTCTGCTCTCAGCTCTACCTCCCGTGGGTTATTTTTACTGAAGTGTGTAAAGGTGTAGATGTGGTGCTTAGGGTTATGGTTTAGTGGTAGACTCGGCAGTGGTGGGTCAACGATTAGACTCAATGATCTTAAAGGTCTTTTCCAGCCTAAACGATTCTATGGTTCTGTATTAGCAGCTGGAGCTGCTTCAATTTGGAAATTAAAGCAAAAATCAGTGAAAGCTGAAGACTTTCCAGAACAGCTTTGCGTGATTTTGTGAGGATGCTCCAGATTATTTTTTCCTCTTCTGAAAAGACTGTAGGAAACGTTAGATGTTTTAATCCTCTAAAGAGAGCAAACATTCTTTGCAAAGTTCTCAACCTCTTGGCCTCCTTGTAATTAGCTCTACTAGCAAGTCATTAGCAATTGTTATTACAACAAAATTCAAAGTCAGAGGTGGATAATCAGTGTGACTTTCTTATTCTTCACTCTTCTCGCTCTGTTCCCCTACACATATGTAGTCAGAGCTACCACCAATGGTTTTTAGTAATAATTTATTTTTAACTGTGCATTTGAGAGGAAAGAATGGGACGTTCTTTTGGCACTGAATCTTTCAAGTCTATGCAGAGCTTTGGGTCTCTTGGCAGGAAGATGTGCATTTTTAAGGGGTCACACATTGAAGTTGACAGTAGAAAGTTTGCCCTCTAAAAGAAAAACACTTAGGAAAAGTTGTGTTTTTTAAAAATTCTTTTTTTCTTTAAAAATAGAAGGAAAGTGCAGGCTTCAGAGTTTGAGACCCGAGATCAGACACACACCAGGAAGTGTGGCCTTTTCAGTTATTTATTGGGTTGCATTTTTCATTTGCAGTGATTGACGGTTGATCTTTATGAACGCCTTCCTCTCCTCCCACTGTCTTTTCTTCATCTGTCCTTTGCACAGCTTGAACGCTTGTGGGAGCAGCTGGATTAACAGCTCTGGAGACTTGCAGGGAGTAATGGACGTGTGTGTTTGATGGGTCTAGCGGCTGAGAGTCTGATACAGACTCTACCAAAAGTCATGGAAGAGAAAGCATCAAAGCAGGGATGTGGGAACTGTAGTTGTGTACGGTCCCTATCAGGTCTATCTGGACATACAGCTGTACTCACAGAAGTCCATCTGCTGGCCTCCTGACTCCCTGGAGAGATCAGTGGGGAGCGTGGCTCTATTATATTGGCTGTCTAGTGTTGTGTGCTGCTCTGCTTGCCAGTTTGCTGCTTATCACTTTGGATTTTTTTTAAAGTAATTGGTGGCTTTTGACCTTCTGCTTTGGTTCTTCACATAATCTATCAGCACCAGTGGACTTAAGTAGTCAAAAGTCTCTAAGGTCAGCATGGCCCTCCCTTACCACCTGTCCTTGAAAAAAAGCCCAGATGGGCTGCTCTCAGCACAAGCATCTTCAGAGGCACTCTCTCTCCTCCTGCTGAACTGTTCTTGGTTCCTCCCTCACCTCCAGGTGGGAACATGAACCAACAGGGAGATCGAGACAGTAGGCTTGACTGTGGGACTGCCTGCAGCCCAGAACCCCACCCTGGGAAGAAGCCTAACAGCAAAACTGTTTGTCTTCTATGAGACCAAAAGCTGGAAATTCTAGTGGTTCAATTTGAAAAATGTAATCCAAATGCCTTTTTGAGTTTGGTTGTTTTTTTGTTTTTTTTTTTGAAATGAAGCAGACTTGTCCAAATGGCTCAAAGTTGCCGTCACTTTCCTTTCAGGCTTTGCTGCCACACAGCTGGGATCCTAGCAGTCCTGGTTGCCCTGGCTCAGACAGGGCCCCTTGGCTTCCAGGCTTCCTGCCTGGAAAATCTTTAGTATCCCAGCTGGAGCTCGGTTTGCCAGGCTCTCAATTCTGCTCGCTGATCAGGTTCGCAGGAGAACCTGTGAGGAAAGGGGCAGGTTTCTGCCAGAAAATTCAATTAAGCAAGTACATTCCCATGAAATAGTTTGATTCTTTTAAACTGGCGTTTTTCAAATGGAAAAATGTTCTATCAGAAAGGTTTCGTCCAGCTCTGCTCATTAGTGCATCCATCCATGAACAAAAGGTAGGTTTTGCTGGAGACCAATAATTGAAATGCCTAAATCCCTTCCATCAAGAGCAGAGCACAGAGTAACACTTTGGTGTCTGGCTCCATTTTAGCACTTTCGTGTGTTCTGCGGATATTAAATCTTACAGGACCCCTGTTAGACAGGGACTACTATCCCCATTAACAGATAGAAACAGGGCTGAGATAGGGCAGGGAATGACTTGCTCCTGTAGTGAGTCAGTGGAAATTCTGCAAGAGCTTCTAGTCCTGATAGTGTTTTTTGTTTTTGTTTTTGTTTTTTTTTGGAAGTAGGACAGTTTGGAAGAGGTACATGTCCTTTCAAGGGGAATAGCGATATTAGTTTACCTGCTATTAGGCATCAGAAAATCCATACGAAGGGAGAGAGGCAGAGAAGTAAAAAGCCTTAATTAAAACTCTAACCACAGGACGAGCTTCAACTCTATTTTGAACCTTAGACACGGAAGCTGATCAACCCCAAGTCACCAGAGGTAGCCGAGCTTCTTCATTTCTGGTGTCTCTGAGGGAGACAAAGCACTGGCATGAAATAGTAGATAGGAATCTTCTGAAAATCACAGCTTTTATTAATAACAAGCACCTCTAGAACAAGAGCCCCTTTCCTCTGGCGATTCTTCAGGAAGACTTCTCATGGCACTAACGAAGATGGGTACTTAGGAAGAATTTTTTCAGAGTTAATTTTGTCAGAGTTACGTTGATGGTTGGACTAGATCATCTTGAGGGTCCCTTCCAACCTAGATGATTCTATGATTCTAATTTTTGACAGCGGCGTTTGGAACCAATCTTGCCTCACCCCCTGCACTGAGGGCTGGAATTGTTTGTCACACACTTTCCATCCCAGTCACATTTCCGTCCTGACCCACCTGCCCGATTTTCTCAGCTGCCTCCCTTGTTTTTTGCTGCCTTTACACCCTCCAGTGGAACTGGATCACACACACTCTCTTGTGATGGGTCCAGGGCAAGAATTTGAATAGGAGGCAGGGAAGACTGGGCACGTAGCCGCCTGACATCTGGCTCAGCACTTCTTCTATCACTGGCTGGTTGAAGTGCTTCTTGCTGGTTACCAGCGCCTTCCGGATTAAAACCTGCAGAGATTTTTTAACCTGTTCTCCCATTTCATCCTGGCTGGTGGAGCCTTGCAGCTGAAGTGGATGCAAGCCATGGGAGGAGGGGGTTATGGAAAGGGCCTCAAACTAAATTGCACATGTGTAATGAAACTGTTTTTATCTTCCTGCTCAGGTTTTGTGCTGCACCAGTTAACAGTGGCATATGAATTTCTCACTGGCCCAGAGAACCGAGAGGCTTTGTGTTAAAAGCACCGAGACCCAGCAACATCAAAGATATAATTTAACAGCCTCAAGGGTAAAAGTCAACTTCTTAGCTGGGATTGCAAGCAGAGATGAGGAGCGGGACAGTTTCGTTATTTAACACTTTGTGATTTTTACATTGGTACAAACTGCTGCAGTTCTTATTTAGTATCATCTTGCAGTCACTTTGCAACCGATGTAAATGACTGCTGGCAACAGCCAGTTACACCAGCCATCCAGGTATGAGGTTACTAAGAGCGTGCAGACAAGGAACAAAGGATTCCTTTCATTTCCTCCCATCTGGAGGAGAGGAGAATAAGGATGGAGACCCTTGAGCTGAGAAAAGGAGTTAAGTCCCGCTGTACGTTAGCTGCTCTTTGAGGACAAAAATGAAAATGGGTTTCGGTTAGCGTGAGGTTGATAATTTCTAATTAAGATTTATTGGCTGGTTACCAACCCGCTGTGAGAAATCAAGACATTGTTTGGTACAACTGCATTTTAATTGCGCTTTGCTGCATTTTTAAGTGTGCTTTAAGTGGTGTATAAGCCTAGGTTAAATTTCCTAAGTATGATATATCAGCTCAGTGCTTTTTAGCAGCAAAGCAAAGTTCCTGTTTAGGGAACAGGGCACTGCAACATGTTCATAAAGCCTTGTTATCCCTTCTATAGAGAAGGGATAACCTTCCTTCCCACTTGCTGGTGTTTTTGTACCAAAAGTTGGACAGAAATATTTTGCCTTTTTTTTTTTTTTTTTTTTTTGCCGCTTTTCCCTTTTCCTGCTTACCTTCTAGGGAACTTGCTTTATAAACAATAATAGAATAGGGCTGGGAGGCCTTCTCCACGGAGAGAAGCGGTCCCAGTGAAGACTGTCTCCTCCATATGGCAGCATATGTTTCTGTGCATTTCCTGATAGCGCAGCCATCTCCCTGTGGCATTTGGGCACGGTATAATTAGCTGTGTACAGAAGTAGAGTGTTGATAACATTTTGCTGGAGGAGTGCCATCAGCATGACTCCTCTTGGTATTGGTTGCCGTAAGTAACGCTGTCTTTAGAGAACAGTCACTGGAAATCTGTGGGCTGCTCTTGCACACCCCAAGCTCTTTCATGATTTTATCATTAGTGGTGCCTAGAGAATAGTCCTTTGAGTTTTGAATGTTTGACAGGGGAGAGGTTCTGGCCTCTTCGTTTAGCTACATATCTTCTTGATTGCAGTTTGACAGGATTAATCCCAACTGCAGACCGGTATCACAACTGGATATGCAGACTACTCCCTGTTCTGACACACTTCTGTTGTCGGTACAACACATGACCCAAAAAAAAAGGGGGGAGAAAAGAAAATCCAGAAATATTTCTCCTTAAAAAGCTCAGTCCCTTGCAGGGTCTCTCTCTGCCTTCCCTGTAATCAAATCTTCCTGCCTTTTTGCCATCCCATGCAGACAGACTGCAGTGATTACAGTGGACCATGGAAGAACTACCCAGAGTGATATCTGAAAATACAATATACATATATGAAAATAAGTCTGTCTCAGAGAGTAACAGCTCAGCAGAGCTTCCGAGAAGAATGAAGAAAAAGTAGGGTCACCACTGATGAGTAGGACAGGGCAAGCTCTATCTTCCAAGCACCATCTTCCGGTAGGCAATTAGAGGTTGGTTTATGGGATTATAACTTCTTTATCCATTTACACTGTTTATGGTAACCTTGCATGTCCATGCAAGCATCCTGTAGTCTTTTGAGTACTTTTAATCTGCTGACTTCTGTGATAACTCTAGAAGTGAGTCCCAACAGCTAGTAGTATGATCGTCAAAATATTTTCTGATCATAAATGCACTACCTTTGGCTTCCTTCTCTCCACTTGTAAAATCTCCTTCTGTGCTTACGCAATGCTTCGTTTTCAAGAATGCTGCTGAGGCATGTCTATAACATCTGTAGGGAAAGAGGGGAAGAGCTGGTCCTGAGTTCTGAATCCATAAGTCTATGCGGTGCAGCACAGCTCCCTGATGGCTTCCCTGTGATTTGCTCACCAACAGCACTGAGTGATATGGCTGTGTTCCTCCTGAGCCCAAGCTGCTTCACAGCTTCGATGCCACAGCACGATGTGCTCTCGCTCTTTCAGCTCCAAGAACATCATGCAAGGTGTTGGCTTGGGGTCACAGTTCCCACAGTGCATTTATAACCTGCTGGTGGCTTCTCTGTGACCGTGACGGGTGGCCAAACCCAGCAGCATCTCCTCAGGCTGGGTGTTCTTTAGCCACAGAAGTAATATCAGTTATTTTCTTCTGCAGATATTAGGGCTGTATCATCTCACACGCAGTCAGAGCAGGCACCCTGCTCAACAGACGTTCTTGTGTACTGCGTTGTCGTTGAATAATCACACAATCACAGAGTATTTTTGGCTGGATGGGACCTTTGAGATCATCGAGTCCAACCAACAAAAAAAAAAAAAACCCAAACCAAAAAAACACCACGACCAAACAAAAAAAAAAAACACAGAACAATCCCAAAATCCCAAAAAATCCCAGAACACCAACACCAAACCCAAACCAAACGCCCACAACCACACCCCACCCACAAACAGACACAAACCAACAATCTCGGGCACTAGCGCATGCCCTGAAGTGCCACGTCTACACGTTTCTTAAATACCTCCAGGGATGGTGACTCCACCACCTCCCTGGGCAGGCTGTTCCAGGGCCTGACCACCCTCTCAGTAAAGTAATTCTTCCTAATATCTAATCTAAACTTCCCCTGCTGCAACTTCAGACCATTTCCTCTGGTCCTGTCATTATTCCCTTGGGAGAAGAGGCCAACAACCACCTCTCTGCAACCTCCTTTCAGGTAGTTTTAGGGGGCAATGAGGTCCCCCCTCAGCCTCCTCTTCTCCAAACTAAGCATGCCCAGTTCCCTCAGCCTCTCCTCATACGACTTGTTCTCTAGACTCCTCACCAGCTTGGTGGCTCTCCTCTGGACACGCTCCAGCACTTCAATGTAATAATGCAAATGGATTTTTCAAAAGGAACAAAAGGAACCAAAACTTTAGACTGGAAAACTTTAGACTGAGTTCTCTATATTTCCCTGCCTTCGCTTGGGATATGTCAAGGGTGTCCAGAAGAAAGCTAAAGACTGGCTGTTTCAACTCAGAAGGGCTGACTGAGGTTGGAGAAAGGAAGGCTGAGTTCTTGAGGTATTGTAAAGTGATACAGCCAAGAAGATTTTGGAGGCCAGAGTCCTCAAATGCACTTTGCTGAGGTATTACTGGCAGAGACAACAGCAGCTCTTGCTTCTACACGTGTACTGGAAGAGGCTTTTTTTAATGCTCAGTAGGTGTTTTTATGACAGTTTAGAACAACCTGTGTATCATACCAGAGCTTGAAAGTCCAGGTATTCTAGATAATGTATGGAAAGAGGGAGTGGCGGGGAGCATACGCCTACTTCTCTGTATTTATCTGATTGGGGTCTGAATTCTAATCCTTGGGGCAGCATTTATTTTGACACCTTGTTAGGTTTGAATTTGAAGAAAGTATCAGGTCAAAGTAATGGGTGCATTTTTTAAGTTTGTTCTCTGTTGCTTAACACCACCTGACTAGGTCATCAACCTGGAAGAGCGAAGCTAACCAGATATTATTTTTTTTTTCCATTGATGCAGGCAAATGCAGAAAAATTTGTCTCGACCTTTTATGTTTCCACAGTATTAATAATGGTTTCTTCTTTGCTACATGTGCAAAATCTGAGTTTGGCTGCCTGTGTGTTCTACGTGGTAGGTACATTTGCTGGTGTTGCGTGATAATCCTAGAGTTTGCGTTAATTTTTTCTCACTTTACTTCTCAGCCCTCTTGAAACTCTAGAAGCTGAGCAAATTAACTTTTGGAGAAAGTACAGCTGCAATCTCAGTAACAACAGGAGAAAAAAAAAAAGAAAGTTGGAAAACATAAAATACTTCATTTTCTCAGGGGTTGTCAGTTCATCAAAAAAACCCAGGGGCACATAAAATGCTGCCTTTTCCTAGCACAAATGCTAAAGAGATGCTTGGGATTTGTGAAGCCAGAGCAGAGAAAAACAATGTTTTGGCGTTGTCTGCTGGGACGTTGACTGGAAGGCTCAGGAAAAGCAAGGTCACCTCCTGCGTGTACCCTGTGGCTGTGAAGCAGGGACGCTGGCTTGTTTGAAGCGATTGGAAAAGCAATCTGTACCCCAGTTTTAGTCTGAACCACTGGTGAAAAATAGCCGTGCGTGCCCAGCCAGGCTTACGGTTTATTCTCTTCCCCTCACGATCCCACACTAGAGCGCGGGGGCTGTTGGGCTCCACCTGAGTTACATTCCTGGGTCCGAATTTGGCAGTCTGCAGAGGTACAAAGAGATTTCCGGCTTTTCTGACCTGCAATCTCGACAGGAAATACAGTGGAGGGAAAGATAAAAACAAGAAGGGAGCAAATGAGGTTTTTCTCAAGCCGGGGCTTCTCTGCCTTGAATTGGTGCAGATAGATGAATGGGAGGAAGCAGCCTTTGAGGGCTGCTTGAGAGGCAGGCTTCTATTAATAACCTTGTTTATGCGATCCCGAGGCATTGTTAGAGGAATTTCTGCAGACTGCAGGTTTCTTCTGTTGTTGCTTGGGATTTACCCACCTCAATTTTTTTTTATTTTACTCTAAACAGAGAATTTTTAGAGACTGTGAGTTTTTTTGGAGGTGACTGCCTTTATAGCCCCTTTCTCCTCCAGTCGTTGGTGTCCCCTAAAGAGGCACGAAAATTCTCACCTCTCCCCAGGCTTGGACTTGAAGGAGCCTCCCTTTTTAGCCACAGTCCCAGTTGAGGAGAAGATTCCCTCCTTTCCGCTGCAGAGCAAAGAATGTTGGCTTGTAATTGCAAAAGCCTTTCCGTGCCAGTTCTCCTCTCACCTGTGCTATTCTCAACTCGTGTTTCCTTTAAGCTCTCCCTATTTGTTCCCACCGTAGCAAACGTTCCGAAAGGAATCGTGGTTTGGTTTGTTCCACATCCTCACGAACTGCCATTGTTTGAAGCAGCGGTGGACAAAGGCTTGGAGAGTTAAAAAAAGAACATTCAACAGTAAACTTTGGCAGTACAGGACAGTTGGAAAGTATGCTTTTAGGCAGTGATGGAGACTGTTTATTGGTATATATTGTGAATTAATGAGTTAGGGCCCTCTTTAGCCATTTCAAAACAAGGCATCTGTGATTAAACTGTCCTGCTATCCCTTTATTTCCCTCATTCTTCTCTTCCCCCTTCCCAGAACAGTGTTAGCTTCAGATATTTTCTCGTGATGATTACTCTATATGCAAAAAAAACCTTTCAGTGATACAACAAGGGGATGTTCTGAGCAAGTAACAGGGTGCCTCCAGCTCACAATTCCCGAGGAGCCCCGGAGCGTCCTTTATATCTGCTATCAGACCAGTGCTTCCACACCAAAACAAAAGGAGTTTTAACCCTTCCTGGTGAGAGCCTGAGGGGATGTGGAGGTGCACAGCAGCTCTTGGAATTGAGCATCTGAGCTTGGTAATAGGCCTGCAGTGTTCAAGCTGTTGCTTGAAGAACTTTGAACGCAGCTGGAGCAGATGGAAAAGACATTTACCGTGGTGCGATTAGGACGGGAGAGCTTTTCTGCAGGGTTTGGGGCTTTTTTTAATCTTTGCTTTATATTTTATTGAGATACTTCTATATTAAATTCAACGGGCAGCTACATTAATTCAGGTATGCAGCTTCCAGCAGCAGTCCCATAGTCACAGGGGTTTCTCTCTGCATTAACATATCTGTGTTTAAAGCTAGGCCATCTCAGCAACTTACGGAGCAGTGTACTGTATAATTTAACAGAGAAGAGAAATTGCACAAAGCAAAGGACTATGGTATGTGAGAGAAGGGAAGGAAACAGATCAAGAAAAGCCTCTAAAATTACCTTTTCCCCAACGCCTACCAGAAGAAAAGCCCGCAAGCCCTACAATCTGCTCCTAGCCCCCAGCACCCGCCTAAATCTGCGTCACTTTGAGGTCCACTGGCAGCAGCTTCCCTTCAGTTTTGAGAAATTCAGCAATCCAAAGGCTGATACAGCTGTCTGAGAACCGAGGCAGACACACACTCACAAGTACAAACATGCTACATAAAGTACATCTGTATGGTCTGGTGACCAGGCTTGTGGTTTGGTATAGTGTGAAAGGTGAAGTCCGTGCGATGTGAGCTGAAGCCAGACCTACAAATTTAAAATCATCTGGTGAAGCAGGTTTGGTGTTTTTTTTTCTTGCCAGCTGCCTCCAGCTGCAACCAATACGAAAGATTTTCCAAGGAAGATAAATCTGTCTGAATGCTGCCCGTGACTCAGTGCAGTGGGCGGATGGCAGATATCTCAGGAATTCTTCCATGGTGATGTTTAAGATTATATTAGAGTCCACCTGTAAAGATCTGGGATATCAGAAGTCTCAGGTGTGCCCTCCTATGAGCCTCCTAGGAATCCCCCACATCCTAAAGGAATTGGCTGGCCGAAAGGTTTACCAAAGAGCCCGTTCTGTATGGCCTCTGCTGTCCTCAGCCAGGGCGAGTGCTCTGCTGGTATTCTCTGTGCCTGGGCCCACTGGTAACCTATAGGAAAATCCTGCCTTCCCCCAGCTGGTAATGAGTAAGTGCTGGAGGCACTTTCCTGCATGTATTGACGCTATGCCTTTTGAAGCTGAAGCTCCCACAGTGTATAAAGGCTGTATCCCTCCCTTTGATGCCAAATGAAGGCTGGGGTCACTGTATTTGACCTCAGTTACTCAAGGTTTGAAATGGAACAAAAAAGAGTCAGTAACCACTAGAAGTGGCCCATGAGGGCTGATCTTGTGTAATACAATACTCCATGACAAGAGCTTCCACTGTTGCCAGAGCAAAAGAGAGTGTGACATACAGCATGGGTGATCTCAATTCTTCACAGCAGAGAACTGGGGCAAGCACGTCCGTAGAGATAAACATCTCCTCTTCTCCCATCTGTACATCCCTCCAGTGCGATGAAATGATGAAATCGCCACTATTGGTCTAGTAACAGAATGTCTAAAGCCGTCTGGCAACATGAAAATGAGTAGGATTTGCTGCTTTTTTTTTTTTTTTCAAAGGAAATGTCCATGCACCAAACTCCACAGTATTTCTAAGTTATTTTACATGGGAGAGCCTGTAAAGAGCTCCCTTCTCCAGCTTCCGCTGTAGTAACTAGCGATGCTGACTTTTCATTTCTTGAATCAATCATTCTTATCTGGGTGATGATGCTTCCCTGGGCCGTGGCATTATGCCATCCCATTTTCCATAAGCCAGCGTGCAGACACAAAGAGTCTGGATTGCTGGCCAAGTGTTGAACAAGGGGAAAATCAGCAGGTCTAATGTTGAAATTATTGATATTGTTTTAAAGTGGCCTAGTAAATACAGTGGAATCAGCTCAGTCAGAGCAATCAAAGGACTCATTAAAGCTTAATAAAGTTGAGTGATTCATCTTTGTTGTAATATTTTCAGATAATTGTCCTACTTAAGATTTAAGCTCCTTGAGAGTGCAAAGTCTAGGCAGAAGTGAGAAAAAGGGCTGAGCCCGAATTCAGCCTCCTGCCCCTAAACTTTTTACCTTTTATTCCTGGTAGTACTGCTTTGCAGTACTGAGAGTTTCAAGTTCATTCTTAGTGAACGCCGGAGATGTTCAAGCAGTTGCAAAGCCCACATGAATACTTGACCTAGACAGTCCAGAATCTCATCTCTGACAAACCCCCATCAAACCACGCATCCGTGTACCCCGCCAGTGGCAAATGCCCAACATCCAGTGCTTCTGGGGCCAAGTGCCACCTACAGTGGGGACTAATCTTCTCATTCATTCTGTCTGGCAGGTGTTTGCTTCCAAATGTTTGTTAAAACTTGGAACTGCTTTCTGCCTGGAAGAGGGATAGAGCTGTGCACCTTGACTCTCTGGTACAGCAGATGGTAACAGCAACTGTTGTGGCGTGTTCAGTGGTTAGATGTTTCCAGAGCCTCAGGTTGCTGCTTTGCTTGGCTGAAAGACCAATGAATATTCACTTTTGAAAGAGATTTATTTAGAAGGGGGAAAATATGGCACAGGTAAATGTGGTCACCGGAAGAAAGGAGCTTAAAGGCAGGTCCTTGTTTCTATCTGCAAGGGCAAAAAATAAAAAGACTCAGCAAGTTAGCGATTATATTTACATATTAAATAAAAGGCATTGACTGTGAGCAGAGAGTATACACAGTTACTTCTGTTCAGCTGATAAGCACTCATTAAGCTGTAGTAACTAATTTACTCGCAATTGTTTCTCCAAGCCCTAAATCAGAGCCTTTCGAACTGTGTTAATGCCATACCTTCCTTTCCCTGGCATAGAAGGAAGGACCAAGACACTGATTTATCAGAGTCAGGAAAAACAATCTTGGATAAAACCTGAACAGTTAAAAAGTACACCTTAGATCCCAGCTAGGCATCTCAGCTTTTTCTCAGCCCAAACAGGAATTGAGTTCATGAGAAATTTTGGTCGTGGGGTCAAAATATACTTTCCAAGTTTTTCTGGCTGTCTTACATGTTACACTTGGTGATGGATCACCGGGCAATTACCCTGTATCTATGTCTCTCTTTCCTGGAGACTTCCACCAGAAGGAATCGTATGTGCTTTCTTTGTGCCCATGCTGAAACTGTATTTCTTGTAAGGAATCTGTCAGTAAGATGAGCTTTTTAACAGTGAAAGTCTGCACGGTGTTTACCAAGCAGTGGGACCAGGCATCTTAATGAAGACCAGCCAACTTACCTGCTCCACAGCACCCCCGAGTCGGAGCCAGAGTCAGGCGCATGTCCAGAGCCTGGGGTACAAACCGGCATTGTAATGGTGAGTCCAGCCACTGTGATCCTTGTAACATCCAAGGGCTGAGAGGGGACTGAAAAGCAGGTGGAGTGGCTCCTTCAGACCCCATCTCAGCCCTTCTGCTGTCTGTCACCGAGGCACCAGCCCGACTGCGTGTTATTAACCACTTAAAGCTCTTCACTTGTGCTGTCGGGAAGTGATTCAGAGCTGCCTTGCTCTCCTCTGTGCGAAGCAGAGAAAGTATGTGGAGAAAACAGGCACCGCCTTGTTTCATTTCCTGATGGCTCCACAAAAATTGAACTGCCTGTGAAAAAAGAAGTTCTACTAAGAATGAGAGAGGATTTGGCTTTAAATCACTCCGGTAAAGTGCTTTAAATCCCTAAACTAGACAGTCAGATGTATCTGTCTTACCCAGGGCAATCAGAGACTCAAGTATGAGGTATCTTTCTTTAGAGCCGTGCATCCGTTCTGCCATTCCATGATTATCTCATGTTTGTGGTATTGGACTGATAATGCAGAAAAACGCTGTTCTCTCACAGAGAGCGTGTACTGCTTGACCCTGGGCCAGAGGACCTCGCTTTTCACCGGGGAGATGGCATCTTTACGGGTAGGGTGGAAAATCCCTTTCTGGGGGAAAACTAGTGCCTGATATTTCAGACCTTTTTGCTAAGACAGAACTAAAATACATCCACTTAGTTCATACAGGAAGTTAAGCAGCACTTAATTGTAGTTATCTAGTTTTCCAGTGACGAGTTACGTTCATTTTTGGAAAGCGCTGCGTTCAGAGTGAAAGTCTCTTAAGCTAGCCTCTGAATGCATGCATTTCTGCATTTTCAGTGCCTAAATATTTGCCATTTCCCACTCGGGGATGCTGACATGGCATTAACTTTCTGCAGACATTCCCTGAAATGGCAGTCTGGGAACGTTCAGCAAAAGGCTTAGTCTGGGCTATAGACCGGAGCATGCCTGTGCTCTGGTGCTTGAGTCAGCAAGAGAAAGGTTTAGGTCAATTGTCCCCACACAATTACTTTTTTTTTTAACTTTGTACAGCATGCTACTCTGCCAACTAGTTGCAGAGTAAAAGCTGTTCTAGAGCAGTTTTAGGGTTTGCCCTTCATTTTCAAATGTAGGGAAAGGCAGCAAAAACCAGCTGAAGGTGGTAGTCCAAGATTAGAACTTCGGATCAGCTTCTCAGTTCATATTCAGTGAGGGGATTTGCTGGGTAGCTTGTATCCTTGTACCTTGATTTTTCTCTGTATGATGGGAGAAACACCGGGCAGCTCCCATAGTTCTGGCTTTGATGCTGTCCCAGCACATTTTACTTTCTTTTCTCTCACCGGGAAACAGAACATCTTGTTAAACACAGATAATGCTTTTGGTTTGTTTACCTCCAGTGGGAGGTGGATGGAAAATGCAGAATTGGGAGATTCGGCAGGAATAGCACACACCAGCCCCCTTCCTCCCTGATAACCACCATGGAAGGGAAACAATTTTGACCCCGTAGATGAGTGACCGCATCACACAAAGCGCCTGGAAATCCTTGGCCAAGCAGCAGCAGAAAGGCAGCACAGAAGCCTTCCTGCTGTTCACTCAGAACTGCCTCCCGTGAGTTCACCTGATTTTTTTTCCTGAGAAGCAGAGACAGCTCTGTGTGATGCCAAAGAATTTACCCAGATGGTTCCCCAAGAACAGAGACAATTGTGCTAGGAATTGCATGTCCAATATTTATATTCCAGGAAGAGATGAGAAGAGGGAGACCTTAGCAGTGCTCCTCATCCCTGCCTCTTCCTGGATCCTGAGCTTCCATACAGTGGTGTCTGTTTATTTGACACAATCCAGAAAATGTAAACAGTTTAAAACTAGATAGAAAACCTCTAGGGGAATGATAAAATAGAAATATCCTAGATGGCTGTGCTTATGCTATACGTTCATGTAGTGAAGGAGGCGCAAAGATGAGTGTGGTGACTTGTTTATCGCTCACTAAGTGTATGTGAACAACGTGATGAAGTGACGCGAGCGTGATGTGGCACTTGCCAGCAGTCTGCAGGGACTGCCCGCTCCAGTATGCCATGGAACCAGTTATTTTCATCTAAGGGGCATCTTACGCCCTGGCTCATGTGGTTTACGAAAGCTATACTTTTGTATGGAGGCGGCTTGGCCTCCGCTAACAGCCAAACTCCCACCCAGCCACTCGCTCGCTCCCTCCCGCAGCAGGACAAGGGGAGAAAATGGGAAGAAGAGGAATGAGAAAGCTGATGGGTTGAAATACAAGACAGGGAGATGGCTTACAAATTACCGTCACAGGCGAAACAGACTTGACTTGGGGAAGTTAATTTATTGCCTATTCAAATTAAAAATGTAATTGTTAATGTTGGTAGCGGGGAAACAAAAAAACCCCAGACATTAAAACAGCACCTTTCATCCCCTCTTGCCCAGGCTCAGCTTCACTCCTTCGTTCCAGACTCCTCTACCCTTCCCAGGCAGCGCAGAGGGAATGGGAGGTTGTGGTCAGTACGGAGTGGTTTCTCTCTGCTGCTCGTTTCCCTCTCGTACTTTTCCTCTGCTCTGGTGTGGATTTTCCATGGACTGCAGTTCCTGCCAGGAAAATCTGCTCCTGCATGGCTTGTGTGTGGGCTCTCCCATGGGCTGCAGGGAAGATCTGCTCTGGTGCCACGGAGCACCTCCTCTTCCGACCTTGGTGTTCCCTCTGATGTTTCTCACTCTTTTTGCTCCCTCCTCTCTCTCTGTGGCATTTTCGGCCCTTTCTTAAATGCATTTTCACAGACATGCCACCAATTTGGCTGAGTCCTGCAGTGGGTCTGTTGTGGAGCTGGCCATGTCCAGCATGGGGCAGCTCCTGACCTCTTCCCGCAGGGGCCACCCCTGTAGCCTTCTCCTACCCCACTATCCAGATCTTGCTACGTACACCCAGTTACACGTATGCTGGATATTTTAGCTCTCTAGCCACTAGAAGTACCTCGATGGCTGTATAAAGCCCCAGAAAAGGTGAGCTGCGTTTGCCCTGACCCTCACCTGTTTGCTGGGGAGAAATTCCTTCCTGCCTCTAGGTCGTGTCAGAAGGTAGTGTGTAGGAAAGATGGACTCGAGCTGAGAAGGTAGCCCTGGGGCTGAGGTGAAGTCTTGGTCACAAGGTTTTTGTGTTTTGTTTTGTTGGTTTTTTTTTTCTCCATACATTAACTTTACCAGAGCTCTCCTCGCTGGTTGCTAGGTGATATTTTCATCATGTGGAGTCATAATTTTGTGTGAGGAGTGACCTGAGCAGTGAACCTTTGAGAGAAAAAGCACAGGAAAAAGCACACATTTCTTGTGTGCAAGAAATGATGAATCCAGGGGAGCTATGTAGGGTGGAGACAAGAGGAATATTCCAGTATCGTGAAGGGAATGATGACTGGCAAACTTTTTCCAAGTTGCCTGGTAGCAAATGTGGTAGGATGACCACAGGTGTTTGGACCTACTGGGAGAGAAGCTTGAAGACTTACTGGCATTTGAACCTTGGATCCCTTGTGGGTACATATATCCTCTCCTTCTCCAACCCCACTTCCTTTTAGCCAGTTTTAGCCAAAGCTATCATGTCCCTCTGACCACCATGATTTCCTTGATATGGTGTATGATGCTCCTCTCTTGACTGGTGTTTCAGCTGTAAGATCTTTGGGGTAAGGGGAAGTTGTTCTGATCAGTGTAATGCAGGGAAGAGGGTCCCGGTCTTAAGACAATTTGAGACTTCTAGAGGAATCAACATTATAAGGAAGAGACAATTCCAAATTCCCTGTCACTCTGCACCCCCTTATCCATGCACTGGCATCTACCACATTGGTCCCAAAGACTTTGTCACCTTTAACTGCAAATTCATAGAAGAGCAAACCAAATGTAGTTTCTACACTGAGGGCACATGGAAGAGCAGCAGTGGCAAGAGAAATCAGCCTGCCGGGCTGTGGCTGTGCAGGTAATGAGGGAGGAGAACCTGGCCCCTTTGCAAAGCCCTTATGCTCTTTTTTCAACCCAAACCCCACAAATGCAATGGCACGTTAGTGGCAAGGAAACAGTAAATCAGGTTTTTTTCCACCCTGAGCTACAAGCTGCAGCAATCAGACCCCTGGGAATTCAGAACTCCTTCTCTAGCTCAGCTGGAAGGATTAATGCGGCAGACTTGAGGGGGTTCCGCTTCAAATCCCAGCTCCCTTACCTCCCTAATTACTTCCATGTGTATTTGTGCAAGGCTGCACGTTGTCTGGGGTCTGCAGGTGGCATAGTGACCTTTGGGCTATAGGGTGGGTTTTCCATGCTTCACCATATGTTGCACGAATGAGCCAAGCAGTTAGAAGGCGATTGTAAGCATCCACGGCCAAGCAATCTCTCCCTGTACAGTGACTGATGGATTCTGTTTCTCTACCCTCACTTCTCCCTTTATGCTTTCTCCAGCTGTGAAAGAAAAAGGAATTTCTGGCCTTAGTTTGTAATGTTTAATTAAAAAGAAAAACCTTCATGCAAAGATAGCTTGTTTCCACAGCTTTGATGTCGGTGCCTGTGGGAAACAGATGAGTTGGAAGCGCGTTCTGGGCAACAAAATGTAAATGAGCAGCTTCAAGCGTTCTTGAGAGTTCCTCAAATCTCAAAATCAGTGGAGCCAGATCAATATGTTTTCCCAGTGAATTCTGTTGTGCTCGGTGCACTTGTACTGCTGATCGTACTGCTTTCTCCAGCTCTCTCAGAAGGCCTTTCCAGAAGCCTCCTCAGATACCTTCTCGCTTGTGCCTCAGTGAGGCAGCTGTGATGGTGGTGTGTGAGTGCTCTGCAGGGAGTCCTGTGTTTGCAGGGGAAAAGAACCAGCAATGGGGGCAAAAATCTGCTCGTCGGTGCTCGCAGGGAGCACCCTGCCACTGGGACTGGGTCTAGCTTTGCAACACCTTCTAATGGTCCTTCACTTTGAATGTAATTGGGTAGAGCAACAGAAATTCCTCTCTGGTTTTTGCCCTTGATCTTTTTGGTGGGTTTGTTGTTTTTGGGGGTTTTTTTGACAGCAAAAAAAATAATAAATGAGATCATGTCTGGTATTTTAGAGAATATGGAAAACCTGTCAAGGGATTTTGGAGCAAAGGAAGTGGCTTAAAAGAATGGCTCATCTCAGAAGTTTGGAGTGCTGGCTACTGGTTCCAGTGGGATAATTCACATCCACCGCTCAGGGATATGTATGTCCTGTCTTATATTTCAGGCAGCCTGGAATAGAAAACATGATAACTTCTAATTTATGTTTTTCAGCAGTTAGTTCAAATATGTTCTCCTAAGATCTCTGGTCTAGTTTCACAGGATTTCTTTTTTAACAGTTTTGTTAAAGTCACCTAAAGACATGTGTTACACACTGGGAAGACATGTATAAAGGCTGTATAAAGGGAATAGATTCACTGGCTTTGACTCTTGCTGGCATGAATGCTTGCCCCTGGCTCTTGCCTCCTTCCTGCTGTTTGATTGCCATCAAGAGGGATAAAGCTGAATGAGGAGAAGCCACTGCCCAGTGTGGCAGGAGAGACCAGCCTCAGTGGGCACTGTCACAGGAGACTTGCCTCAAATGCCCTGCTCTCTGAAATATCACACGGAGGAAGCCTTTTGGGACAGGCTGTGCTAGGGAGGACCAGTTCTGTTTATTAGTGTCTTTGCAGCCAGTTGCATTGCCCTGGCTTGAAATTCCTGTATGGCTCACTGGTTCCTCCATGTACCTCTGGAGCATGTCCTCAGTGTACTACACAAGAAGTGTCTTTAGGCAAGGCACCATCCAGACCTTGTGGCAGTCTTGGTCTAACCCTCTCACACTTGCTCTGTCTCTGATCCTTTTTTGCCAGGCTTTGATGCTCTAAGGGCTGGAGCCCCTCTCCTATGAGGACAGGTTGAGAGAGTTGGGGATGTTCAGCCTGGAGAAGAGAAGGCTCCGAGGAGACCTTAGAGCCCCTTCCAGTCCCTAAAGGGGCTCCAGGAGAGATGGGGAGACTCTTGATCAGGGAGGGGAGCCATAGGACAAGGGGTAATGGGTTTAAACTGAAAGTGTGGAGATTTAGATGAGATATTAGGAAGCAATTCTTTGCTGTGAGGGTGGTGAGACCCTGGCCCAGGTTGCCCAGAGAAGGTGTGGCTGCCCCATCCCTGGAGGGGTTCAAGGCCAGGCTGGATGGGGCTTTGAGCAACCTGGTCTGGTGGGAGGTGTCCCTGCCCAGGGCAGGGGGTTGGGACTCGATGATCTTTAAGGTCCCTTCCAACGCAAACCATTCTACAATTCTGTGAAGAGAGGACCACTTTCCTCTCCTGTCCATAAAACAGAGGGAGAGAAGAAATTGGAACTTGATGATCTTTGAGGTCCTTTCCAACCCAAGCCATTCTATGAATCTATGATTCTATGATCCTAGGACAGATGTAGCTGATCAGTGGGCTCCATAAATGGGAGCGCTGACAACTTCCCTGTGGTATAAAGGAAAAATCTTGACACGTGGAGTGGCTGAAGTGATTCAGAGCCCTCCAGACAAGGAGCTATGGTTTCTGCTCCGGTGGCTTACAGAAGTGCTTCAGCCAGTGTGGTTTGTCCAGACTGCGTGTGATGGTGCTGTGTGTGGGGATAATGGTTTGAGTCAAGGTGTCACGCAAGCTTTCTTCCCTAGGAGTCCGACTGCGGCACTCTCCTGCTTTCCCTAAGGGCTCAGCAGTGGGGCCAGTCAGAAAACTGGCCGAAAAAGCACTGTCAAGGCACTGCGATGGTCCATTGATACAGGCCCTCTCTTCTGCAGGGTATCAGGCTCCCCTCTCCTCTCGCAGACCAGATGGGATCCTGATGATTCCCTGATTGTGTTTGTGAAGAGGCTGAATCCAGGGAACATACGCAGAGGACAGTGGCTTAGTAGATTAGGGCCATTTCAATCCATTTGTTTCCAAATACACCATGTTTGGTTTGGGCCATGTGGGGTTTGTTTGATAAAGGAAGAACCATGCTAATTGAATTCGCTGGGTCAATGGCAGTTCACCCCGGGGGGGTAGGGCAAGGACTCTGCCAGAGGGATCCTGCTGCTAGGCAGGAAACTACAGGAGCTTGGCTTTTCATCCTGGCAAAAACACAGGGGTCCTGATCCCCCGGTGAGCCTCACGTGAGGGTGGAAAGCCCCCCCCAGCCTGAGAAACTGTATCTCAAAGGCTTTTGCCTGATGCAGGAGGATGAAATGAGCTCAGTCTGTGTCTCTGAGCTGCGAGTCCAGTTTGGTGGCGGTGAGGGAAGGACCAAAGCTGGCCGGAAAAAAAACCAAAACCACTTAACCATCTCAGAGCCAGTCCCTTCTCCTGGCAAACCTTATCAAAATGAGTCTGGTGAGCAGCGGCAGCTCCCCTTCCAGATCCCCTTAGCACCAAGTCTCTGTATGCCGGCACTAGCTGTGGAGAGAGTGAGCCATTGAATGGGAAAAAAACAGGCAAACAGGGAACATAAAAGATGAATGTCTCCACCGCGGACTGGAGAAGGGATCACTATGACTAGAAGCAAGAGGTGATGCAAATAATTATTAAAAAAAAATAAAAATCAATGAGAATAGGAGCTTTCATTTATCTACTGGAAATTGCCACAGGCTATGTTCAAGGGCAAAATCTATAGCTCTGCGTGTGCATTCTAGTGGGGAATATTCCATCTGCCCCAGTAACCTCTCTTAATAGTCTCCGCTGTCTTCAGGGGAGGGCAGCAGCGTTGACTGAGCACGACTCGACTCTGATGTGATTGCCCTACAAATGGGAGCGAGTGGAAGAGCAACGGGGAGTCCCTAATTACTTCCACAGAATAGAAACCCGTGATGGCTTTTGACAGCTCCTGGAGCTGAGAGCAGTCTTCCCACTGCCTGGCACACCTCGTGTCAGAGAGCAACTGGCTGTAATCCCACCTCCATCACCACCACCATCAGCGCTCTGGGAGGACAGGGAGAAGCAGGAACACGTGAACAGCGTGACACTTGATGGAGAAATTGCCTCCCCGGTTGAAGAAGGACAGGGAACTGCTGGAGAGGGTACAGCAAAGGGCTACAAAGATGATGAGGTGCCTAGAACATCTCTCTGGTGCGGAAAGGCTGAGGACTTGGATCTGTTTAGTCTGGAGAAGAGAAGACTGAGGGGGGATCTGATCAACACCTATAAATACTTAAAGGGTGGGTGTCAGGAGGATGGGGCCAGTCTTTTTTCAGTGGTGCCAGGTAACAGGACAAGACGAAAAGGGCACAAACTTGAATATAAGAAGTTCCACCTAAACGTGAGGAGGAACTTTTTTACTTTGAGGGTGGCAGAGCCGTGGAACAGGCTGCCCAGAGAGGTAGTGGATTCTCCTCTGGAGACATTCCAAACCCACCTGGACACGTTCCTGTGCAACCTGCTCTGGGTGGACCTGCTCTGGCAGGGGGTTGGACTAGATGATCTCCAGAGGTCTCTTCCAACCCCATATCATCCTGTGATTCTGTGATTAGCTCCAGCAGGGCTGGCCTTACGGATCCTAAGGCTCTGACATGACCCAAATTTCAGTGCATAGCTATGCCTTTCCTCCTTGGCGCATGAGTTGTGCCCAGTACCTAATGCTCCTGGGAAAGACATGACCTTACATGTGCCGAGAGGATGTCTTGTTATTGTAAAGTCACACTAGAATGGGAAGATGTTGGTCACCCATTCAGTGGGGGCTCCGCCTTGTTAAAGTGGTGGATTCAGTTAATCTTTAGGACAAATCCTGGAAGATGGCAAGTCGTAAGTCTGTACTCCTTTTCCTCCCCCATAATTGCCCTTTATAGTGATCCTGCTAAAGGAAGCGAGCTTTAATGAACGTGCCTGATTGATAAGGAAACCCATTGTGAACAGAAAAACAACAGTTCCTCCTGCCTATTTTGGGAGCTGCTCCATCTTCCTCAGGTACACTGGCATATTCCAGGGCAAATAACACGGGTAGGGATAAATTGCTTTGGGGTAGTTTTATCTTGGGTTCAAGCAATATGTGACGGCAAAGCATTTGTATCACTTGATGGTGTCTACGAGGCCATGTTGAGGCAGAAGTGGAATATGTGCAGCAAATGTTGGTGTAGGTATGGCCCAGTAGCTATCGTGATGGAAGGTAGTGGAAAGTGGCTGGTACGTGCTGTTTGGAGAGCACTCCAGCGCAGACTCCAGGAGCACCTTTTACTTCTTTCCAGGTGATGGAATTAGTGGCTGCTGGAATCTGAGATCAGGGTGTTATAGGAAGAAGGTCTTGCTATTGTTCTGAATAAATTATTTTAATAATGTCTACTCTACGGATACAGATAGGAATGCTCATGTCATCCATGTATTTAACCAGTTTGTTGGGGTTTCCTACAATAAAGGATTATTTTGGAGCAGAAGCCTTATGAGGAGTGGCTGAGGAAGCTGGGGGTGTTCAGCCTGGAGAAAAGGAAGCTGAGGGGAGACCTTCTCGCTCTCTACAACTCCCTGAAAGGAGGGTGTAGCCAGGGGGGGTCGGTCTCTTCTCCCAAGGAACAGGCGATAGGACAAGAGGAAATGGCCTCAAGTGTCACCAGGGGAGGTTTAGATTGGATATTAGGAAAAATGTTTACACTGAAAGGGTTATTAGGCCTTGGAAGGGGCTGCCCAGGGAAGTGGTTGAGGCACCATCCCTGGAGGTATTCAAAAGACGGGCAGACATGGTGCTGAGGGACATGGTTTAGTGATGGGTTTTGTCAGTGTTGGGTTGATGGTTGGACTAGATGATCTGAAAGGTCCCTTCCAACTGAGGCAATTCTATGATTCTGTGATTCTATATTGGTAGTTTCACTGATGGAAATTAAACTAAACCACTGAATTCATGCAACTTGTTGGATATGTATATAAAACTCATTCTGAATCTCACAGTTCGGACGCATCTCTAATGGAGTGGAGTTACTTTAGTCTTTACTGAAATGCAGCTTCCTCTGAGTGAATCAGGGTAGACTGGCAAAGCAGTGCTAAATGACACTCTGGCAGGAAGTAAAGAGGATAATATTTCACCGAAGGAAAATTGCAGGAAGTCAGTAGAATGTCTGTTATCTTAGCTGGAGCTGGCATTTGGCCTGGTTACTAAAGATAACACCTTTTTTTTTTTCCTGCAAGACTTGTCACTAGCTGCTTTATGACCATGTATCCTGATTTACATCTCAATCAGAACACCTCCAGCTGCAGAGCATCACCGCTGCCTGGGGGTGACTCAAGACTTCTCGACAGCATAGACAAAGTTGAATTTTTCAGCCCCCCCCGAGATGGGGGACTGGCACGAGACTGCTTTTTCCACGGGCAAGAGAAGAGCAGCGGGAAGGGGTGCCACTGTAATTGCAGGCTGAAGAGGAGAGCGTCGGGGAAGGGGGATTGCTGCAATTACTGCTGCCAGACACCTGAGAGAGATCAGGTAAGTGACTGCTGCATCTGTTCCCAATAACCCTGACTTCTGTCGGAGCAGCCCCCACCGCCACCAGAGATCCTGCAGAGACTAAATCGGCAGCACGCTGTCCCTGAGCACGCTGCTGTCCTAGGCAGCTCTCTGTTTTCTATATTTCTATGGCTGGCATCACACTGAAGCTGTGAATTCTTATCTGGTGTAAAAGAAGAAAAATCTCATCTGACTCAAGGCAATCACTGAGATCTGGATTTGTTTTCCAAGGCCTAGTCAGTGCTAGAAGCTGCTTAGTTTCCAGGATCTAACAGGACTGCTGCCCCAAAAAGGCAAGCGCAGAATGTGCACAATGAGCAGTTGGATGTTTCTGATCATTTTCATGGGGAATAGGAAATAGAAATTTTAGAAATCGTTGATTATGGATGGAGGTGTGTTGTGTGAAGCGCACACTGCCTGTCACGCTGAGCGCTAAGGAAATACCGCTCTTGCTTCATAAATGGTTGATGGTGTTACCAGGGAAAGTTACTTGCCAAGGGACGTGCATTTACTCTACAGCCTGAAAAGGAAAAAGGTTATGCCTCCAGCTGATATTCTTGTAAATCAATTTATGACTAAATCCCTGCTGGCTTCGGCAGGCTGCAGAGCGAGCTTACAACTTCTCTTGGTGGCCGAGGGAAGTTGCCTCATTTCTACCGCAGAGATCTCTTGTGGCCTCGATAGCGGCTCGTCTGGGATGACTGATTACAAAGACTAGATGTTTTGCTGCTTTGGTATTTTCGTTCACACTCCTCTTCTGAACTCTTTTCCTAGTTTTCCTTGAGCTTCTTCCTCTCCGCGTTGCCAAAACATCATGTGTGTGTCCGGGAGGCATTCCAGCTTCCAGTTGCAGAAGTGGGTCACTCGCTCCTCACACAGGCACGTTTACAGCCCTTTTGCCCGTTCCCCGGCTCTAAGCGCAGCACCGGGAGAACCTAAGAAGTGCTGTCACAGCCTGTTGCTTTCAAAGGTTCACAGGATTGCCAGCCGGCATTAACCCTTACATTTGTTCTCTCTGACTGACTGTCTACAAAAAGAGGTCTTGTAATGATCGCCCAGCTAAGGATGAATTATTAATTGGAGATGCTGAAGGAGATTTGTGTCAGAGCCCAGCTTTGGATGGGTGACTTGCACAGAGCTTAAAAGCATCTCTAGCTCCTCTTCCCCTGCCTCGTTCTGCATTCTGTGCCATTTCTCTCACCGCCTCAGGGCAGAATGTTTCAGAAAGTTGGAGTGGGAATATTTTTATTCATCCTGTTACATGAAGTTAATCTCGTGTAGCAAAGCAGCTGTGTAATGTTTTGTATTAAATCTCATGTCTTCCCTTGGGTGTGATTAAAATTCAGGTGAAGGGTTTTTTTAATTTTATTTTATTTCCCCACTCCCAATGCTCCCAAGGGGCCATTAGGCTTCATTCTTAATAGCTTGCCATCCCCTTGCCTCTGCTGGTCCTGCTGCACACACAACTGCACTTGTCTGACTGATGAAGGGTGAAGGCTCTTTAGTGACTCGAGAACATACTGCACATTAGTGAAGCCATTTCTAGCTCAGGTGGAGGGACGGCTGCTCCCTGGCACATGGAATAAAGCCTTGGTTGGCAAATTCTCTATCTGCCTGATTATAGCCCTGGAACACAGCGAATCCCAGTTGGAAGGAGACCAGCTGCTCTGTCAATACCTTGGGCTTCCCAAAACTATTGCTTCATGTTGATGGCTGTTTCCAAGAAAGCCAGAGTTTCCATTCTCCTCCTTTCTCACATGCTATTGCTTCTGCTTACGACAGAGGTATTTGCCCCTGTTCTGTCAGGTTAAAGAGAAAAGCCCCTTCTATCTGCCCCTGACCCTCCTTTCCCTACTCACTCTCCACTTTGTGTCTTTATCTGTGGAACCAAAACGAGATCACCTGGAAGACAACACAGAGACCTGGTAGCGAGGGAGGGAGGAGTTATCACGGGGATACGTGGGGGAAAGCGAAGAATTAAAGTCCTACACAGAACACAGCCACTTCTGCAGTTTATTATCGCAACCAGGATCCCAAGTGCCAAAAGGCGACATGAAAGGCTGAATGCAAAGGGACTGGTTACACCAAGAGGGAGGAGCAGGAAGCTTCACAGCCTTTTACCAGGCTTTCCATACTTCTCAGGCTTCAAGGGTTTGCTGGATGCAACCTTCTAGTAGACTGGACGAGTGTCTTAGGGCTCTTTTCAACATAATTGACATTCTGGATCCTTCTCTGAGGGTAGCTCAGAAAAACAGGAAATGAGGAGATGCTTCTTTTCTCTTGCTTTGCAAGCTTTTGTGATGTACATACAATAAGTTAACCTCAGTAGGTGGCTACGGGCTACTTAGCTAAAGGAAGGTGTCCTTGACATTATTTCATTGAAATCAATCTAGTCAAACCAAGGGTGAAGTTGGCTCCAGCCTTTAATAAATCCATAGTTTATCTCTTCCTGATAGGAAACAGCAGCTGGTAACTCACAATGTTGTTTAAAACATTAACAGCAGGAATCAGTCAGATAAGGGGCTCACATAGTTCCAACCCGTGTTCCACAGTGGCCTACGAGAATCCGTATTTTTAAGCTGGAAAGTAACCATATTTGTACAACAGTCATTAGAACTAATGAGCGTCCAGCCAGTGAAAGGGTTTTCATCTTCAGGTAATAAAACCTCCTGTCTGAAGTGGCTGATAGAGGTGAAATCACGTGGTTTGATCACAGGTTAGGAGCCCTGCATTCTAATCCTGATGCCCACCTGGGGAAATCGCTGCATTGTCCTGGCGTTCATTTGCTCTCACTTTTAAAAATGGGAGGGTGATTAATTAGCGTCTACTGAAGGGTTCACAAGGACCAATCATTTTATTACTACATTTTAAAAAATAACTTAACTTAATCTAGCACCAACTCTGCCCCAAAGTACTGTCGTTTATTAAAGAAAATAGCATAACTGAGAAAGAACAGAGAAGCTTCTGGGAACAAAAGAAAGCTGTGTCCTTTTTGACAGCTACCCCACAGAAGTTATAGTAGCATCACCACCCAATCATTGCTTTGTGGACTTGGTAGGATATGACATCTCCATCTGTCACTGGAGATTGATCCAGTGACCAAGCTAAACCCCACTTAGGGCACTGAATTTGATCATGAAAATTTCTGGGATCAGGTGTGATGTCCAGCAACCTTTAAAGCATGCAAACTGGGTGCCAGACATAATGCTCCAAGTAATTGACACCGTGGTTGCATTTCACAGCCTTTTTGCAGTCATTTTATACAGCCAGGAGTGTTTATCCCAGTGTTTAGGCAGCAGACAGTCCAACTTTCTGGATTTAATAAAATTCTATCTTATGTGATACCAAGAAAAACTTTAGGGCCTTCCTTTAGGTCATAGTCATAGAATCATAGAATGGTTCAGGTTGGAAGGGACCTTAAAGATCACCGAGTTCCAACCTGCCTGCCCTGGGCCGGGACACCTCCCACCAGACCAGGTTGCTGGTCCATCCAGCCTGGCCTTGAACCCCTCCAGGGATGGGGCATCCACAGCTTCTCTGGGCAACCTGGGCCAGGGTCTCACCACCCTCACAGCAAAGGATTTCTTCCTGAGATCTAAATCTCCCCTCTTACAGTTTAAAACCGTTCCCCCTCGTCCTATGGCTCCCCTTCCTGATCAAGAGTCCCTCCCCATCTCTCCTGGAGCCCCTTTAGGGACTAGAAGGGGCTCTAAGGTCTCCCTGGAGCCTTCTCTTCTCCAGGCTGAACAACCCCAACTCTCTCAGCCTGTCCTCACAGCAGAGGGGCTCCAGCCCTCGGAACATCTTTGTGGCCTCCTCCGGACCTGCTCCAGCAGGTCCATGTCTTTCCTGTGCTGAGGACTCCAGAGCTGGACACAGTGCTGCAGGTGGGGTCTCCCCAGAGCGGAGCAGAGGGGCAGAATCCCCACCTCGCCCTGATGGCCACGCTGCTGGGGATGCAGCCCAGGACGCGGTTGGCTTTCTGGGCTGCCAGCGCACGTTGCCGGCTCATGTTGAGCTTCTCATCCACCAACGTCCCCAAGTCCTTCTCCTCAGTGTTGCTCGCAGTCCATTCTCCATCCAACCTGTATTTGTGCCTGGGATTGCCGTGTCCCAGGTGCAGGACCTTGATTTCAGCAATCTCCCAGCTAACCTCGTAGTGCCCCTGTAAACCAACTTCTGCAGAATGGGGAGTAGTTTTGCCGTAGGACACCATGCTGCCTCCTTTCACCTGAGGGCCCAGCGGGATGACTCATTGGGAGTTCTGACAATGGGCTGGTTTGTTTTTCTCCTTAACCATGTTATACGTGCTTCAGAAGAATTTGCTTGGGTAGGACCTTCTCCCGGGTTGAAGGGGAGCTGTCACCACTTTTCTGGCCAGGGATCCCTTTCTGCATAGAGACATTAGAATCCTTTGCTTCAGTTGGCTCTCTGGAGGGAGTCGTTTGGGGAGAAGGGAAGCAGTGAAATAGTTTGATGAATGGCATCGACTTACATCCCCCTGGAGGATTCCATATGTTTTTAGCAGATGTTTTACAAGTTATGGCAACACAACTGGCTGTGTTGAAACAAATTGCAGGGTGACCATCTAAATGTTGTCAGAAGTGAAGTTTTCAACACTTCCATCTGCCCCCTGGCTGTTACTGCTTTTCTCTGTAGAAATCTGTGAACTACGTACCGTATCTTTGTCAGAAAGGTCATGAAGAACTCTGTCTAATAAAGTGTTAATTAATTTGAGCATCTCAAGGAACAATAAACCCTGAAGCTATGTTTGTTAGCTTTCTTATTATTTTTTTTTCAAAGGAGAAAGGTGCTTTGTAAAATCTTACGAGAATAAAAGTATCTTTGGGATTTTAGTGTCAGCTGGAGTTTTAAAAGCGCATTTGAGCCTCCTCCCTTTGTGTTAGAAGAGAAAGGCAAAGGCCAAGAAGTGTCAAAACATTTGGGGATAGATGTTTGCATGAGTGAGGCGCTTGTCTGGCATCCAGGATCTCCTAGCTCATGTCCTGGAGCTGCCACAGACCTCTAGTACTTTTTCAGCATTCATTCTTCGTGCCTCAATTTCCTATTTGTAAACGGGGATAAATGTTCCTCCGTATTTGTCTCTCCTTCTCGTATTTAAACGTGGAGGAGGAAAGGACTGCAGGGTTTCTGGTACAATGGGGGCCTCCGTTTGGCTTGTCCTTAGTGAAAATTACTAAAAAGATTGTGAGAAACAAACTTTGTTTCCATGTAGGGTTCAAGAAGTAAAAAAAAAAAAGGACATCTGCAAATTTCAGAGGAAATAGGAACATTGAGAACTTTCTCAAAGGATGTGCATAAGCTCCATTTTAGGAAACTTAAGAAAAAAAAAAGAAGCAAACAGTGGGCAGGATATTTTCTGGCTTTTTTTCAGTTCACTAATATACAGCTTTACCTGTTGTTAGCAGAGGAGATGGCTATCATCTCAAATACGTGCATTTTGCTTTAAAATTATCCCTTCAATGCTGAATATTAAACCTGTTACGAAGAATTCTTTTAATTGAGATTTTTCTGGGCAGAGTCCAAGGGTTCGCTCAATGGTTGCTTCTGGAGTTCTGGTTTTTAGGCACCGCCGCCAGTTCCTTTGTGTCATCCTGCAGCTTCAAAGCCAAGGAAGGAGGGAGGTGGGCAGGAAAGTGTTTAGGAAAATGATACCTACTTACTTGAGTTTCTCAAAAGTGTTGTTCCTGGATTGTATAGTCTTAGGGAGAGTGTGTCTTTTGTGCTCCCTTCGCATCTTGCGGTCTGTGGGTCTGAGGGACATGGGGTCGTGCGTGAAGTGATGACAAAAGGTGCTTTTTTTGACTTCAGAAAAATATCCACGTATGTTGCCATGTGATCAAGCGAATACAAAAACCAAGTTGGGAAAGATAGATCTGGAAATGAATATTCAAAACGCAGCTTAGTTCTTGATTAAAAAAAAGAAAACAACAACAAAACAAACAACAAAACAAAGTACCGTGGCAAAGCTGCAGGAGGTATTTTTTTTCTCCAAAACGTTAGCTGTTGCTTGGATGAAAATGCTGGGGAAATTGGGAAATGCTGATATTGACAAAGAAAGCAACTCATAAACCATTTAGCTTCAGTTTTCCCAGCTGAGCCCTGGGGAAGGAAAACCGGGTCGAAAACTAACACTGGCGAGGTTTTAATTATGATTTTAATAATGGAGCTTGAACCAACCTCTCGCTACCGGTGCATCAACTGCCCCCTCATGCTGTTTTCCCAGGGCTGACGGGGGGGCCCTGGGAAAGCAGTCTGATGGCAGATGAGAGAGCAGACGGATCAGCGCGGCTTCACTCAGCGCTGCAAGCGCTTGACATTTCGGGGGGAAAAAAAAAAACCAAACCAAGATCGCTTACTTTGCTGTCTTTATCTGGGAGCAGGTGATGGGGTTCTGACAGCCAGTTTGTCATCTTAAGCTCTTTGCGGGCTAAGACCTTGTTTGTTTTGCGCTCTCAGAAGTGCCATTCAGTCTCGTGGCGGAGTTAATAACACCGTGTGATTTCTCCAGAGCACAGATTGCTGCTGGAATGCGCCGCGCTTATCTGGAAATAGACTGGTCCTCAGGTTCCAGCACGCAGATGCCAGAGAGTTTCCTTCTGCCCATCTGCCTCGGCAACGAGCTGGGCTGTGTGTCAGTCCAGCTTCTAGGGACCACAGCCAAGCTGGATCGTGGTCGGATTCCTGCTTTATCCGCCTTCATGGCAAATTGGGAGAGACGTGAGTAGGAACTGCTGAGAGAAAATAATAGGGAAAGAAAGGGAGCAGGCTGAAAGCAAAGGAAGTGGGAGGAAAGGTGGGGAGGCCAAGGATGGAAGCAACAGGGAAACTGTAAAGCTGAGAGCTAAGATGTGAAGCACAGACAGGAAAGGGTTCGCGAGGAACGGCTGAGCTGCATGGAGCGAAATTCAGTTCTCTCCAAATCCGTAGTTACGCCAGTGCGGAACCTGCCCCGATTTGTTCCTGGCCTCCCAGCACTGCCATTTCTGCTTCTGAGAACTGGAGCCTACCGGAAGCGTAACGGAGAGACTTTTTGGATTATGATATGATACGACGTGATGTTTAGGGGGGCAGACCCTTCAGACGGAGGGAGGGCTGCAGCTCTGGGCACTTCTGAAACGGTAGAAAGTGGCTTTAGTGTTTTGGTCTAAACCGTGGAAACTCTTCCCTTGTTCTGGTTTCATTTCAGTGAGGTATTTATCAGAAAACAGCCCTCTCGCAAGTTTATCCATGGTGAAACTGGTTTTATCCAAGGTTGCTATTATGCTTGTAAGTTAACAGGGGATATACTGTCCCCTTCACGCATAACGAAGAGTGTAAACCCCGGCTTTAAACGCAAAACTCAGTTCAGCGCTTGGCTGGGATTCACAAAGCGGTTCCTTCATGACAGTGAAAGCACTATAAACTCGGGAAGCTCATTTTCAATAGAGGCCTCTTAAATTGCGGAGTTTGGGCATGTAAGAGCACCATTGTGTCTAGGCGAGCACGTGGAAGATTTGAAAGCCGGGGTCACGTATAGTTGACTTCTGTTCCTTTACAAACCACTTGCGTAGAATCGGGATGGAAAGCGGCAAACGCATACAAGTCTTAGGGTACGTTGCCCTGGACTTTTTTGTCCAAAATATCAGAATCATGATGTCACTGGTGGGGGAGGAGCAGGGGGGGGCAGTTGTTGGAAAAATGCCACGAGTGTCCCTGATGAGGAAGGGATCTTGTGATCCCTTTATAGGGATAATATCTAATAGAGCCTGGAGCCATTTAAAAGGGTGATGTTTTGGGCAGGACTAAGCCCACGCGGTTTCCTAAAAACCCTCCGTGTGAGATCTGTGTGTTAGGTCGCAAAACAGGGGTAGGAGTCGGGCAGCTAGATATAGATACACACACGTTTTTGGGGGGGGTTTATTCACTGGGGACACAGCAAAATTAACTGGCATGGGGGGTCCTGAGATGGTCCCGTGACAGCGCCGGGGGTAAATGTGTGATTTTGATGGGGGGAGGACCATCAGAGCCCAGCCTGACAGGTCCGCAGAGCACAAACGTGATCTCTGCCTGAAAAGACCCATGATCTGCTGCTCCGGGGGTATGACAAGGCAGCCTCCTGGAAAATAGCACTCCGAGCCCCGTGCGAAGGAATCAAATGAGGAACAAGGCTATTACCTCGTGTCAAACTGCGTCTAATAAAGAAATGGAAATCCCTTGCTCTGCCACAAAGACCGAGGAGAGGTAGGATCATGCTGTGACACAAATAAAGGAGTAGCGAAACCAGAAATGGAAAACCAGGGGCCCAGACATTAGGAGAAAATATCAGACCTTGAAATGATTGCCTGTCTTAAGCAATAGACTATAAAAAAAAATAAAACCCACAAACCCATACGTTACAAATAGGATCTGGTTGTGTAATCTGGTTTTGCTATTACACAGAAATGGATTTGGGACCGTTAACTGTTGGATTCTATGTGTCTGTCCCTATTTTTATATCACTTTAGGAAAGAAAAGAAAAAAAAAAAAAAAAAAAAGAAAGAAAGCCAACGCCAACAAATACCTGCACCGGGGGAGCCTTGTAACTGTGCATCACCAGAAACTTCAGGCATTGGCAGAGATATTTATACGGAGGTGCTGGCACATCTTTTTTTCCTTTGCGCTGCGCTGTTAAGACGTTCCTCATGTCTCTTGTTCTTCTAATAAGCTCTGAGGGTCCAGGTCCGCGTCCACCCCCGTCTTGTAGAGCGTCATGAAATAAACAGGGCTTCTTCTCAGTGAAAGGAACCTGTCTGCAGAGGACCACTGGCAGGATCTGGCCCCTGCCAGGGCTGCAGATTCCTTGGTGCTGTTGTAGGTGAGTGCAGCGTCCAGTTTCCCTTGCTCCTGAGCTGCTGATTGTTGCTGAGATTAACAGCATTGCTTCTGCGTGCTTTTTCCTCCCTGAATTTCTTTCCCTCTGACCTAGCAAGTACTTTTGGGAGCACCGGGACCAGTGAAATGACATTTCACTAGGGGATAGTTGAGTTGAAACGCCACCCACCCCCCCCCCCATAGATTCCCTGGTGTCTGTTGGACTGGGATACAGTTGTCCTATGCGTAAGAACAGTAAAAGATACCGCCTCTTCTACACAGTCATCTATTTTATCTGAAATTTGTAGTTGTCAAACTTAATTAAAATCATTTAGCTGGCTCAGAAGTTATTGGGATGGCCACGGAGCACAACGGCACGAGCCGTGGAGGAAGGACAGGGAACTGCTGGAGAGGGTACAGCAGAGGGCTACAAAGATGATGAGGGGCCTGGAGCATCTCTCTGATGAGGAAAGGCTGAGGGACTTGGGTCTGTTTAGTCTGGAGAAGAGAAGGCTGAGGGGGGATCTGATCAACGCCTATAAATACTTAAAGGGAGGGTGTCAAGAGGATGGAGCTGGTCTTTTTTCAGTGGTGCCCAGGGACAGGACAAGAGGGAACAGGCACAAAATTGAATGTAAGAAGTTCCACCTAAACATGAGGAGGAACTTCTTTCCTGTGAGGGTGGCAGAGCCCTGGAACAGGCTGCCCAGAGAGGTGGTGGAGTCTCCTTCTCTGGAGACATTCAAAAACCCTACCTGGACACGTTCCTGTGGGACCTGCTCTGGGTGGACCTGTTTTGGCAGGGGGTTGGACTAGATGATCTCCAGAGGTCCCTTCCAACCCCATATCATCCTGTGATTCTGTGTTTCCTTAGGAGGGCTGGCTTGTCCCGTGTGGCAAACATGGGCCCTCCCTTGGGGTTGGCAGGCGTTTTTGACAGGCTCTCCCATCCCGCAGTGCCATTCTCTGTTGGAAGTTTCTCTGGCAGGTCTCGGGATGCCTTTCGGGCAGCTCTTGGCCACGACACAGCTCGACGAGTCACCTCCCATCACCTTCCATGGCTCTCACTTTTGCACCCCGGGGATATCTATCTCTCTCACTCACACACGCAGCCCCCCAGCCCATCAGGTGTTACGGGGGGCACCCTGGGGAGCAGGGACCTCTCCTTCCTCCGCCGGACCCGGCGGGGTCGGGTCTCGGGGGGGGGGGCTGCCCCTCCGCACCCCTAAAAGACCGAGGAGCCGCCGCCGGGGCGAGTCCCCCCAACTTGCCCTTGGCGACTCCGGCGGAGGACAGCGGGGAAGTTGTTTTTGTGGCGGCTGGTGGGGGTGGGTGAGGGGGCGGCGGAGCTCCCAGCCGCCGGGGCCGGGCCGGGGGCGGGGAAGGGGGCACGGCCGGGAGGTGGAGCCGGCTGCGCTGGCGGCTCCGGCGCTCGGCGGCTGCCGGCCACGGGGCGAGCGCGGCAGTGGGAGCCCAGCGCCGCCGGGAGCCGCCCGTCCGTCCGCACGCCCGCTCGGTCCGTCCCCGGGGAGCCGCCGCCGGAGCCTTCCTGCAGCCGCCGGCAGGTAAAGAGCCGGGGTTCGCTTCTGGGTGCGCCGCCAGCCCTGCCGAGGGTCCCCGTGCCCCCCCCCCCCCCCCCCGCCCTGCCAGGGGCTCCGGGGCTTGGCACCGCACCGCCCTCCCGCTGCCCTGGGACGGACGTGCCGGGGGGTGCCGGCCGGGGACACGCCGGGGGAGGGAGGGAAGGAAGGAAAAGGGGGGGGGGAGGTTCGCCTCCCCGCCGCCGCCGCCGCCGTGGCTCCCCCGGGGGCGCTGGGCGTGCAAGTTTATCGGGGCTCGGAATGGCAGCCGGGAAGGGAGCTGGCGGAACTCGCCCCCGCCGGTAGCACCTCTCCGGGATCGGTACCCGGGTGCGTCTCGGAGCCCGTCCTCGGTATTTCTGTATTTTATTGCTCCCCCCCGTCCCAGCCCCTCATTCCCCCTCCGGGAGCCCACCGGCAAGGGGAGGAAGGGTTGGGTGTCCGGGGGCTCTGCGCTGCGGTTGTAGCGTTTTTGGGGTATGCTGCCACCCCGAAGTTTGGGGTTCGGGGGTGAGTTATCCGCCTTTCTGACTTTCAGGCCGGTCCGGTGGGAATTTTTCTCTTCCACCCACAAACTGCGGTCACGCCGCCCTGGGTCAGCCCCCCCCGCTTCCTAGTAGAGATTTACAGCTCCAACGACACGTTGGTGAGATGCCACCCCCGCTGAGACCTGGGGGGGGTGGTGGTGGTGGTGTTGTAACCTCTGCAGCCGGGCACTTAAAAGTTTGGTCGTAACTTTTGTATTTAAATGTTGGAGCGAGCGAGCAGGGTTTCGTACTTGGGTGGTTTGCTGTGAAGTCTGGTAATTGCAATTTATTTTTTTTTTCCCCTCTCTCACGCTTCTCTCAGCAATTAGTAAGCTCAGCCTGATGACTGCCTGTGTTTCTATAATAAGAGGAAAATTTGAACGCAATTAATAGGCTCTAGGCACGTTATTTCACTCAATAGCCAGTGGCTACCGAAGCTACTTCGGGCAGAAGGGTGCTGGAGATGGCTGTGTGCCTGGCTGGGTGTACGCAAATTGGGAGCACGGGCTTGCCCTGGGTTTTTACTAGTGGGTAAAAAGTGCGTGCAATTCTTAAAGAGTTCTTTTAATGCAATAGGATGTGTCCAAATGTGTGATGGATTCCACCAGGAAAATGATTATTTCGCTATTCGGTGCTTTTTTGAGGGGCGGCGGTTGTTCTGTCTCCAAAGTATAAACCCTGAGAGCAAACGATAGGGATGCCGGCGGGAGAAATGGGGTGCGTTCTTTGTCTTTTTTTTTCATAATTTGGAGGGAATCCTTCCAATTTGACCGCGTAGCGTAACGCGCAGATGCGCGTCTTTATCATCTGCCTTCACTGAAATATTTGTGTAGTATGTTAAAATGATTCAAACGTTTGACCCTCCCTGGAAGGCAGTTAATGTTTCTGTATTTGTTGTGGCCGAGGTACAGCTTTTGTTGGCGTAAGCTAAAATACCATGAATTTAGGCGGGGGGTGGGGGGGCAACGGGGATGAGAAGAGGAAAGGAAGAGCTTTTAACTTTTCTGGGATATTCCGGGCTGCCAGCAAAATGAAGATAAAATTTCGACTCGTTGTCCCACCTTTTCTGCAAAGCAGACCTTTCCCACAAATCGGGTAGCCCCCCCCCAGAGTCTCCGTGTGGGATGCGGACGAAAGGGTGGTTGTTATCCTTTGGGAAAAGGACGGGCAGAGGTGAACCCTTGGTCCCCAGCCTGGGGTGGGGGGGTGGGGATGATGCTCCCGGGGAGGAGGGCTCGGGTGGGTGATGCTGGCCGTTTCCACGAGAGGGCTTTCTTGCTGTTGATGTGTCAGCCCGGCTCTTTCAGCACTGCCTTCGTAGCCTCCTGGGTGCGGAGGAGCGGAACGAGCTTGGGGGTGGCTTTTGCTCACAGGGTGTTTCAGATTTCCTTTGTAAATGATGGGGAAATCCCTTTATTCCCCCTGAGGTGTTAAGGATAAGACATCCTGGGAAGAACACCAGTCTTCCCTTTCCAGGCTCGCTTAAAACTTAGAGCGGATCACAGAATCATGTGGGGTTGGAAGGGACCTCTGGAGATCATCTGGTCCAACCCCCCTGCCAGAGCAGGTTGCACAGGAACGTGTCCAGGTCGGTTTTGAATGTCTCCAGAGAAGGAGACTCCACCACCTCCCTGGGCAGCCTCTTCCAGGGCTCTGCCACCCTCACAGGAAAGAAGTTCCTCCTCATGTTTAGATGGAACTTCTTATGTTCAAGTTTGTGCCCGTTCCCTCTTGTCCTGTCCCTGGGCACCACTGAGAAAAGACTGGCCCCATCCTCCTGACACCCACCCTTTCAGTATTTATAGGCGTTGATCAGATCCCCCCTCAGTCTTCTCTTCTCCAGACTGAACAGGCCCAAGTCCCTCAGCCTCTCCTCATCAGAGAGATACTCCAGGTCCCCTCATCATCTTTGTAGCCCTCTGCTGTATCCTCTCCAGCAGTTCCCTGTCCTTCTTGAACCGGGGAGCCCAGAACTGGACCCAGTGCTCCAGATGGGGCCTCACCAGGGCAGAGCAGAGGGGCAGGATGACCTCCTTCGACCTGCTGGTCACACTCTTCCTGATGCACCCCAGGATGCCATTGGCCTTCTTGGCTAGAAGGGCACATTGCTGGCTCATGGTCATCCTATTGTCCACCAGGACTCCCAGGTCTTTCTTCTCAGAGGTGCTCTCCAGCAAGGATCCCAGGAACTTGATTTCCCCGCAGTGGAAGAATCAGGAAGAGGACGCTGAGTGTGTTTTTCACCAAAGAGAAGCAGGGTCTGAGCGTTCGTGTCCTTGCCTCGGCTGATGGCAACGAATGACTCTTATCCTGGCGTGATCTCATTTTTTTTTTTGGCTGCTTTAACACTTATTATACTTCTCAGGGTGGGGCTGGGCGAAAGGGAAACGGGGATCGTGTGCGTATGAAAACGCTGAGCTATCCTCCAGTCCTTCTGCCAAGTTGCCTGTGTGTTGTTTAGTTGGAATAATTTCATCCACCCAGTGCTGCGGGTCGGTTTTAAAAGGCAGGAACTGTGTCTGTAACCAGGAACAACGCTGCTGCAGCTCCTAAAAACGTGAGTAACATCTGTGGCTGCGACTTCGGTTTCTTTCTCTCTTCTCGGAATAACCGAGCCGACGGCCCGGGCAGTCGGGTTTTAATGCTAAACCTTCGGTCCCGCGTCCCATGGTTAATTGTGATTCGCGGAATCAATTAAACCCAGCTCCTCCGCTTGATGCGGGGAGCGGGAAAGGGCTCCAGACCTCCTCCTTGCCCGGGGCTGGTCCCCGACAGCAGGTGACGGTGGGCGAACGTGGGTTTCTGTCAAACTAGGTCTGTGGGGTGCGCTCGCTGGCTGGGGTCTTGGCCTCCTCTCCGCCTTAGGGCTGAGCAAGTGAGGGAGAGAGGGTCTGCCCTGCTGCAGGGGTAGCATTTTCCCCTCGCACCTTTTTATCCTGCCTTAATCTCTCCCAGGTTGGGCACTGTAGGCAGCTGAAGCGGAGCCATCTCATGCTTTGATGTGTGTTTATTGGCTCTAGCATCTCATTCTCCTGCCTTCTTTTTCTTTCTTTTTTTCTTTCTTTTTTTCTTTCTTTTTTTCTTTCTTTTTTTCTTTCTTTTTTTCTTTCTTTTTTTCTTTCTTTTTTTCTTTCTTTTTTTCTTTCTTTTTTTCTTTCTTTTTTCTTTCTTTTTTCTTTCTTTTTTCTTTCTTTTTTCTTTCTTTTTTCTTTCTTTTTTCTTTCTTTTTTCTTTCTTTTTTCTTTCTTTTTTCTTTCTTTTTTCTTTCTTTTTTCTTTCTTTTTTCTTTCTTTTTCTTTCTTTTTCTTTCTTTTTTCTTTCTTTTTTCTTTCTTTTTTCTTTCTTTTTTCTTTCTTTTTTCTTTCTTTTTTCTTTCTTTTTTCTTTCTTTTTTCTTTCTTTTTTCTTTCTTTTTTCTTTCTTTTTTCTTTCTTTTTTCTTTCTTTTTTCTTTCTTTTTTCTTTCTTTTTTCTTTCTTTTTTCTTTCTTTTTTCTTTCTTTTTTCTTTCTTTTTTCTTTCTTTTTTCTTTCTTTTTTCTTTCTTTTTTCTTTCTTTTTTCTTTCTTTTTTCTTTCTTTTTTCTTTCTTTTTTCTTTCTTTTTTCTTTCTTTTTTCTTTCTTTTTTCTTTCTTTTTTCTTTCTTTTTTCTTTCTTTTTTCTTTCTTTTTTCTTTCTTTTTTCCTTCTTTTTTCCTTCTTTTTTCCTTCTTTTTTCCTTCTTTTTTCCTTCTTTTTTCCTTCTTTTTTCCTTCTTTTTTCCTTCTTTTTTCCTTCTTTTTTCCTTCTTTTTTCCTTCTTTTTTCCTTCTTCCTTCCTTCTTCCTTCCTTCTTTCCTTCCTTCTTTCCTTCCTTCTTTCCTTCCTTCTTTCCTTCCTTCTTTCCTTCCTTCTTTCCTTCCTTCTTTCCTTCCTTCTTTCCTTCCTTCTTTCCTTCCTTCTTTCCTTCCTTCTTTCCTTCCTTCTTTCCTTCCTTCTTTCCTTCCTTCTTTCCTTCTTCCTTCTTTCTTCCTTCCTTCTTCCTTCTTTCTTCCTTCCTTCTTCCTTCTTTCTTTTTTTCTTTCTAAGTTAGGTTGCTCTCTTCCCGCCCCACCTCCCCAAACCAAAAAGAACTAGAGCAAAGGAGGCAAAAAGTGAATTAAGTGACTTTGTCTTTTTGTGAATGGGCTTTCTTGCTTTCGCCCCTGCCTTCCTTGCTGCCTTCTGTAAGATCCCTTCATAATTAAAATATTATGACTGTCCTTATGGTAGCCCTTCACTTGTGGCAAGGATCCCAATTTGACGTCAATGCGAAAATACTAGTTTCTGGCATGAGGGTAGATGACATTTCATCGGCTAGTGCATGCCCATTTATTTTTTATTTTTTTTTAAAACCACAGTGCTAAGACCATATGGGCAGATAATGAGTTTAAGCTGATAAACAGCTCGCAGATTTGCCCAAATAAAGGGCTTTCTTCCTAGAAGACACGTTTTCCTTTAAAATAAATAATGCGGTTCCTGTGTTTTTATTTAATTATCTCGAGCCCTGTCTGTTCTCACCAGGCTGCAGGAAAACAGACACAACTGCTCTCGGAAGAGAAGCTACTGGATTTCTGGGGTCGTGGGTCTTAGATGAGGAAAAGGAAGTTCAGACGCTACAAAAGTGAGGTTTCAGGTATATAAATAAGCAGATGGTGGTCCCTGTTGTTTTTTGGAGGGTTTCTCTGAGGTGGCGCGTAGTCCTTGACATCTTGAAGATGAGTCATTGCGTGAGGTGGTAGTAGGTCCGAGGTCTGTTTAGGAGCTATAATTAAAGCAGATGGGTATCTGTATTCCTTGCTAACGCTGCAGGGCTGCAGGAGCAGTCCTTGTCTGGGGGTACTGCTGCAAGATAAACCCTACTTTTGCTTTTTCAAGACTTCTGGACTGATGTTACTATGGTTTTTTGTTTGGTTGGTTTGTGTTTGTTTTGTTGTTTTTTTTTAACTTGAACTGACTTACCAATAAAATGTGAGGGAAAGGTTTTTGGATCCCTTTTTCTCGTTGATTTCTGAGAAAAAAAAACAACCCAAGTGAGGGTTGGAAAGTAACCTGCTTTGGGAAGTGGTGGTCTTTGATTGTCGTTTTAAATTAGTGACTCAAAACTAAGTAATGTGTTTGCCTGACCGGGAAAAGCCCGTGTATTTCTCCCCTAAGACGCATAGGAATGAACTGTTTGGGATCTGAAGTTCCTCGTTCCCTTTTAAGCTATTTCTTAAGAGTTCTCTTTTTTAATTTTCTTTTTTTTTTTTTTCCCTTGGAAATGGTTGCTAATCTTAATTCAAAGTAGCAAATGAAGGACCAAAACGGTTGTACAGAAAAATCAGTCAAGACAACCCCATTCTTTCTCATGATGGTTATTCCTTCTGAAACTTCCTTAAAAATGTTGTGTTGCCTGTTCCCTCCCTTCCCACCACTCCTCGATGCTGGGAAGATTGCTGGACTTCAACGGTATTTCGGATGAGGATATTTTCCAGATGTCTAGAGCTTGGCTTTCTGGTGGTTGCTGCTATCTCATTTCCAACTGATAAGACAGCAGGGTTGCATTTGGTCCTACCGTTGCTTATGACCGCACAGCTCAGCATTCCTCCCATGTCTCTTCCTTCCCTTACACCAGCCTTTCTTATTTTCTTTTCACTGCTCTTTGCAGTCTTGAGTTTCCAAAATCATAGAATGGTTTGGGCTGGAAGGGACCTTAAACATCATCCAGTCCCACCCCTGCCCTGGGCAGGGACACCTCCCACCAGACCAGGCTGCTCAAAGCCCCATCCAGCCTGGCCTTGAACCCCTCCAGGGATGGGGCAGCCACAGCTTCTCTGGGCAACCTGGGCCAGGCTCTCACCACCCTCACAGCAAAGAATTTCTTCCCGATATCTCATCTAAATCTCCCCTCTTGCAGTTTAAACCCATTCCCTCATCCTATGGCTCCCCTCCCTGATCAAGAGTCCCTCTCCACCTCTCCTGGAGCCCCTTTAGAGTTCTCCCCGGAGCCTTCTCTTCTCCAGGCTGAACAACCCCAACTCTCTCAGTCTGTCCTCATAACGTAGGTGGTCCAGCCCTCGGAGCATCGTTGTGGCCATATGGAGGTGAATGATTTATCCTATCCCTTAGTTCCAAAGGGTTTGTGTGAATTCAGTGCCCACCAAATAGTTGATGGGACTTTTTTTTTTTTTTTCTCTTTTTCTTCCCCCTCCCCAACCCCTTGCCTTGGAGTATTTAAGCAGCTGCTTTGCTGTTTATCATTTCTGCATTGCTGAAGATCTGTCATGGGCTAATTTAGTATAGATTGTCTGAGAGTGAAAGAAGTGGCCATAGTAAGGCGGTGCTTGATCTTATTTATGTTAACACCACCAGCTGCTAAACCAGTTCGTCAGCATGTTTTTATTTATTGTTGCACAGAGCGGATTTAAAGAAAGAAACAATAAGAGATGTTTTACTCTGACAAATTGACCCCACGTGGAATTTGCTTCTGCACCTCTGTCTCCTTCTGTTCTCTAGCAATGGGCTTGAAGGATTTCCATTTTCCCAAAGTTTGTAAGAAGCGGCGCGTGCTCTCCAGTACAGTCCTTCCACTGAGTCCTTCCTCAGAGCTAGAGGCAGAGAGGCTCAGTATCCCAGGGAGGTGTATAATGTGTGATTTTTTGGGTCTGAATTGCCTCTGCAGGTGTCTCTGTACAGGAAGCCTCAGATGACCACAGGCCTGATGTGGGTGCTTCGTATTTGGTGGACTGAGACTAGATTTACAATAAGAGGTGGATATTACGTGAGAATTGGAAGTATTCCTGAATTTGGCCTCACTAAATTCGGTTAAAAGGAAACCAAACCCAGCATCTTGTCATTGTCTCCTGAGATGGTGGAAGTGGTTTTTGACTATCACAGGTTTTTAGGACAGGTCTTGTTTCTGCACAGGATCCCTGTCGTGGTTTTTGCCGAATTTACCAAAACCGGACCGACAGATGGCCCTTCCCCCCCCTTCTCCCCCCCAAAAAAAAGAGGAGAGAGGAGGAGAAAGAGATAAGGAGATTCAGAAGTTTAGAATGAACTAAACTACTTTAATGAAGATTTAATATTAAAATAAAAATAAAGAAGAAAATAATGAAATAGATACAATATATCCAAAACCGTATCAGGCTCCCAGGATGACAGTCACGTCACCGGCAGGCACTGGGGAAGTCCCAGACTGGACTCAGCGACGGATGGGAACTGGATTCCAGCTCTGGAGTCAGGAACACATGGATCGGGATCAAAGGCAGATGGACAGACAGAGTCCTCTCTGGACATCGGCCATCACAGGAAGGGGGCTGACCCTTTGATCCCTCAGCTTTTATACTGAGCATGGGGCAGATGGGATGGAATACCCCAGTTGGTCAGGTTTGGGTCACCTGTCCTGTCCACTCCTCCCCACCGATGTGACCCCTCTACGTTTTTCCGTTTCCGACCCTCTAAGGGGGCAAATAACGAAACGGGCTGCCCTTGGTTGTTATAGCAATAAGTATAAGCAAGGGCCTCCCTGCAAACCATCCCTTGGCATGGAGCACAAACATTGGTCTTATCATTCTGAGAACGAGCAGTTTTCTCCACAATATGCCGTTAGTTTCAGAGAGTTAGAGGAGGCCTGGCTAGGATGTAAAGTTACAGAACAGAAAATTGGTTCGGTTTTACTTCAAACCGGGGCATTCCCTCACGTCTGCATAGTTCCTCCAACATGAGTTCCGATGAATAGTAAGTCATTGAGGGTTCTTGTCCTTTAGGTCTTTTTTTGGGCTGTCAGGATGTTTCCTTTGCTATGTATTTGCTAAATAAACCTGTTCTACAATGGGAGTTTGCAGCTACTCGAGAAATAAATTGAAAGGTCATTGTAACAGAAGAGTGAAGTATTAAACCCAAATGAAGTTCAGATTTTTTAGAATCATAGAATCATCCAGGTTGGAAGAGACCCTTGGGATCATCGAGTCCAACCATCTACCCTACACTACAAAGTTCTTCCCTATAACTTGACCAATTTTATATATATATCAATATAACTTGATATTTTTAGACCAGTGTATCACTTCAGGAAGAAACAGAGGATGCTTTTGGTGATGCGAACAGCGATGAAGCTGAGTCTCGTCCGTGGGCTTGATATTAATTGGTTCTGTGATTATTAAAAGGGGCTGCGTGATTTTGTGAATTAGGGCTTAGGTCTGAGCTTGCTCCAGCTTAGCTGTTGACTGGGTTTATTTAGTTCATGTTCTGTCTCTCTCATTTAGCTGGAGCGTAGCCATGGTAGGGACAGACTTTCTTGGGGTGTCCGTGTGGTGCCTGGTGTCATCTGGAGTTGGCCCCAGTTAATCTTCAGAAAAGCAGTGTGAGGAGCATGCTCTTCACCCCTGATTTCTGCGCCGTTAGTGCCGGGGGAGAATCTCCCAGTCCTGGGCAAGTGGAAACTGAACCCAGCCGCTAACGCGAAAAGCCGTGTAGAGTAGCAGGGAGAATAATAGCCCTTACATTCTTTCAAACTTCTCGCTTGAGTCATAAACAGCTTTAAATACATTTTTCTGCCCTTCCAGATGTCTGGAAAGCCAACACGACAGATGAGCGAGGTGGGGCCATATGGTGACTTTGTGGGTCAGTGGCACAGCCTGGCGGGGGCTCAGGAGCTTGGAGGTCTTGGCTGCAGCTGGGCTTGTGTGTATGATGCCCGATTACAGCAGAGGCTGTTTCTGCGGCTCTGCGCTGCTGGGAACGGCTCGGCACTGCAATCCTAACGCTAGCAGCCTTCTTCATGGCCCGACGCCCAGTTTGAAGAAGGGTGATTTTTTTTTGGTCATGTGGCTAGACATACGTATTTATGGCCCTGTTTTCGTCTGTTGAATTTAATCTGTTGGGGTATTTTTAACGTTATTATGGAAACAGTTACTATATTTACTCCTTGTGAAAAGCTCCGTGTATGACAGTCTAGGAGGAGGGAGTTTTTAGAGTAATAAAGATTGGACTAAATGATGGTGTCTACACTTCATGGGCTAAATGAACTGACTGGCAGTTTGCCTGTTCTGGAGACATGGACCTCACAGGGCACTGAGCTGGAACACGCTGTGCTGGGAAAGCAGGAACAGGGTTTGTTCTTGGCTCGCTTGATGGCACATCTCATTTTCTTGAGGAGCGAAGAGAACCAGATCTTCTTGTAGGGAGAGAGTTTATGCCTGTAGTGGGCTGGTTCCTCAGACCCACCAAGAACCCATTCCTCATGGAAGGACCCGCGGGTGCCTTTCAGATGAACTCCTCAAAAACTTGCTGCCGGGGTAAATGAGTTAGCAGGATGGAAATTCAGTGGATTTTGGAATGGGAGTCACTGTCGCTGTTGTTGATGTACTTTATTTCTGTAATCATTTGAAAACAATGCTTTTTGATGTCAGTCTTGCTGATAATAATTGATGGGGCTTAATAGTGATAATAATATGGTGGGTCCACAATGGACGTGTGTGAGAAATAATTGAGAATAAAGTATTGAATGCCTCAAAACGTTCTCAAGAGGGGTGGACTTTGGATGTGAGGTATTTTTTGACTGCTGATTGTCCTTTGTTCCTATTAATACCAGAAGGGATTCTTGGATCCGCTTAGAATGAAGCGTTTATTTTGTGTTCATCAGCAGAGCTTTTGCTTCTGATGGGAATATTGCTGAAGCACAGACAGGTAACAGGGATCTTCCTAGAGCTGCACCGAGCTGTTTTTCAGAATGAGATACAGGAAAAGCTGAGAGGTAGTTCTGGAAATGCTTAAGGCACAATGCTGGAAGCACCAGTAGATCTCCTTGACCTATGTTTTGCTTTGGCAGCCTGAGAATTGATGTGATGAATGACTCTGGGGTCACGGTCTTGAAAAATGACCTTCCGAACCGATAAGGATTTCAGCTTACAGTGATGCTTTGCCAATTAAAAACTGTTTCCCTTCTTGTAAATGTTAAGGGAACCTCAGTCAGGAACAACAGTCTGATGAGATTAAGAATAGGGTTTCTCAGAGACTGGCTGGATTGAGGGTGGGGGTTTTTTGTTGTGTTTTCTGGGGGTTTTTTTGGTGGTTTTTTTTTTTTCTACTTCCTGTGCTGAAAGGAGCAGAAGGTTTCATGCTTTGCGTTCTGTGTGTTCATATTTTGATACTGTGGAGGGATGGAGGAGGAGCCTGGCAGGAGAAGAATCGGACTTTAACTTGAAAACATCAATTATTTTTGTTAATGCCGCTGCAGATATTTCCAAGTTTCAGTTGGTAGTGGATTTCTTGCAGTATTTCTGTGATGTAGTGCTCTTTGGGAACGGCTTTGAAGCTCTGCGCTGGCCCTGGGGAGCAGAGGGCATTGGGAGGGGGGGTCGGACTCGCACTCCCAAGTCCCGTCACTGATGTTATTGCCCAGAACAGAAAGGTGCAAATCACAGAATGATACGGGGTTGGAAGGGACCTCTGGAGATCATCCAGTCCAACCCCCCCTGCCAAAGCAGGTCCAAGGTCCACCCAGAGCAGGTTGCACAGGAATGTGTCCAGGTTGGGTCTGAATGTCTCCAGAGATGGAGACTCCACCACCTCTCTGAGCAGCCTCTTTTAGGGCTCTACCACCCTCACAGGAAAGAAGTTCCTCCTCATGTTTAGGTGGAACTTCTTACGTTCAAGTTTGTGCCCATTTCCTCTTGTCCTGTCACTGGGCACCACTGAAAAAAGACCGGCCCCATCCTCCTGACACCCACCCTTTAAGTATTTATAGGTGTTGATCAGATTGCCCCTCATCCTTCTTTTCTCCAGACTGAACAGACCCAAGTCCCTCAGCCTCTCCTGATCAGAGAGATGCTCCAGGCTCCTCATCATCTTTAGGGAAGAGAAGTTCTAACCGGGGGTCCCTCAGGGGCAACAAGGGGCAAAGGGCTTGGGGGAAAGAAAAGGAAACTTTCGGTGATGGAGGACCTGAGCGAGAATTATGCCTCATTCTAACCTTTTACACAAGGCCTAAATGGATTTATTTGGGGCTTTGTAAAGCACGTGTCCAGGGCTGGATTTTGCCCCCGTACCACAGAGTGATGTACTTGCATTTCATTTTGTTGTTTTTCAACACTCTTCCCCCCCCCCCCCCGCTTTTTATGATCAAAGCTCCGTTCTTTAAAGATATGCCAATGCCTTGTAATAATGCTCAGAGGATCCCCTATGGGGAACAGTTCTGATTAGACACTGAGGAATTACTTAATTCTCCTCATGCTTCTTACTATTGGGAACATCTTGTTGGTAAAAGGTGTGGCTTTTTTTTCCCCCTCGCTGTTACTGCTGCTTCTTTGGCTTCTCCTCCTCCCCAGACACCGTGCTCTCCCGTCGTCTCATCTCGTATAAACTCGGTCCCTTGGTTCTTGCTTTCAGCTCATTCTTTTTATCTTCTATAGCGCGCAGTGAATGCTAGAAAATAATAAATATTAATAATAGGGCTGGTTGAACCAGCAGGTTCTTTGCTGCTTAAACTCGCCTTCTCCTGCTGCTTATCCCCGATTAAAAGTTGCTCTAATCTGCAGATTGTAGCTGTAATAACTCCCGCGGCGGTGGCTGGGTTTGTGACAGGCGTTGGGATTATAGCTCCAGGTGGGGAAGCGGCAGCGGGAGCGGAGATCCCCGAAGGCACAAAGGTGTTGTTTCGATTGAAATGTTCTTGGCAATAAAGGAAGAGAAGCCAAAAAATTTAGTGTGGGAATAGAGCTATTTATCTAAATAGCCCTTCTTACACAGGTTTCCATGGAGTGTCAGTGACCTATATAGGATAATCCTGTATTGCACATCAAATCCTGTGTTCGGAAGGGGGGAGAGCGTTCTTGCTGGAGAACACGGTTTAAGAAGGCTGGAGATGCTTTCAAGCCAATTTGCAGGAAGTGTCTCAAAGCAGCACGACAAACTGAGATAAATCTGTGATATTACTGTGTGTTTTCTTTTAATTCCTTCCACAGACAGGTTTAGCTCTCCTTAGAGCTACAGAAGGCAAAGATACTGTCTGCCCCGGTGTGTAAAGTTGTCCGCGTGATGTACGGGGCCGGTCTCCAAATCTCTCACCACACACGTACGTACGCGCACACACTCTCTTGGACACCAGCAACGTTTTCACTGACTCACATCACAGGGCTAAGGAATGAATAAAGTAAACAGGAATGGAGCGTGTGAGGTTTTCCCACCGCACCTCCTTTACTCGGTTTACCGATACAAGCTGCTGGTTTATAGAATCACAGAATGATACGGGGTTGGAAGGGACCTCCGGAGATCATCCATTCCAACCCCCCTGCCAGAGCAGGTCCACCAGAGCAGGTTGCACAAGAACGTGTCCAGGCGGGTTTGGAATGTCTCCAGAGAAGGAGAATCCCCCACCTCTCTGGGCAGCCTGTTCCGGGGCTCTGCCACCCTCACAGGAAAGAAGCTTCTCCTCATGTTTAGGTGGAACTTCTTATGTTCAAGTTTGTGCCCGTTTCCTCTTGTCCTGTCACTGAGCGCCACTGAAAAAAGACTGGCCCCTTCCTCCTGACACCCACCCTTTAAGTATTTATAGGCGTTGATGAGATCCCCCCTCATCCTTCTCTTCTCTAGACTAAAAAGACCCAAGTCCCTCAGCCTCTCCTCGTTTAGGAGAAGAAGAATCCTGAGGTGTCGGGGCAAACTTCAGGAAACCTTATTTGTTTCTTCTAGCCAGTGTTGACGTGCCCCTGGTTAGGGGAGGTGAGCTGTTCCTCAGCAGACCTCTCTTGGGTGGGTTGCTTCCAGGCTTGTGTCCTTAGCAGAAACCACAGGAGTTACTACTTGAGGCTGGGACTGGCTGGGAGTTTTTCAAAGAAACAATTTGCCTGCAGAAAATGCTGATTTATTGAAACCAGTACTGCTCTGTGGGAAAGGGTTGGTCTCCACTCGGTTCTCCTTGGGTGAATTTCTTGCGTTTGGGATGATAGAATTTCTTAGTCAAAACAGAGATGCTGGTTGGGAGCCGAGTGGTTTGGGTTTTTCACCTCTGCTGTCAGAAATCCAAAACAGCATCCTGAGAGCAGGTTTCCTACGTGCCAGAAGTGCGTGTCCAAACCACAGGACTGCTGTTCTAGAGCACATGGGTCTTTGCATGAAGGATTACAAGGTGGTTTCCAAACCTTCATCCCTGTGTGAAACAAAAAAAACCCAACAATATTTTAAGTCTCAAAAAATGTGGTGAGATGAGAAAGTAAGTTCCCATCCAGGTGTCCTTGCATCTCCCTTGGCGGCCTTGCTGTCTTTCCTCGCTGGTTCTGCAGGTTTGGGGCTCTCCTGTACTTGCTTCTTCACTTAGGAGACCCTGGCAAAACAACCAGCGATTCGGTCTCGGGAGGAGAGCAACTGACCCTGAAGTGCTGCTGGTGTGTTTTTGGCAGGGTCAAGGCTACACAAGGCTCTGTAGCTCCTAAACCCATGCTTTCTCTGAGGAGTATTATTAGAAAAGCACCTTAAGCAGCCAAGGAAAATATTGCTGAACCCTGCTGATATGTTTGTGCCTGGGCCATTACTGTTGGGCTGGGCATGAAAAATAATGCTTAGGGCAAGAGAGGAGCTTCTTGGACCAGGATGAAACACTCTCCTGCTGGTTTGATGGCAGTGAGCTCAGCAAAGGCAGGGCTAACACATGGTTTCAGTAATGGGCTTCTTTCTTCCAATTTCTTCTCTCCCTCTGTTTTATGGAGAGGAAAGTGGTCCTCTCTTCACAGAATTGTAAATGGTTTGCGTTGGAAGGGACCTTAAAGGCCATCGAGTCCCAACCCCCTGCCCTGGGCAGGGACACCTCCCACCAGACCAGGTTGCTCAGAGCCCCATCCAGCCTGGCCTTGAACCCCTCCAGGGATGGGGCAGCCACAGCTTCTCTGGGCAACCTGGGCCAGGGTCTCACCACCCTCACAGCAAAGAATTGCTTCCTGAGATCTCACCTAATCTCCCCTCTTTCAGTTTAAACCCATTACCCCTTGTCCTATGGCTCCCCTCCCTGATCAAGTGTCCCTCCCCATCTCTCCTGGAGCCCCTTTAGGGACTGGAAGGGGCTCCAACATCTCCTTGGAGCCTTCTCTTTTCCAGGCTGAACAACCCCAACTCTCTCAGCCTGTCCTCACAGCAGAGGTGCTCCAGCCCTCGGAGCATCTTCGTGGCCTCCTCTGGACCTGCTCCAACAGGTCCATGTCCTTCCTGTGCTGAGGGCTCCAGAGCTGGACACAGTGCTGCAGGTGGGGTCTCCCCAGAGCGGAGCAGAGGGGCAGAATCACCTCCTTCATCCTTTCTTAAATCTCTTTGGAGAGTGAGGAGATAAGAAGAAGAAAGCCAGGAGAGGATCTCGGGTAAGCTAGGCGTTTGGTTAACCAGAGCATTTGTTCTCCGTGGTTGCTCTCCACATCATCGCAGACCGAATCCTGGTGGGCCATGTGCTGCTTGGCTGCAAGGGGAGCTTTCAGGGGCTTCCTCTCTTTCAAAAGGTGGGATTGCAAAACTGAGGTGCACACCTTTATGTTTTGTTCCTCCTCCTTTTGAGAACGGGGAGGGGGGGTGCAAAAAAGGCTGAAGCATTGAAGCTTCACCGTTGCATGGGCAAAGACAAAACACTCCTCTTAAAGGCAAAACATTCCAGGCCGTTGTTGTGTATTTGAGGTTTAAATAACGGGAGTTTCCTGTTTCCAAATATCCCCAGATGGTCTCTGCTAAGCTGTTTAAAGAAGAACTTTTTGTTCATCTTGTGGTAGATGACGAGTCTGCGCTTGCCTTTTTGGTTTTACCCCTCCTCCTTCTTGAAGTTAAAGCAGGAGGCCTCAAGTGGGTTTATAGCACATAGAAGAATTGGGCAGCAGAAGGCCTGAGCTGGTGGAAACCAGATCCAGTATCTCCATTCGGAGAAAGTATTTCTCTTAAATTAATCAAGTTGGAGTCTTCCATCTTTGATTAAAATATCAGCAGGTTTCTGCCTCTTGCTGCTTCTGGTTACAGTCATTGAAGGAACCTCTAAAGGAACCTCTAGGAGGCTGATCGCTAAGGTTACTTAGATCCCCAGGAGGATGAAGGTAAGCTCTTCAGAGGCCTAGGCTGGGCTGTTAATGGTAGCTGGTATTTGGGAATTACATGAGACCTTTTTAAGGACTAGACTGTTTGCCCACAAAAGTCAGTTTACATCTTCTAATCAGCGACTGATGAGACTTCTCTGCATCCATTTCATGTCCATATTCTGTACATTTGTTAGGTATATTTAAATTATTGAGAGAAGCAAGCTATTGATCTCAGACTTCACTCTTTTCTTCTTCTGAATCAGGAATGGAGGACTGGAAAAAATCAGGTTAGCGTGAAAAAAAGTTCCAGTGAGTTGAGAACTTACCCATACGGTTGAGCAGGTTTGCCAGTTTGTCCTGTTGAAATCGGGACAGGCTGCACTGGGATAGTGCTGTGGAGGGATTGCCAGGAGCCAGATCAGGGCTGTGTGCCCTGGCCGTTCCCTGGGGTGGACTTGCAGAATCCCTCCCGTGGCCTTCAGTTCAGTGTCGTGGTCTAGGACTGGTCGTTTAAAGCTGGAGGAGCCCAAAAGAAGCCACGCAGTGCACGTTTCCCTCACGCCTTGGAGACTGTCCTTTAATATGAAGCTGAAACCTTCAGCCGTCGCCTTTGATGCTTTATGAAGAGCAACGGTATGGAGCAGGCCCAAACATTGATTTTTTTTTTTTTTTAATTTTTTTTTTTTTTAAATGAAATATGATTCAATATAAAAGCACCTGAGTCTGTCTTGCAGCTTGATAGGTAACTCCGCATGGACAAGATTTGTCACTTCCTTCCCCTTTCCCTGCTCTGCTGTCCCTGAGCTTTTTTTTTTTGATGAATTCACTGTGGGTTGGCAAGGAGGTGGTAAAACGGATGCAGTTGTTGAAACTGATGATAAGGTAATTTTCTCACCCTTCCGGTAACTGTAAATGCATTTGAAAGAGGATTCATGTTGCTAGCGGCGTTTGTTAGTGTGTGTGTGTGTGTGTGTGTGTGTGCTCCTAGACCTAAGTCAGAGACTGGCTGGTGGATACCAGAGCGGTGCGGCCATGCCTGAGCGAGCAGATTGGGTGGGCATCAAAACTACCCGTGTACTCTCCCACCAGAACCTGTCTGATGCTCAGAATTCTTCTGGTGGATGCAGCCTCTCTGTTTCGTGCCCCAGTCGTTGCCTACCACTTATTGATCGAGTTTCTTGCCTGATCCGCCTTATCTGAACATCTCGGCCTCGGGAATGGATTGTATCCTTGTAGAACCTTTTTGAGGCAGGGAATCCTGTTTACCAATTCCTATTTTAGTGATGTAAGTGAGATCTCAATGACTTGCCGAGGGTGCCGTGGGAAACTTGTAGCAGACTAAAAAACAGGAAATCTTGCTTTTAAGGAAGAGCTAGAGTCATTCTTTTTCCCTTCCTAGCACCTATCCAAATTTTGCCTCTAGAAAAGATACCTCAAGTTTAAAAAATGGGCAAGGAATATTCCCTGGATGATAGGAAAATTTTTCCCTAGCTAAATAAAAGTCTTTCTTTGCTGTTCTCTTGGAGCTAAATGTCCCATATAGCTCAGTGGTATGTTGTTAAGGCCTTCTCTTCTTTTGACTGTGTTAATTGTGCATTTACTAAATTTGCATGGAACACCTTTTTCTCTGTAAATGAAGCTCTGGTTGGTTGGTTTGTGTTTTTTCATTGGATTTATTTTGGGGGGGGAAAGTTGGTTGGTTGCTTGCTTCTCATAAATAAACAAAGATCTTCTGAAGTTTAGGAAGAGTTTCGGGAGGCGGGGAATGGACAGAATTCTTACCTCAACCAAAATACTCAATATTTTGTGGTTTGGGATATGCATCAGAGTGGGGGAAACTACAGGTCACGGCACTAGGATTTGAACCTCCATTTTGCACATCCTGCTGCAGAGCGCTTACTGCTGGTCTTTTCTTTTGAATGCCAGCTTTTGATCTGTTGAATTTTCTTAGAAGCGTGCACAGGTTTGTAATAAGCATTGTCCTTTGAATAGACTGGCTTTTTCAGACTGTTTACCCTCCCAAAAGTGTTTGCAGAGAAGATCTAATCAGTCCTTAACAAGTTAGTGACTCCTTGAGTCCTACTATTTAGTAGCATCTAGGAGTGATGTGGTCCTGAAGCATTTACCTGTTTTCACTGCAGCAACCCTAATCAAAGCCACCAAGTGATATCATAGAATCGTAGAATGGTTTGGGTTGGAGGGGACCTTAAAGACCATCCAGTTCCAATCCCTGCCATGGCAGGGACACCTCCTGCCAGACCAGGTTGCTCAAAGCCCCATCCAGCCTGGCCTTGAACCCCTCCAGGGATGGGGCAGCCACAGCTTCTCTGGGCAACCTGGGCCAGGGTCTCACCACCCTCACAGCAAAGAATTTCTCCTAGTATCTCATCTAAATCTCCGCTCTTACAGTTTAAAACTGTTCCCCCTCGTCCTATGGCTCCCCTCCCTGATCAAGTGTCCCTCCCCATCTCTCCTGGAGCCCCTTTAGGGACTGGAAGGGGCTCTAATGTCTCCTCAGAGCCTTCTCTTCTCCAGGCTGAACAACCCCAACTCTCTCAGCCTGTCCTCACAGCAGAGGGGCTCCAGCCCTCGGAGCATTTTCGTGGCCTCCTCTGGACCTGTTCCAACAGGTCCATGTCCTTCCTGTGCTGAGGACTCCAGAGCTGGACACAGTGCTCCAGGTGGGGTCTCACCAGAGCGGAGCAGAGAGGCAGAATCCCCCCCCTTGCCCTGCTGGCCACGCTGCTGGGGATGCAGCCCAGGGTGCGGTGAGATGGCTGGTTTCTCCACCCTGAGGCACTCCTGGGTGCTTCCTTGAGAAAGCAATTTGCTTTGGAGCCGTTAAAAAGGCACACGGTGTAAAAAAAACCCTTCCCAGGCACAGGTGTGGAGCTCCTGAGTGTTAATGCCAATTGTGCAGTTCAAAATCACAGCTTTGTTCTTCTTGAGAGATCGTAATAGCGTTAAAAAATTCAGCCTTGATCTTGATGAGAGCTCAAGTCCCTGAGCTTGTGTTGAATCAGGGTCAAGGTTTTTAATTTGTTCCTTCTCCAGAGATGCCGAGTCCCTTCTGTGGCAGCTGAAATTAGTGGGGGCTCTGTATGTCCAGCATTTTGGTAGGAAAACAGCGTGCGTGTGTGTGTGTGTGTTGTGAGCCGCGATGTGCAGAAGCCAGGATCTCTAGGAGGGTCGCAGTATCTAAGATGATGCCCCTATAGTTGTTTATAGTTGTTTCTTAATTAAACCCCAGGCACTTTACGTGGCTTCTCTTCAACTTCAGGACACTGCTTTTCGTGAGCATATTTGAGACTTCTAGCCTGGCGACTCCTTGGAGCTTTCTATTAAGGTTTTAAGGGGGGGGGAAACCAGTTGGTTGCCTCAAGCTGAGGAGGAAATGCTAGACTCGAAGGATTATCTCGGTGCAATGAATTTTAAAGACTTTTTGCTATAGACATGTGGAAAGCTATCAAAATGCTAATGGTTCTGCTGTCTTTTTTAACCCTTGCAACATATGGAGCTGTTGGAGGGGAGGCGAGAATGATGTTACTCAACTGCATAAGGAGAGCCCAGCCAGAAATTAAGTTTTAAGTAGCTTTTTGCCTGTTAGCCGCAACTTCTCCCAGTGATAAGGAAGAATGATGGACCCGTTGTTTGGACAGCCCAGTTCTGCGTGCTCAGCTGAGGCGATCTGCAGGTGTGGTGTAGGTCAGGTGCTTCCTGCAACCAGCGTCCTACAGGAAAGCCTAGCACGGGGCTGAGGAGTCGGAACCAAGTTGCTGTGGCTGGATGACTCCTGCAGCCCCTTCCTGGGGTGACTCAAGGAGCAGGCTGGAGGCTTAGTGCTTCCCCGGCTGGTCTGTGGGACGTGCATCCTGCCTGCAGTGCCATGGATGCCTCCCTTGTGCGAGGGGTCTGTGAGGCTGCCGGGACACGAGGAGTTCTGCCACCACCAGAGCAAAGCATCCCGTCAAGTCCCTACCTGAGGGGCCCTGGGACGGGATGGGCCATCTTACCCGTGGCAGGTTGAACACAAGTCTTCTACGGCAGCGCAGGCACTTCCTCCGTTTGCTTCCTCTAGTTTTTCACAGAGGAGACTCTGATTCTCCTGGCTCTCTTGCCTCCCCATTCTAACCAAGGGAAGATGTGGGCTCGAGGTGGACACACAGCCAGAGCATGATGTATGTTTGCTCCATGGCAGCTCTGACCTGGGCAGCGACTTGTCTCAGATGCTGAGCAGAGACTGTATTTGCTGCCCAAAGCAGCTGGGCTGGGTAAGTCCGCGGAGGAAGGAAGCAGGCATGCTCCTCTGGGGACACACTCTGTATCTGTGAGGAACTTCTGTGCATTTATTTAGGTTTTTGGCAGAGGTTTTTGACATGTTAGGAATATCTCATTCACCTCTACGGAGATTCAGTTGATGCTGTGCTTTGGAGCCAGGTAAATAGTTGGATAACTATGAGGAGCCATCTTAACTGAAATGTAAAGTTTTTCCATAGTTTGCACAGGTCCAGAGAAGGGCAACGGAGCTGGTGAGGGGTCTGGAGCACGAGTCTCATGAGGAGAGGCTGAGGGAGCTGGGGGTGTTCAGCCTGGAGAAAAGGGCTGGTGAGGGATCTGGAGCACGAGTCTCATGAGGAGAGGCTGAGGGAGCTGGGGGTGTTCAGCCTGGAGAAAAGGGGGCTGAGGGGAGACCTTCTCGCTCTCTCCAACTCCCTGAAAGGAGGGTGTAGCCGGGGGGGAGTCGGTCTCTTCTCCCAAGGAACAGGCGATGGGACAAGAGGAAACGACCTCAAGTGTCACCAGGGGAGGTTCAGATTGGATATTGGGAAAAATTTTTACACTGAAAAGGTTATTGACTATTGGAACAGGCTGCCCAGGGAAGTGGTTAAGGCACCATCCCTGGAGGTATTTAAAAGACGAGTAGATGTGGTGCTTAGAGAGATAGAGAAGGCTCTAGGGAGACCTTTTAATGGCCTTCTAGTACCTGAAGGGGACCTACAGGAGAGATGGGAAGGACTCTTGATCAGGGAGTGGAGCCATAGGACGAGGGGGAGCGGTTTTAAACTGAAAGAGGGGAGATTTAGATGAGATCTCAGGAAGAAATTCTTTGCTGTGAGGGTGGTGAGACCCTGGCCCAGGTTGCCCAGAGAAGCTGTGGCTGCCCCATCCCTGGAGGGGTTCAAGGCCAGGTTGGAGGGGGCTTGGAGCAACCTGGTCTGGTGGGAGGTGTCCCTGCCCAGGGCAAGGGGTTGGAACTGGGTGATCTTTAAGGTCCCTTCCAATCCGAACCATTCTATGATTCACTCTGTTTCTATGGTTTAGTGATAGTTTGTCAGTGTTGGGTTGATGGTTGGACTAGATGATCTGAGAGGTCCCTTCCAACTTCGGCAGTTCCATGGTTCTATAACTGGCAATATAAATAATGGAAATTGTGAGTGTTATTAAGCGCGTGAGACTCAGTCATTCCTTTAGCTGCTTCTGAAATATCTTAGAGTAATGGGTCTGTCTGTGCTTCTCTCTTTAATCAGGACTCACCAGGCAATTTCAGCCCCCAGGAGAGCCTGAATCACTGAGCTGCAGGCTTAGCTTTGCCATACAGTTGTGGCGTTCAGGTTTCAATGAACTTTCAGTGTTTTGCTTTGTTGTGTGTGGGTTTTTTTTGTTTTGTTTTTTTTTTTAAGGCATATTTACTCTTAAATAGTAGCTGCCAGCTTATTTCATCTCTTGAAAACCTCACTGTTTTTCCGTTTTGCAGCTGAAGAGTAGGCTGCCAACACGTACCACCTGGGGGCAGGAGCAAGGGCGAGCAGTATAAAAAGGATGCTGCAGAGGGAGTCTGTTTGGGGTTGGTACCAGGAGGGCACCAGATGAAGCAAAGTAATGGGACTGGAGAGCAGCGAAAGGCTGTGGAATAGGCTTTTTCTTTCTCGTTCAGCGTGAGTATGATGAGGTATCGCTTTGCTTGGGGCATCCTAAGATTGGATAGGACACTGCGGAAATGGGCTTGAGGGAAAACTGTTTTGTCTTGGGTTGCTCTAAATGGTGGGAAGACGCGGCTGGTGCACAGTGTGCCAAGCATTGGCGTACTTGTGACATCTAGTATGTGTGTTGACCAGGGTTTCCTGTGTAAGTTTTAACAAATGTATTATTTTGATATCGTGTGTGTGTGTATTTATATATTTGGGAGAAAAAATAGATATTCTCCCCCCATCCCTCCTGCTTTGTATTTTTCCCAGCATGGACAGTTATAATCTGCTCATCAATCTCTTGCATATTTAAAGGCTGTTTACAGTGGACTCTCTGATTCTTGTTTCTCAATGGGTGGCTTTAGCTACTGCAAGCACCATACCTTTTAATAAGAAACTATTCCCCGTGAAGTGTTTCTGATCATTGGAAAAAAAAAAAAAAAGTCTTGTTACCATTTTCTGAGCTACTTGTTCTCTTGCACACAGTATATTTTGCTTAATCTTGAAAATTTAAGATCTAAAAATAGATGGCTCTTTTTGTGTTCACAGTTGTTTTGCAGACAAAAATCTTAAACTTTGGACTGCTTTGCAGTTTCTGTTTGATTTTTTGGTGTGTGTAAAGAGAAGGGAGCCTGAGCTGCATTCTTCCACCATTACCCCTTCTTCCATGCTAGGAGATGAAGATACCGGCAGTGGGGAAAAGTAGGATTTACAGAGGAATGTATGTACAGAACACTTCACTTCTGTGATTAAGTATGCAGTTAATCTCTGCGGATTAAATACTAAACACAAATGCAAACCCAAATCCTCTACTAGTTTTGAAAGAAGCGTGCCATTTAGAGTTGGGCTTTTGGATGAGCCTGTGAAGTGAGTTGCTGGGCTGGCCAAAGGGGTGGTGGGATATGCCAGCGTGGGCTGGGAAGGGTGGTTACGGGAAGGGAATGGGTCACCGTCTTTGATAGAAAGCAGCGCAGGGCTTCATTTTATTTAGGGTTGCCTTGGGAGAGTTAATTCTTGTGCAGAATGGAATAGGAATCTCTGGCTTCTTCCATTTATTTATTTATTTTTTTTTAATTGCCTGCATAATTTAAAAGCCCAGTTCTCCTTTCTGTTGGCTGAGTGAGGAAAGAAGGGGGTGCTGAAATCCTGATTTGTCAGAAGCCACAGTCTAAAACTTGCCAGTTGCCATCCCACAGATGTTGGCCTCGCTTGCATGTAGTAGTCTATGTTTCTGAGGTGAGAAGGGTTTTGGGAGACCCAGCCTGCGGCAGTAAACGGAAAGTTCCCCGTTTGCTCAGACGGGACGTATCTGTGCTCTCCTATGAGAGAAATGGGGGTTTGGTGTATCGGGGTTGTTATGCTCTGGGAGATTTCAATCTTCATCGTAGCAGTAATTATTTCCCCCAGGAAGCTTTGTGTTTCCAGATTCCCAAGACTGAAGACACCTTGCCCCAGGATACGCACCGGTGTGATGGGTAGGACACCTGGGAAAGGGAAGGTGCTTGGCTCAAATATTGGCTTGATATTAGGCAAAAAGGGATATATGAAGCAGTCTGCAGTATTCCAGAAGCCGGGCATTCAGTCAAATCACCAGCTGTTGGATGAGCTGTGGTTGTTGCCCGTGTGTGTGGTCTTAGCCCTTGGCAAAGGAAAGGTAATGCAATTTAGCTGAACTTTATCATTGCTAAATTAAATTACCTCGTATCAGCTGCAGGGGATGAGCATGCACATGGAGAGCTACCACAGCTCAGTTGATGTACAGCCTGCTGTGACTCCAGTGTACCGTAACTTTACTGCGGCCTCCACTTGCGTCTCCTGGTGACCAAGTGATAAGTAAGAGCTTCTTCCAAGGAGAAGGAAGAAATAGTTGTGCCTTCAATTAGAGAATAGTGTCCCTAAATCTGGTAGCATTTTTAGTTTGGGGAATTCAGGCTGCTGAGTTGATGGAAGTAGAGATTTTCAGCAATTATTTTACCTGCTTTAAAAAAAAAAAAAAAGTGTGCCTTTTCCAGCAGATGTGGACTCCCTTGTCAGTAGGGAGGTCCTCTTGCCTGTAACAGGCACTGGTGCCAAACACAATTTTGTTGTCTTGGGGATGTGTTTCCTGAAAGGTTCCTTTCATCTGCAGTGAATTCTTGTTCTTTAAACACAGGAAACATTACTGGGGTTTTTCCAAATCTCTGTGAGAACCTTTTTTTTAACTGAATTAAAATCGTCCCATTTGATAGCAGCCCAAGCAGCAGTCTGTCCTCATCTTCGGTTCCTTTGTCTCTAGGATCAGTACCATGCCTGGGAACGCCAGGAGGTACTGATCTTGCCCATGGATGACTGGGCAGCCTGGAGACATGCCCAAGTTGGCTGCCACAATGGGATTTGAAAGGGAATTGGTGTAAAATGATGTTGGAAAGGACATTGGATTGCACTTTGGCTCCATGGCATTTACAACAGGAGGAGCTAGCTGTTAGCAAAAGCTTTTGTAGCAAGACGGTGTCAGTGCAGCTTGAGGAGACCAAGAATTGCAGGAGGTGCCTTTGCTCTGGTGGGCGGTGGGATGATCTGGATTTGGTCTGACCCAGTCCCCAGGGGCTCAGTGGCTGGGGCTGGAGAGATCATAGAATGGTTTGGGTTGGAAGGAACCTTAAAAATCATCCAGTTCCAACCCCCTGCCATGAGCAGGGACATCTCCCACCAGACCAGGTTGTTCAAATCCCCGTCCAGCCTGGCCTTGAACCCCTCCAGGGATGGGGCAGCCACAGCTTCTCTGGGCAACCTGGGCCAGTGTCTCACCACCCTCACAGCAAAGAATTTCTTCCTGAGATCTCATCTAAATCTCCCCTCTTTCAGTTTAAGACCGTTACCCTCATGCTATGGCTCCTCTCCCTGATCAAGTCTCCCTCCCCATCTCTCCTGGAGCCCCTTTAGGGACTGGAAGGAGCTCTAAGTTCTCCTTGGAGCCTTCTCTTCTCCAGGCTGAACACCCCCAGCTCCCTCAGCCTGTCCTCACAGCAGAGGGGCTCCAGCCCTCAGAGCATCGTCCATGCTGGCTCCAGAACCTCTGGGGAGGGGCTTGCTCAGAGGAAATGTTGAAGCTTTTGGCCCCAAAAACTTGTCCTGGCAGAATGAGCATGACCATGGTGGTGGGCAGTGCTTTCTGCAGTCCCAGTGGTTATGGTTGGAGCTGTTTGGTACTGGTGGTGTGGTGCTGGCAACACCACTGCAGTGTTATGGGGTCAGGGTCACAGGTGCTTCTAATTCCTTGTGATTTGGCTACGCATTCTGTTTTCTTGCAGGCCAGGGCTGAAGTCTCCTGTTACTGGCTGCTAAAAGATTTTTGGGTTGGAAATTGTCCCATTCCCACCATCTCCCAGAAGTTGCTCCAGCTTGGCCCATTCTTTTCCTCAGCTCCAGTCTTTCTCCTTTACTGGGATTTTCTGGAAACCAAGGTCAGAATGTATTCCTTCAACATACATGAGGTTTAGCATCTGTCGTGTGTGACACAGATCGTTGCACGTGGCAGAATGCGTGTGCAAGTTCGTGCGCAGCCAGCTTTCACTGCACAATGGAGATGTGGCTAAATGGGAATTAGGATTAATACTGGATTTAAGATGCACGTAGTCGGCTGGTAATAACCTAATCTCCTCAAAGGCTGCAGGCAGGCTGGCAGCATTCAGCTCCAGGCCGTTGTTGTTTGCAAAACCTGAAAGAAATTGAATTTTGATACTAAGAGAGCTTTAATCAGAGCCTTTCAAGATAGTATATGCTCTCCTCATCCCTATCTCAAATGCAGCCTTTTAATTTCTTTAAGGTATGACAGTCAGCTAGACTTCTGGGTTTGATGGGCGTTTGACAGTAATATTTCTCATTTCCTTTTGTAAGAGCTTAGGGCTCCCGATTGATTTTCAGAAATGTATAAATTGCATTCTGAAAGTTGATATACCAAAGTCTCTGTATAGGCAGAGCGAGATACGTCCATGGAGGGCAAGAAGCCCTCCTGGGTTTGAAGGCTTTAGAGCGCTAGATGTCCTGGGGGTGAGGAGACTCGAGGGGCCACCGAAGCGTGGAGCTCCTCAGTGTGGTGTGGTCACGCGGTGGTAAGTCTGTGCGGGTCATAAAATGCATCACCGCATTTAACGTTACATTTAAGGCCCATGTTGGAAGAGAATGTGTTTTAAGATGAATTGTTCTCGCTTCCCCTGTTCACTGTGGCTGCAGTGCCATTTTCTGTGTACTTTGCTGAAAGCCAGACATTTAGTTAGCTAAATAAGACTTAATTGAAGGTACGAGTTGATGAAGGTAGACTTTATGCAGGCTTAGCCCTGCGTCCTCAAACTGACAGAGGTGTAAAGTTTACCTTTAATACCTACTTTTGGTTCCTTGCTTCCAGCCTTCTCTGGGACAGCAGTTCCGCCTGATTCTGCCCAAGCTTTGAGAGCTCTCCTTTGCAAAAGGCTTCTCTGTCAGCATCACCGCTCCTGGCAGCCCAGCAAAGTGATGTTCTTGCTTCGGCTGCTTTTCCTGTGTTTTAAACCATCCTGTGGATGGGTCCCCTTTGCAGAGGTCTCCATAGTATGATGATGTACGTCACTCTCGGTCCGAGTTTCCCTATCGTCTGAGCCACCGAGGCTGGAAGGAGCAGAGGTGCATCGACTAGTTTTGAGTGGAAAGCTTGTTCTGATGCTGCTGATACAACCCCATATCCTTGTCACCAAAAAGAAAATGACTCTTCTGCAGAGGCGATGATGAAGTGTCTTTATCAAGACCTGAATCTACTCTCATCAATTTGTTTTTTCTTAAGCCTACTTATTCTGCGCCCACCTTGATGGATTTCTTTTGATTGTTTCTCTGCTGCTTTTGTGTTGGTCCTCCTTGCTAAGGTTTCCTCTCGCTGTTGCCTTATGTAGAATATGTTATCAAATAATCCTATTAATTCTCTTAGACAATCTTTAAAACAATTACCACTAAGCAGGATGTTTTTTCTGAGGTACGAAGTTTCCTTGCACACCTTAAGTCACCTGGCTCTCGGGATGTGAAATTGGGAAACACGCTGAAGCTTTGCCTTCCCAGGGCTCAGAGCCCACACGATGACTTGATTAAGATTTGAAAGACAGTGACTTTATTTAATTTACTGTTGCAACTGTCTCTGTCTCTATTGTTCTTGGAGAATAGGGGAGCGTCAGAAACATTAGGTCAGCTGGAATTCAGATCTCTGCAGGGGCTCACAAGTCCCTTAAAGCACAAGTTTGTTGAAGGCAGGTTAATGAGAAAGTTCCTGCTTTATTAAAAACCCAAAGCCAGGCAAATCCTTGGTCTTTCAGCTCCATTTCTTCTTTTTTTTTCTACAGAGATTAATGGTAAGGAGAAGTGGGTAGAGAGGGACCCCAGAGGAGTCCGGCACCCAGCAGCAAAGGTTAGTGGAGAGGTGCATGAACTGTAGCAGCACCAGAAGGTTTGTTTTCCTTAGTTAAAAGCATCCAGCTTTCACTGACCGAGGCCTTAGCCCTCGGCAGGAGCCAACCAGCTTGGTTTAAGGCCGGCAACAATTCATGGAAGTGCTCTGTTAGCATCTTAAAGACTGTTGCTTCATCCAGTGTTACAGCTGGCTGGAGGGTTTGGTCTGTGGCTCTCCTGGCGTGGGGTGGGAGGAGGCAGAGAGTAATTTAGAACAAGGCTGTGGAACGAGACCTGTGTCGTGCTGGGTGAGGCCTGGGGGTGAAGCGCAGTGATTTCTAAGCCTGTAAAAATCCAGGAGAGCGTGCATTAATGCTGTTGCTTGCTGTTCCAACCTCTAGCAGACAGGGAGCCCTTAAACCCCTCTGAAGAGAATCAGGGGTGAGCGGGCATATCTGTGTAACTTCAGCTTGCATCAGTTGTACAAATAATGTGGGAGAAGAACAAGCGCAGTAATAGTGTTTTAAAAAAAGAAACAACCGACCACCAAACAAAAAACCAAACCAGGAGACTTCAAGAAGACTCAGGTTCCCGTGCTGGATGGTTTGAACGGTGCAAATATTGGGGGGGTGGGAAAGTGGCACACTGACCTGGGCATTAGCCAGGAGGTGCTGCCACTTAGGTTAAGCACCCCTTTAAGTCGAGGAGATTTTGATGGCTGGTTTGGCCAACGCCTTGGTATGCCAAAAAAAAGAAATGGTGCTGTGCCTCTTTTGTGATGGCTGGTAGAGATGTATGGGTGTGAGTAAACTGCTGTTGTGCTGGTAGTACCTTAGAGAGCCCGGGGTGATGGAAAACGTGTCTTGTGAATCACGGAATTGTCAGAGTTGGAAGGGACCTCTAGAGATCATCTAGTCCAACTCCCCTGCTAAAGCAGGATTGCTCAGAGCACATCACTCAGGACTGCATCCAGGCGGGGCTTGAAGATCTCCAGAGAAGGGGACCCCACACCCTCCCTGGGCAGCCTGTTCCAGGGCTCTGGCACCCTCACTGGAAAGAAGTTCTTCCTCATATTTGAATGGAACTTCCCATGTTCCAGCTTGTGCCCGTTGCCCCTTGTCCTGTCGCTGGGAGCCACTGAAAGGAGTCCAGCTCCATCATCCTTCAACCCACCCTTTAGGTACTTGTAAACATAGATAAGGTCTCCCCTTAGCCTTCTCTTCTCCAGGCTAAAGAGCCCCAGCTCTCTCAGCCTTTCCTCATCAGGGAGATGCTCCAATCCCTCAATCATCTTTGTTGCCCTGTATTGGACTCTCTCCAGTAGTTCCCTGTCTCTCTTGAACTCTGGAGCCCAGAACTGGATGCAGTATTCCAGTTGTGGCCTCACCAGTGCACCCTGAATGCTCAGGGGTAGTTTCTTATTTATTTATTAATAAATATAGTATTAATTAGTATAGTATTAATTAATATAGTATTTATAAAGGGTTAATCCCATAAATCCCATGGATTAGGGCACTGGAAGGTAGGGGGGCTCAAGAGAGCTGGACGATATACAAATATCGCTTTCGCCAAGCTCTACAAAGATGATGAGGGGCCTGGAGCATCTCTCTGATGAGGAAAGGCTGAGGGACTTGGGTCTGTTTAGTCTGGAGAAGAGAAGGATGAGGGGCAATCTGATCAACACCTATAAATATTTAAAGGGTGGGTGTCAGGAGGATGGGGCCAGTCTTTTTTCTGTGGTGCCCAGTGACAGGACAGGAGGAAACGGGCACAAACTGCAACACAGGAAGTTCCACCTAAGCATGAGGAGGAACTTCTTCACTTTGAGGGTGGCAGAGCCCTGGAAGAGGCTGCCCAGGGAGGTGATGGAGTCTCCTTCTCTGGAGACATTCAAAACCCACCTGGACACATTCCTGTGCAACCTGCTCTGGGTGGACCTGCTTTGGCAAGGGGGTTGGACTGGATGATCTCCAGAGGTCCCTTCCAACCCCATCCTGTGATTCTGTGATTTTTTTCAGCCTTGCCCGTGGAGGGCCAGCCAATGTCACCATGGCTTGTACAGCTCCACCAACACGTTTTTCTTTCAAGATTTCCCAGCTGTGGCCGGGAATGCACACCCCCCGTGCTCCGCTTGTGCCCTGGCCGGCTCTGTGTTTGGCTGCGGAGGAAGGTTGTGGGATGATCTGGAAGCACCGCTGTGCGTTCCGATGCTGAACGTACGCCAGCCGCTGGCGCAGCGTTACTCGTTTATCCCTCCCTGTATCGCTCCCGATAAGCGCATCCCGATCTGCGTGATCCCGGGCAGAGCCACCGGCCAGACCCGGAGGCGGGCAGGAGTCCCCCGTGCATGGTTTTGGGGGGCAGCTTGGTTTCTTTCCCCATAAGCCCGTGCCCCCCCCCGCTCTCTCTCTGGCGGCAGTACAGCGCACCCTCCTTTCAAACCCTGATCGTAATCCTCTCTGCAGCCGGTGCTGCCGTCCCCGCAGGAAGCATTAGCAATATCACAAAGTGCCGAGACTTCATTGTTTTTTTTCCCCTAATCTGCCAAGGGAGCTGAGGCGAGACGGAGGACACTTTAACCTATTCCGTGCCTCGGTGGTAAATAATTAGTTTTTCTCCACCGAGTGGGGAGAACCGGGGGGGGAGGTGTGTGTGGGGGGGGAGCCTCTTACTTTATCTTAAGTAAGTGCAAGGGCTCACAGGCTTATCTTGCTCGGTGGAATTCAGGGAAGGAAGGACGTGTCCTTGGATCCTGGTTTGGTGATTTGGGAGTCTGTTAGAGCTGCTGGGCTGGGCGTAAGGCACCCTCTTGCCGGCGACTGCGGCAAGAGCTGTGCTTTTGTTCGAGGACCTCGAACAAAAGGCTCTGGGTGTTTAATAACGTGCGAATTTGAGTGGGTGGGATACGGAGAAGGTTAATAGGGCAGACTAACAGAGGAGGAGCTGAGCTGGGGGAGAGGAGGAGAGGAACGCCGAGGACATGGCAGCGGGCAGAGGGAAGTAGAACAGGCAAATCAGCCCCTTTTCCCCATGTTAAAGTTAACTTTAAGTCACCACTGGCAGTTCTGGGGTAAGTGCAAGCTGCGTCTGCTGAAATAAGGGTATTTCCACCCCAAGGGGTGTTGGTGAGCTCTTGAAGCGCTGTCGAAGAGCCCGGCTCATCGCAAGGGGTTGTGGGGGGGGACTTGCCGTGGGACCACTCACGGGTGAGAATTCACCTTGGGTCAATGCTTTACGTGCAGAAAACTTCTCTTTGCGAGCCGCTCGCCGTGAAGTCTTCCTTTTTCACACTTGGCTGCGCTTTCCCCGGGCAGGTCTGGGATTGAAGCTGGGGAAGGGGGATGCTGCCCCAGCCTGCCAAGGTGGGGGGGGGGGGCACAAATGCGGGGCGGTGACTGGTCAGCTCGCACGGCGTGCTGTGTCTGTGGAAGTCCTTTAATCCAAACCACGACAAGAGCAAAGGAACAAAACAAAAGCCTCTCAAAAATAGCATGAGATAAGGATCTGGAGAATTTGCTTTTTATTTCTCTCAAGAGTCCCCGGAGACTTCTTCTTTTAAGGGAAGAAATGTAGCTTTCAAGGTCAAGCCTCTTCCCCACCCCCCCCCTTTTTTTTTTTCTTCAGACTTCAAAGGCAGTCAGCTGAGAGCTTCTTAGGAATGTTACATCTGTTCGGAGTAAACGCGGTGGATCGGAGGGAAAGGCACTTCTTCCTCTTCCAAAGTGCCTGAAATTTGTACACAGATCTTCTCCCGAGCGCGGTAAACAAGAGACGGCCTCGGTGGGGATGGAGGGCGCGCGGCAGCCAAGGGTGGAAACCCAAAAAGCAGGAGTAGCTTTCTGCAGGGACATTTAATTTAAGCACAAGTCTTACCTTCCTGATGGAAATGGTTTTCCTTAATGGAAAAACATTTTAATGCCTGTGCCTTTAACTGGGAAATGGAACCCCAACAAACGGACTGAAAGGTGACCTCCTAATTCCCTGCCTGTTCCTCCTCAAACTCTTGGCTCGTGCTGGGCTTTGTACCGGCTGACACGTGGTCTTGTCTTCTTGTTAAACAGCTTGTCCTTTTTGCTTTTGGTCTTAATCTCCGTGTAGCAAATGGTGAAATGGAAGAGTTTGGCTCTCTGACTCTTAACGCTGAACTGCTGTTCCGTCGCCGCCTGATCCAAAGCCCATTGGCAGTGGAGGGGCTTTGGATCAGGTACTTGATGTCCACCAAAAAATGGCACTGGAAGTTTTGGGGGGTACAGCAGGTGGGCTCAGGAACTGGACCTAGTTTAACCGAGGTGGGCTCAGGAGCTGGACTTCTGCTTATAACGGGTGGGAATTTATTGCTGATTTTGATGAAAGCTGATGTGTGGCGTCACTTTGAGAGCGTTCGGAAATCCTCTCCGGAGTAGGACTTAGGGACAGGATCAGGGTCTCAGGTGGCCTTGTGCGTAACTGCCTCCTCACATCTCCAAAGTGTAACTGAGCTGCAAATGGTTTTCACACCAATTATTTCCCTCTCTTGCCTTTGAACGGAGCGGGGAGGGGGGTGATTTATCCCATTTCCCTGGTGCAGCCGAAGCTCGGGGCAGCGAGGCTTGTGCTGCAGCCGTTGTTCCCTCTGCACTGTTCCCGTGAGGAGGCCAAGGAGTGTGAGATTTGTGATGCAGCCTGTGGCTTTGTCACACGCGTACCCAGGCTGAGAGCGATAGAAATCTCGGCGCTGGCTCACTTCGGGCTGGGTAAGTATGTTTTGTTTGTTGCTTTGGTAGGTTTTTCTTTTTAAACTAGGCTTCTTAAATGAAGAAGAGCAGTGTTTAAGCTTCGGAGGAAATAAGCAGAGAACCCTGGCTTCATCTTGACTAATCTGTTTAACCTTCGTCAGCCCAAATATTTACTCTAGGCATTGAATATCCAGGCAGCGTAATTCTGATGCTAAAATTCGTGCACTGAGAATGCTGTAGATTGACTAATCCTGCAGAATTCCAGAAATCCCTGTCTGTATAAATAAACTTCCTATATGAAGGATTATAACGAAATAAATGCTGTGAATTCAGATCGGCAAAGCAGAAGCGTAGCAGTTGGCCCTCTTCTCGTGCTGCTTACTTATGTATTTTCATAAGGATATTCGTCTTAAGTCTAAATAGATCTGTAAAGAAAACTGCAAATACTGAAGCACGATGCTGTCATGTACTGCAGGAAGAAAGTTTACCCCTCTGCCTTTTTGCTAGTGACTTTTTTTTATATAGTTTTCCAATTGCCCTCAGCTTGATTTACTGGGGCTGTTGGAATTGTTATTTCCTTTAGGGGTGGCATTGCTGGCGAATCTGTTTTTCCAGTTGCAGGAAGGGGGCGATGTAAAGAGTTGGTGAAATTGCTCTGTGTTGCAGATAGATAGAAAATTCGTAGCTTGGTTGTTGGAGACCCTCCTTTCACACCCGTTCCCCCAGCTACAGAGCGGAGCCTGCAGCATCCACATCCCACCAGCAACAAAGTTGGCCCCTGGAAAAGTCTGGTCTGTCGTGTCCATTGCAGGGAATACTTACAGAATCACGGAATCTTCATGGTTGGAAAGGACCTCTGAGATCACCAAGTCCAACCGTACAGCTTACAAGCTCCCAGCCTGTAAACCTGTTGGTATAGGTATGGTGTAAGCAACCTCCTGAGGGGTTTGGCTTCTGTCCCGTTACTGTATTAACTATCCTGTCTTTGACTTATCTGGGTTCCTTATCTTGGAGAAGATCTGTTAATATCCCTTAATGTTTACTGGAGCCTGTTCCAGAGAGATGTGAAGGCTGTGAACAGCCAGGGGAGAGGGATAAGTTTGGCCATTGTAAAGGGAATAACTGGAGGAAAAAAAAAAAAGTGGGATCAAGTTAGAGAAGTAAAATCAAAACCATTTGAGGAGAACTTCCCAACAGCATCGTTCATTAGGTTCGTGGGAAGCGAATGCGTGGTCTGCCATCTGAGAATTTTGAGAGTAGGATGCAAAAATGAGATAGCAGGGAGGGCAGCAGGATGGAGTTGTTCCCTGTTGGCAGGGAAGGGTCCCCCCAGATCTTACTCACTGCTTTTTGGGTGTAAGTTTCTGCCTAACAGTAGAAAACTAGAAGGAAGGAATTGCCCAGCTGCTGCATTGCCAGGAAAATGTCTAACCAGGAACCCGTGCTGTTTGTGACCACTTGGTCCCAACAGATAACTCTCCCTTCTTGACAGGGACCGGTAGGGGAAGAATTACACCTCGCTACTTGCCAACATGCTCCGGAGGGAAATTCCTTCTCTGTCCCACGCTGTGTTAGTCCTTTTAACGCTCTGTCTGAGGAGGAATCGCTGCAGCCAGGCAGCTAATCTCATTTCTGCCCTCAGATAAGATTGTTATCAGAGTAATTGTCTGTTTGCTCCCCCTCCTGAGTCTAATCAGAGTGGATTGTGCCAGTACCTCCTGGGGCAGAGGAACTCGGATGCTGATTGCATTTCCAAAGAAAGAGAAAATCCTCAGCGTATATTTAACGTAAACTTCAGTTTTGTTAGACGTTCACAGGAAAACGAGCTGGAAATAACTTGCTCAGGCACGTATCGCGCATTTCACAGTAATATATTTGTTCTGGTTTAAAATCTTGAGTTCAGGCAGGCAAGTTCATGTAGTGCATGCTGCGGTGAGGCTTTCAAAAGACAGTTGCTGTGCACTGGTGGAACTGGTACTTTCCCAAGCCCGGGGATAGAGCGGGTTCATGTATGCAGAGAATGCACGCTCTTAGATGTTGGTGTCTCAGCCAGCAAATAATTCTGAGCAATTAGTGCTTTTTCCCTTATTTCAAAGCAAATTGCAGGGTGGGTGGCTTGCTGATGGCGGATAAAGGAGGCTCAGAGATATTAATTTTTCATATAACCTTCAGGTTGGGACTAGAGCTTGCCTCTTGATGTGTTTACCAGAGGAAAGGTACTGTTTGGTCTGTTCCTAGTGGTGAGTAAACCATAAGTAATCACAGAATGGTTCAGGTTAGAAGGGACCTTAAAGATCATCCAGTTCCAACCCCCCTGCCCTGGGCAGGGACACCTCCCACCAGACCAGGTTGCTCAAAGCCCCGTCCAGCCTGGCCTTGAACCCCTCCAGGGATGGGGCATCCACAGCTTCTCTGGGCAACCTGGGCCAGGGTCTCGCCACCCTCGCAGCAAAGAATTTCTTCCTGAGATCTCATCTAAAGCTCCCCTCTTTCAGTTTAAAACCGTTACCCCTCGTCCCATCACCACACCGTCCCATGCCAACACCTCCTGTGCGTGCTGCACTTCATAGATCACCGGTCAGGGGTAGGTGGCCTTTGACAAGCGTTACAGGTGCCAACACATTGAGAAACAAACACCCCTCCTGAAATCTCAGCAATTTGACTTATTTTTACAAGCAGCAAATAGAGCTCTGGTACCTGGGAGCCACGTCTGTGAACTCCTACAGGACATAACCTTCTTGGAGACAAAGCCAGGTCAGCTGGATATGGCACATCTAAAGGTCACATTAACCTGTATGGACAGTCCTAAGAAATAAAATGCCCCATTTCTGCCTTCTGCCGTGACAAATAATTCCCCTGAGAAAGCCATGCGGCACTCCAGTGAGATACAGAAATGCCGTGCGCCCTCCCTGCTCATCATAGGGATGAGAAAGCTGAGACACGGAGGCACCACAGGCTGTTGGCAGAGCAGACGTGCATAGATAAGGAGGTCTGTGCCAGAGCCAGCATCGCTAGTGGCGGCTCCCGATTCCCTGGTCTGGGCTACCATCTCCTAGCTCCAACAGCCAGCCCAGGATGAAAAGCCGAACGTGATCCTGCCCTCAGTGGTGTTGGTGTTGTAGAGATTTGGTCTGGCTTGAGCAGACCTGTGTCCCTGGGAGAGGTTAATGAAGCTCTAAAGCTTTCCAGTGTGATACCTGAAGCAAGCTTAAAAGGCAAGAGAGTTTAGGGCAATAGCACACCACTGAGAGAGTGCCCATAGCTGCTGAACTTACGTGGCTCCTATGTGAGAACCGCTGAGACTGTCAGATTCCATCAGGCTTAGAAGGTGTTGAATGAAGCAGGTTCTTTCAGGCACATGTAAAAGTCATCTTGGGGACCTTGAAATTGGTACGGCCGCAGCTGCTTCTGGCCTAATGTGCGCTTGGTGTGCTTAGTGTGGATGTTCTCCAGAACTTTTATTGCAGAGTTTGCTGCTTCCTTCTCCGTTAGACTTCAAATCACTAATTGTAGTGGTAGCTTCATGGGTGTAGTGTGCCTTTCAGATGGAACCATAACCACTTTACATTTGCTGGATGACTTAACTGATGTTGCCCTCGTCTTTACAAGGAGAGACACAAAACTAGAGAAGGAAGGGAAGAGACATATAAGGAGGGGTAAAAGCCATTTTTACCCTTGACTATACTGCACTGACAAGATGCCAAAGATAGTATTTAGAAAAGTGGTTCTGGAACTGGAAGTAAAACAACTCCATTGGTACGACTAGTAAACAGAACCTTGACTAGGTGGGATGCAGCATCCACAAGTGCTGCTGGAACTTGAGCTTGCACCTCCACACAGTGCTGCGGTATCAGGAGAGATGGGGAGGGTCTCTTGATCAGGGAGTGGAGCCATAGGACGAGGGGGAGCGGTTTAAAACTGCAAGAGGGGAGATTTAGATGAGATATCGGGAAGAAATTCTTTGCTGCGAGGGTGGTGAGACCCTGGCCCAGGTTGCCCAGAGAAGCTGTGGCTGCCCCATCCCTGGAGGGGTTCAAGGCCAGGCTGGACGGGGCTTTGAGCAACCTGGTCTGGTGGGAGGTGTCCCTGCTCATGGCAGGGGGTTGGAATGGGATGATCTTTAAGGTCCCTTCCAACCCGAACAATCCTGTGATTCTATACCCAGATCTAGCTGTGGTGGTGTTTGATTTGGCCCTGCTGCACATGCTGCAGATGTGAGTGTCCAGCAGCAGAGCTTATGGTCCTGAAACCCCCTTTGTATGGTTTGTGGCCTCGTGCACAGAAATTTTTTTTTTTTTTTACCCCTTCTTCGTTGTGTGTGTGGCTTCATGTGGTATTTGCTGTGATGATGTTTTGGTTTTTCCCTTAAAGTGTATTTTTGGCAGCGTTTGGCCCTTTAATGGGCTCTCGTGCTATTGGGCACCGCAGCGATACACATATTAAATATTATCTGGATTACAGTATGGTGTTCGCTTTCTTTGTGGGCAATTCATATTTCAAAACGTTGTCTCCAGCTGTTCTTTTTCTGTCATGGCACTGAGGACAGTGTTGTAATTTACTTTGCGACTGCTGGCGAGGAGCTTCGGAGCCATCCCTGATGGGGTGCGTCACTCTCCACGTTGTGGTGTCAATGGTGAGGTTGTACGATAAGGAGCTGTTGGCTGATTTACAAAAAAAAAAAATAAAAATGTGCTTTTGGAGGCTGGGAGTGGGTTTTTCTGGAAAGGTTGATGAGCTGTAGTCCCTGCCTGCTCCCCTTCCCCAGCGTCAGCCCCATGCCGTACCTGCAGCCCGTGATAAAACCATGTGCGGGTTCCCTTACCTCCTTCTGCTTACGGCTGCATCTGCCCTGTTCAATGCTGCTCCTCAGTCTGTCACCCGGGGTACTGCTTATTCGGTGCACAATAACTGTTTTGAAGCCATAACTTAAATATTTATCTGTCTAGTAGTCCCTTCATGCCCTGCCTTGGACTGACCCACCAGTTTACAGAATGGTGAGTCACAGTTACTCTTCTGCAAAATTACCAGGTAGGTCTTGGAATCTTCAAAGATAGCCGTCATAGAATCATGGAATGGTTAGAGTTGGAAGGGACCATTAAAGATCATTCAGTTCCAACCCCCCAGCCCTGGGCAGGGACACCTCCCACCAGACCAGGTTGCTCAAAGCCCCATCCAGCCTGTCCTGGTCTAATCTGAGCATTCCCAAGGGAGAGGGGTCTACCTTGAGAATTACAGAAGTACACCATTAAACTGAACACTAATGAAGTAAGTGTAGCATGAACATATCTCCAGTTACTGGTGTTGCTTCTGCAAGCTACCATAAAAAGGTTTTCTAGACTCAGCAAGTGAGCAGAAGGGATGTCACCAAGCTGTCAAGCCCAGCCTGTCAGCCTGGTCTCGCCGCGCTCAGGAGTAGATGACATGACAGAGGCGTTCTGCTATCAGAGTTGATCTAAGGACAGGTCTCTCCCTTGCCACCTCAGTGACTTCTTTCAGTAGCAGCTGGAGATGTTGGGGTAGTTGAGTGTTCTCCATAAAGTAGTTCTACTCAGCCATAGAAATGGCCATGCATAGTGTGAACAGAGGTAACCTCCCACTAGCTCTTGCTAAATAATAGTTTTGAGAGAGACTATATAGTCTCTCCTAGGCGCCTCCTAGGCACGCTGCAAGGAGATTGGCCTCATTTTTATAGGTCTTCAATTGTCTATGACAACAATCTTGATTTGGTTGGATTAATCACAGAATCATAGAATTGTCTAGGTTGGAAGGGAACTTTGAGATTCTAGTCCAACCATCAACCTAACTCTGATAAAAACCATCACTAAACCATGTCACCAAGCACTACGTCAACCTGTCTTTTAAATACCTCCAGGGATGGTGCCTCAACCACTTCCCTGGGCAGCCCATTCCAAGGCTTGATAACCCTTTCAGTATAAACATTTTTCCTAATATCCAATCTGAACCTCCCCTGGCGCAACTTGAGGTCGTTTCCGCTTGTCCTATCACCTGTGACTTGGGAGAAGAGACCGACCTCCCTGGCTACACCCTCCTTTCAGGGAGTTGTAGAGATTGATAAGGTCTCCCCTCAGCCTCCTTTTCTCCAGGCTGAACACACCGAGCTCCCTCAGCCGCTCCTCACAAGACTTGTGCTCCAGACCCCTCACCAGCTCCGTTGCCCTTCTCTGGACCTGTGCAAACTCTGGAAAAACTTTACATTTCAGTTAAGATGGCTCCAGTTTGGGACTTAGTAGAAGAAATCCAGCTGATTTCAGTGAGTGCTAAGCAAGGCATTAGCCTGCTTTTGAAAGAAAACTTAACCAGAAATTACTTTGTGTAAGTGGGGGCTTGAGTCCTGCAAGATGCTTCTGTCGCAGAAGTTGCCTCTTACCTATAGGGCATAAAAGTCAGGAGAAGGGCAAGAGGTTTTTTCAGCTAACTGCAAGGAGGCATCAACAAGCCCATGGGAAAGCACAGGGAACAGAAAACTGTTCAAGTGATCTGGTGAGTCAGGATCTCTTTGAAGTGAAGCCCGATGTGGGCTTCACCCACCAGTCAGTGGGTACTTTATGGTTACAGGGTGCCACGGTTTTTCTAGCGTAGAGGGCTTATTTCTAGCCTTGCGCATCACGTTAAGCACATCATATTGTGTATATTGCAGGCTGGCTTGCGTCTGTGGGTGTTTCTCAGGTGACAGATCCCAAAGAACACTCCTTTCTTCTGTTAATAGTAGGAAAGGTCCCACTTTGTCTTGTTTTTCCAGGTTAATTTCTCTTCCATTGCTTCCAGTGGTCCAGCTCTGTCAGTAGTATCCCGCTGGTAGTGGTTCACAGCAATGGCAATATTTTAAGCACCATATTTCACAGCTTGTTCACAGTGTTCCTGTCCACTTGCGCTCTACATCTACATCCACTCCACATCTACCACCAAGAGACTTGTGGTAGAGAAAGTTTAGGCGGAGGTCTGTCTTCCTACCTACATCCTTTTGCAGGTGGGAGCATGATGGCTACCATTATAGTTAGCACTGGAGTCTCCATAGGTTAAAAACACAAATCTTCATGTTAAGCTCTGGCTGAGGCTGGGACAGTCCCCACAGGTGGTCCCAAATTGCTGAAGGTGCTCACCCGCTGTTGGGGGTGTCACAGGAGATGGGGGTCAGTAGACCTTTCCTCTGCTTTCTGTTGTGGTCTGTCTTCAGCCGTCGCTGCCTTTGAGGTTTGTACCCGAACAAGGACTTTGGTCGCCCCATTCAATAATAAAAATGGAAAGCTAGTTTCCTGATAGGCTTTTTGCTTCGTATTTGCTGCTGCTTCCCATCATTAACAGCAGTGAAGTGGCATGGGGTGAAAATCAGCACTAATTTGGGAGCTTGATTGCCTGTGTAATAAGCTTCTCTGTTATCCTTTGGCAGGAGCAACAGCTAATATAAATTTTTTGCTGTCACTTCTGCATGGGCTGTGTACCAGCGTGGAAGTTAATCCCTCAAAATTATGTTCCATTATAAATCTCTCTTCACAGATGAAGTGGGTGCAATTAAGCAGAGAGGTCCAGAACTGTTAAAAATAAAATAAAATAAAATGCTCTGAAGGACAAAAGCAGCCTGGCGGTGCATCACAAAGGGGTGTCGCATCTTGCCAGTCACCTCCAGAAAACGGGAGCTCCTTGGCCATGGTGTTCTCGGGGTTTGTTTGGCAATGACAATATGTTCTGAGTTGCTCAAGCTGAAATTCCACCTCTTTGTAAGTACAAGGTGTAGGTTCTTAGGAGTAATTTGAATCTATTTGTGTCGGTTCTCCCTCATTTCTTTTCTCCCAATTACGCACAGAATATTTAATGCCGTTATTCCTGCCTGAGCCCTGGGAAATCAGAAAAGATCATCAAGATGCTGGTAGCAGGCTGACAAAACCCCTAGCATATTTAATTAGAGATTATTCTTTTGATGTTTGGATTGAGTTTGATGCTCGTTTTTTATCAAGTTACTCTTGGGTAACCTTCTGTATACTGAGCAACTTCCTTGCTTTCATGAACGTCAAAGACCCTCAAGGTTTAAATGTACTAGTGTGGTTAAATTACTCTCATTTTTTAAGTTTAGTATTAAATTCTTTTTGGCTAGGGAAAATGGAAATACTGCCTCTGCGGTAACACTATGATTATTCTGGACAGGGCTGTACAAATGGCTGACTTCCTACACCCAATTTAGTAACCCAGCTTAAAACTGGTGCCTGCTGAAAGCTCATTCTTGCCCCTTTCTAGAAGGGAATGGTAACAAGTGGTTTAGTTCCTGCTTGTTGGTGGGGTTTTTTTGTGGTTGTAGGTCTTTTTCTTTTTTTTTTTTTTTTTCTTCTTTTCTGGAATTAACCTTAAATATGTGAAGCTAAGGTGTATTTCTGTTCTTATGGAACACAAGCTCTCTTTTCATCCCTGCCCCTTGCCATTTTCTTTGGGATGCTGAGCAAATGCTATCCAGTCTATGTTGAGAATGGGGTGGGCTGTGCAGAGAAGCGAAAACCTTGTTCCAACCCAATGACTGGTAGGGAGATTCTCCTATTAAATAGTCCCATTAAGGATATGATGCCTGTGGTTGCATATATTGAGTTTTATCTACCTCTTTCTGAGCACAAAGCTTTGAAATCCATACTAAAGTCCTTATTCAACTAAACTTTACTCAGATCAGACTTTTCTGATCAAAGGTGGAGATAAGATTTTTGCTTTACTTTCTGTTCACTGTCTGCAAACGTTCTGAAGGACTTTACTTTCAGAAATATTTAGTATTCTCTTTGAATTTGATAGAATTCACTTAAGAAAATCTGCAAAAATTTCCCATTAAGTGTCTCTTTACTTACGTGGCAGTCAAACATGAGTTACAATCACAAGGATAGGGATGTGGTTGAACATGAGAAGCTACGTCCAGTTTTTATCATAAAAAAACCCCTCAACATAGCAATACGGTTTGCCATAGGAGGCCACTTTATTTTGTTCAGATCTGGCCTGTTGAGCAAAGGGGGAAAATTAAATTTATAAATGAGAGCTGCCCGCACACGAATTACTACTATTCTGCACATCAGTGGTTTGTCGCCTTGTTTAATTCGACTGTCCTAAAGGTAAATGGTTACCTGGGGTGCTCTTGGCTCTGTTCCATCCTCTTCCATGATGACAGGGTACATGTGTTCTCCTCGAACTTGCATAACCTTCAGTGAGCTTGGGTCTCCTTCAGGGTGCTGTGTTCTCTGAACTGTGCAAGCAACCATCACTTAATTGCTGGTAGACCCAATGGATCTCATTCTTCTGGAGAGTTCAGTGGCTGCCGACTCCAAAGCAGCCTCTTAGAATCCTCCTCCTGCAGTGTTTTGCCAAGTACCAGGGGGAGCTTACACCACTCAACTGTGGGCTCCATGTGGTGGTGGTCTCCAGTTTTCCTATGTGTTTTCTCCAAATGTGTTCTCCAAGCGTGCCAAAATGTCTAAGGAAGGGGTCAAAGTGCTTTATGTGTTTGAGTAGAACAGGCTGAGGTCACCACCCAGTCCTTGCTATTGTCAGTAATGAGTTACTGCATCATTCGTCAGCCACATGTGAGAAAAGCTTAAGGAAACCAACTGAGGTTTTTCTAGATGATAGAATCTCCAACTGCAGCACTGAACCATGGAGTACAACGCAGACTAACAATGTGCTGACGTCAGGCTGTCTTGATGTGACCGAGAGTTTTTTTTTGTCTGTGAATACAAATAATGGAATAAATCACTTAACTGGGGTTTAACAACCATGGTGGTTTTGGCCTGGTTTCTGAACTTGGAGATGGAATACAACACAGCATCTCATTTCCAAATGTGTCACCAACCAGCAACAAGGTCCTACATGCGCTGGAGTCTACTGAGATAGAAGTCTTGAGAAGGTCCAAACCAATGAATGAACAACATACGGTTGATGATGGCTGATGCTGGAATATGGGCCCCGTTAACCACAGGAATGGTTTCCTCCTGCTCTACTGGAGCAACTTCAGGCTGCTGTTTGGGGTGGACAGAGAGAACTCAGCTGCTTTGCACGCCAAACGGCTGGAGCAGCGAATAGCTATCGTACACAGAATCCGTCGCCTCTCCGTGAGGGATGTGACTGTGAAGTAGCTGACTTCTGAAAACAAGCTTTCTGCAGATACTTTTTCCCACCCAACAACAAAGGTCTTGTTTGGGAATGCTTTTTGGCTGCAGTCCTCGTGACCCTCCTGGGAAATGCACTGTGCATTTGACTTGCACTCACCAAAGGAAAAAGCGAAAGTAACACAGCTGTAGTGATTTACTACGAAGTTTTGAGACTAATTGCCTCATATGTTTAATTAATAACTGACACATTCTGTCCCTCAAAGAGCTTGGAGATCTTCCATCTGGACCCCTAGTGATTACAGCCTGGAAGCCATCCCTGTAATTAAGGAGCAGGCTCTAGGAGGCCTGTTCCCATTATGGGCAATTACTGTGCTTGCTACTTTTTCCCCCTCCTTTCTTACGAAAGGATGGAGGAAAATAAGGCTCAAAGACCAATCTGACAAAAAGGCCCTGACTAAAGAGGTGCCTTTGTGCTACCCCGTGGTGGAGTGATGGGGTTAGGTGGTGTTGCCAGCGCTCTTTCTTTCAGCAGGCTGTCAGGAGGGCAGGTTCTCCAAACAGCAAAATGTGCCTTACACCAGATTGAAGTTATTTGTTGGTCAGTATTAATTGCCAGTGTGAGAAGTGGATTTTTGCAAAGAAGTCGGCAACTGAGGATTTCTGCTGTCAGTTCTCTGTCTCTCCCTCCCAGCTTCAGACTCGGGCTGGGTTTGACAGCTGCTCATCTGCAAAGGCTCCGGCTGGCTCCCAAGCCCTCAGTGCAGAGGATGCTGTGTCTTTAAGCCTTCCATACAGTGCTGAAATGTTATGACAGAGCATCTCACAGGGGGATGCGGTTTCCATGGCAACCCCACACTGTAAGATAAGCAAACTGGCTTGCTTTTTTTTATTTTTTTTTTTATTTTTTTTCCTGAGAGGTTCAAGAGCAAGGAAGGAATCTGTCAGCGGGCGAGACTTGAAAAGAGGAAACCGTGTCCATTAATCCTGCAGCCCTGTCTGCTTTGTGTTTTAATTAGCGAATGTTATTATGGCAGAGAGCACGGGCGCCTTACCCTGTTGTGGGTTTTTGAGGGCTTTTTTTGTTTGTTTCTCTTTTTACATCTCCAATTAAAAAAAAAAAAAAAGAAAAGGGAGTGGGGGTGGGGAAGAAGCTTTACTAGGGCTTTAAATGAAGGTCTGAAATAAGGAGCCTTAGGATCTCTGTTCCAGAGCTTGAATCCCAAGCCAGGGATGGGAAGTGTAGCTTGCCTGGTGGGAATGAATCTGCCGTTCTCAAATTGAGAGTGTTTTGTTCATCTTGCGACTGATGTTCAGCAAAAATAGAAATTCCCCATACCCTTATGTCCTGTATACCTACCCGTGGCAATGTGGAGTAAAGCAGGGGAGCTATGACTTGCTTTTGTCCTCCCCAGCCTGCCCAGAGACATTTGGCAGAGCCCTGGAACAGGCTGCCCAGAGAGGTGGTGGAGTCTCCATCTCTGGAGACATTCAAAACCTGCCTGGACATGTTCCTGTGCAACCTGCTGTAGGTGGACCTGCTTTGGCAGGGGGGTTGGACTAGATGATCTCCAGAGGTCCCTTCCAACCCCACATCCTTCTGTGATTACACATTACAGAGCTACACTGCCTTCCTTTGCCGTTGTTTTTGGGGTGGCTGATACCTTTGGGATCAGTAATTATGTGAGAAATTCCTCCACTACCCAAATGCCACCACTCCTGAGAATTTCGACTCCGCTTTTGACTCTCTCCTTGCTAAGAGAGTCAAAAATGTAATGACAAGGAGGGGAATCCTCCAGCCCGTAGCGAGAACCGAGCTCCCACCCGAGCTGAGGTGGCATCTTAGCAATCGGAGAATCTCTTGGTAGCAGCTAGTGCACCAGCTGGGTAGGGAACTGTGCTGGTCTTGTAAATGTGCCGTGTGTAGGATTTTATTATGGAAAATATTTTGACAACCTTTATTATTTTCAAACACTTCTATGTGTCACCAGAAAATTAGAGTTAAAGTAAATGTTATCCCAACGGCAGTCTTGTCTGCATAGTTTCTGTGTCCATCCTGTATGGAGTACTGCCGGCTCCTTTGCAAGGAATTAAAGCCCACTGTAAATCTTCCTGTGGAATGAAAAGAAAATTATTCTAATCCTTTGAGAAAGGAATATACCCAAGCCGTTCTTCGGTACTTTTCTATAAGCAGCGGTATCTCAGCCTGTTTTTCAGGGGCTGGTGCTTACGAGGAATTTTTGTAAATGTAGTTCCTCTTCTTTTCCTGCCAATGTCTTCTTCAGTGCCCTTCCACAATGATTTGTCTCTTGGTTTTAGGTGGTTTTTTGTTTTGTTTTCGTTTGGTTTTTTTTTTGTAGGTTCTCCCTCTCCCCGCCAGTTAGGGTGCAAAGTTGAAATGGGCATGGTTTCTTCCACAGTGCATGGGATACCTAATACAGGAACAGAAAGTTTGTTCTGTATCAGGGGTTTTTAAGGGGGGAAAGGAGATATCTGTGTCCATTTCACCCTCTGACCTCTTGCTCCTCAAATACTATATTTGTTTGATCTTATCTCTTTGTTTGCTTGTGCCCTGCTCTACCATTAGGTTTTCTGGGATTTCACAATCCATGAGCCCAGCAGATAGCATGGAGTTGCTACTCTTTATTGGGTACATAGAAAGGTTTGGGGATTTCCTTTTCCTTGTGGTTTTTGCCCCTGTTTCTCTCCTCTTCTGCCCAGGAAAAAGCAGGTGCCAGTATATTGCGTAATCCAGGAGATAAGTTTCGTAGCTAAATACCGATGCTCCGTGAGGAGCATTTTTAATCATCACTTGAGTATCTTATAAATGGAAGAGCATCAGTAGAAAGGTTTGAACATCAACAGCATCAGCTAGAGCAAAGCAGTGCTTGCGCTGACATAGCTTACAGTCAGGAAGTTTGGGGCTTGCACTCTCTCCGTAGAAGTTGTGCTTTCACTTGCCATTACTACCAGTGATTCTGGTATTCTGGAAAAAAAAAAATATCTGACCAACCAAAGAGTAAATGATGGAAGACACCACAGGTAACGTGTTCCTGTACGTGGGAGCTCTTCCATCAGGTTCAGGTTGGACTGGTTTGAGGGATTGAGAGCACCATCAGCAAGTTTGCAGATGACACCAAGCTGTGTGGTGTTGTCGATACACCAGAGGGACGGGATGTCATTCAGAGGGACCTGGACAGGCTGGAGAGGTGGGCCCAGATGAACCTCATGAGGTTCAACAAAAGCAAGTGCAGGGTTCTGCACCTGGGCCAGAACAATCCTCGGTATAAATACAGGCTGGGGGATGAGGTATTAGAAAGCAGCCCTGAGGAAAGGGACTTGGGGGTGCTGATGGATGAAAGCTGGACATGAGCAGGCAGTGTGCTCTCGCAGCCCAGAAGGCCAATCGCATCCTGGGCTGCATCAAGAGATGTGTTGCCAGCAGATCCAGAGAGGTGATTCTGCCACTTTACTCTGGTGAGACCTCCCCTGGAGTACTGTGTGCAGGTCTGGAGCCCTCAATATAGAAAGGACATGGACCTGATGGAGCAGGTCCAGAGGAGGGCCACGAAAATGATCAGGGGGTTGGAGCACCTCTGCTACAAGGACAGACTGAGGGAGCTGGGGTTGTTCAGCCTGGAGAAGAGGAGGCTCCGGGGAGACCTCATAGCGGCCTTCCAGTACCTGAGGGGGGCCTACAGGAAGGCTGGGGAGGGTCTGTTTACAAAGGCCTGCAGTGACAGGATGAGGGGCAATGGTTTTAAGTTGGAGAAGGAGAGATTTAGATTGGATATTAGGAATAAGTTGTTTACCATGAGGGTGGTGGAGCACTGGAATAGGTTGTCCAGGGAGGTAGTTGAGGCCCCTTGCCTTGAGATATTCAAGGTGAAGCTCGACGAGGCCCTGGGCAACCTGGTCTAGTTGGGGGTGTCCGTGCTGACTGCGGGGAGGTTGGACTAGATGACCTTTGGAGGTCCCTTCCGGCCTGGATCAATCTATGAATCTATGGACGGCCTCCCATCTTTTTTCACCCTCCTTCGCCCACCCTGGTGTTCGGTTTAGCCATGCAATGCTTGGTGGGATTTGCCAGGGCAGGGATTTATCCCCAGGTGGGAAGAAGCAGCCCAGAGAGGTGACCTATCCAAATAACTCAGGAAATAACTCAGGCCAAACAGCCTCAGAACCACTGTTCTGGGTTCCAGTCCTTCCCTCCTGCTCTGGTTTGGGGTGGGGTGGAGCAGAGCCAACCCTCTGCTCAGTGGGAGAGGCTCTTGCCTACACTCGTTGCCGTGGCAACCGGGGGTCAGCTGACCTGGTTGTTTACCCCATGGGGAGGCGTGGACAGGTCAGGTGACCCAAACTGACCAATAGGGTGTTCCCTCCCATCGGCCACGCTCAGTATAAAAGCTGAAGGACCAAAGGGGTCTGGTTGGCTCCTCTTCAATGGTTCTTGTTCTTTGATGACCGGTGCCTGAGGAAGACCCTCTCAGATCATCTACCTTCGATCTCCATTGGTGAGTTCTGGAATCCAGTTCCCATTCCTCACTGGGACCAGTCTGGACCTTTCGCATTGCTTGCTGGTGACATCTCCCTGGGAGCTTGGTATGGTTTTGTATATATTTATATATACGGTATCTATTTCGTGATTTACCTTTTATTTTATTATTAATATTTCATTAAAGTACTTTAGCTTTTTTCCTAAATTCCTAAATCTCTCTATCTCTCTTCTTCTTCTCCTTGGGGCGAGAGGTCAGGGAGAGCATCTATCATCTTGTCGTTGGCCAACCCGGCCCAAACCATGACATCTCCTGAAAATTGTTTTCTCCTGTGCGTGCAATCCATGTAGCAGAGTAGCTCTTAGCAAAGTTTGAAGTCAGGGGCCAAAAGTATCTTACACCTTATGTGGGAATTCAGGGCTAGGGTGGGGTAGTATTTAGTGCCTTGTTGAGTAAGCCATCAGATGCTGTAACTGACAATAAAGCAGGGTTAGAGGCAGCTTAATTTCTTTGGAGACTTTTCTTTATTCCTTCTCATAGAATCATAGAATGGTTCGGGTTGGAAGGGGCCTTAAAGATCATAGAGTTCTAACCCCTTGCCCTGGGCAGGGACACCTCCCACCAGACCAGGTTGCTCAAAGCCCCATCCAGCCTGGCCTTGAACACCTCCAGGGATGGGGCTTCTCTGGGCAACCTGTTCCAATGTCTCACCACTCTCACAGTAAAGAATTTTTTCCTAATGTCTAATCTAAATCTCCCCTCTTTCAGTTTAAAACCCTTCCCCCTCATCCTATGGCCCCGCTCCCTGATCAAGAGTCCCTCCCCATCTCTCCTGGAGTCCCTTTAGGTACTGGAAGCATGGATGATGTTTAGGTACTGGCGGTATGGATGAATTCAACACTTTGGTGGAGGTCACTTCGGTGGAGATTAGCTTTATTTAACATTTTGAGTTAAGCTGTCTCCATGCCCAAAAATTTTTTTCCTGGATCAGTAAAGAAACTGGTTTTGACAGCTTAGATCAGTTGTACTTCACTGCCAGATGGTGCTGTCTGGAAATGTGACAGGCTGGGTTTGTGACCCTGATAGCTTGGGCAGAGCAGGCCAGCACAGCTTTCACTGCCCCTTGCCACCTGAGCAGGACCTGCTGCTGCCACGTCTGCCCTTCAGACATCTGCTTCCCAACATGGATCCCTCAATTCACACTGTTTGGGGATCTTCATAATTTGCCTCAGATTGGGTTGTCGATAAACCCTTGTGCGTTGCTTGGGTTGGTTGTCCCTCGAGGTGCTGCCAGCTCTGAACCCTTGCCAAGCAAAATTAGTCCACCTGCCTCTTGGCGCTAAGCATCTAGTTGTCACCCAAGCCCAGCAGAGCTTTGTTTAAAAGACAGAAATAATTGTGGTGCTGCACTGATTCCCAGCCGGTGCAGGCGGTGTTCACGTCACAGGGTGAAGGAGGGAATGGAGCAGAGCCCAGGAGTAGCTGTGTCCCTCATTTGGCCTGGTTTTCACAGGAGGGGGTGTTTAATCTTTCAGGCTCTCCTGTGTCCGCCCTGGCCTCTTTGGTTGGAGTTGATGCCCCTGAGCTTAGGGTGGGAAGGGACAGCTGGAGAGCATTAGGCTCTGCTCCAGTTAGGATTTCCAGAGGGCCAGTGCTCCGTGGCTCAAGCTAGATGTCTTAACTGATTACTTGCTGTCTCATCACTTCACATGGGGTTTTTCCCACACCATTTTTAACCCCCAGCCCTCTTCCTGGAGGAAATTAATTACTTGTGCATCTGAGTAGTTTATTCTTAGATAATTCTTTTAGCCATTGCTGTTTCACACTTTTTCCTGATCTGTCAGATGTGCCCAGCACCCGTGCAGTAGGTGAGTTTCTCACCGTGAAGCCACTGAAATACAAAGACTTCTAAATCAACTAATGTCATCCATCCAAAATTCCCTTTTCCTCACCTGCTTGCCAGCCAAACTTCCTTAAACCCTTTAGGAAAAAATGCAGGCCATTAGGTCCTTCAGCTCTCCTTTCCTTGTTTTGGTGATCCTGAATTGAGTCCGTGTATCTGGACACGCTCCGCACATGGAGCATAGTGCTTACTGGGGTCTATCACAGTTGGTTTGGGGGAGTTTTGCTTACTGCTACAGTTGCATACAGGTTAGCCTGGAAGTCACTTAGACTTAAAACCACTGAGCTGTGCTGCTACTAATGAAGAGCTGCCTCCCAGAGGCTCGTTAGTGGGGCCACTGGCAGGCACTACCCTGGTTACACTGGGACAGAGCCTGTGGAACTTGATTGGACCCTGCAGAGTCCAGCACAAGTGGAAGCGCTGGATTTCTGGGTGATTTTCTGAGAGTCGGATGCCTCCTGAAGCCCCAGCTCTCTCCGTAGAGTCTAGACTTTCCCTGGCTCATAAAAGCATTGCGAGGAGGAAAATGCACAGAAGATACCATAGAACCATTTTGGTTGGAAGAGACCTTTAAGGTCACCAAGTCCAACCGTTAACGCAGCACTGCCAGTTTGCAATAACTTCAAGGATTTCTCTAGCGTACAGAATTTTTTGAAAAAGAAAGAATGTCTGGGAGCTGTGTTTATGTTCTACAAGTCCTAATAATAAAATGGCATTCATTTCTGTGAAACCTCTCCAGGCAATTGCCCCTGAAACTTCCCTGTCCAAAATCGTTTGTTGAAGCACGTGTGAATTTATGTATACTCTTTAACAAAACACTGAAGAAATATTTTGGTGCTATGACAAACCAGGGCCACAAATTAAATTAGATTAAAAAAGAAACTAGGTTGATAGGTTTTGTGACATAAATGAAGGATGCTTGGAAAAAAACAGAAAGAAGGGCCAGTATTCCTTCTGGATAAGCATGAAAACACGAGCAGCAAATGAGTTTATTATTGAAGCCACGTATATCAAAGCCGAGTTGACTGAGAAACTCTCTGGCCTAGCGTACGGTTGTTGTCTTTGCTATTATTAAATGTCACGCAGTGGTGTGCAGCTAAGAGACTGGGATATTTTTCCCATCTAGAGTTTTATAAACCTGATGAGGGTGGTCTGGGCTTCACAAACCCCTTGATCTTTGCGTTAAGCCCATATGACTTAAGTGAGCCCTGGCCCTGGGGCTGGTCCCGTCTGGTGGGACTCTCACAGAGCCACAGAAAGTGGGAAGGCACCATCTTCAGTAGAAAATGACCCCGGGGTCTTTGGTTTGTAGGTTAGAGAAAAAGGAATGGAGCATTTCTCTAAGACAAATATTGTCTTTTGACTTCCAGTTGATGTTATTTGTAGGGGAAAAGGGTTTTTATCAGGAAGAGCAGAGACCGAGTGTATATCTCCATTGTCTTCTAACTCGCATAAGACCATGGAAGTCCTTGAGGAAAGGTAATTGTCTGAAATACAAAAAAATAAATAAATAAAAATTTGGGGGACTGATCTTGATTTCCCTGCTGCTGAGACTTGGCTAGAGCCAAGACAAAGTCTCTAAATTTAGGAAAATTCAGAGACCTTTCTTTTCCCAAGATCTGTTCAGCTTGAATCTCTGTTTCCTTGGGAGGTGGGGTGAGGAAGGGAGCCTGCCCATTTTCATGCACGTTCACTGATTACAACCCTGTAGCGCTCGGCTCTTCCCAGACCTCTAAAATCACTGTAAGTAATTGGGTTAAAGTCAGCATTTATCATACTTAGTTAGCCTAGATCTAATCGTTCTTTCCAGAATTGTTTGCTGAATTGCTTGGCATGTCTAACCTTATCGGCCCCGTTAACTTCTTATCCCCGTTTGACAAATCTAATCTCTGTCTTTCTTTCTGCGAGGGGAGAGACAGGCATCCTTAGAGGCTTCTGTTCCTCGCCGTGCAGCCAGCCAAGAGGCATCCCAGCAGCTTCCAGAAGGATGCTTTGCAGCTGCTAGAGAAGATTTGAAAGGGTTTCAGGTTTAACGGGTGTGGAAAGTAGCTTTTCTTGACAGGGTGGTTTGCTCAGTTACTCGGTTTTTTTATCTGTGGTAAGGACTCGAATTTTGCCGTTTTAAAAACAGAATTAGAAAGTCTGCTAAAGTTAACAGATGTCAGCAGTCAGAGATTGCTACGACGAGCCTGGGGCAAAGGGTATGTGTGGCGTTTTGTGCCTTTTGCAACCCACGCCGTGGCGCCTTGCTTGAGACACTTTCCTCTGAGCTTAGAAAATCACTCTTGGCTCTCGTTATTTTCTGGGGGTGTGACTGAACCGCTTCACCAGAAAACATTTACAGCGTGGTGCCCGAATCACACACTGGGGACCTGATTTTCCCCTCCCTCATAAACCAGGAGCGACACCACCGAAGCGAATGGAGGCACCAGGCTGTGAAACTGAAGTCAGCAAGCGAGAAAAATCCACCCTGTGTTCTGTGTCGTACGCTCATTTAAGGCTATCTTTGCTATGAGAAGTTTTCATGAAAAGAAGGACAGGGGGAGATGTTCTTTCTGGCCTTGCGTTTCCCTTCCTTTGGGGATTTCAGGGAGTTTGCAGGCGCACACTGGAGAGCACACTGGGAGAAAACTCCCCATAACTGGGATAAGTTGCGTCTTCACCCGCTGTGTGTCAGGATGCATAATTTTACATAATTCATGTTCTCGTGCGTAATGCTGCCATTTGCTACCCTGACATCCAGTGTGCTTGGCACAGCTGGGGGAGTTAAAGGGGGTTTTGTTACCCTGCGATGGAGGGGAGGCTCATCCTCTGCGCACACTTGGTGCAGGGACCTTCAGAGGGTACCTTCTCTTGCGTTGGGCACAACAATCAATAGGTGATTAATCTACTATACTGGCAGTTGGAACTTTAACTTTTTATGTGCTTCAGAAAAGGCAAAGGCTTGTTTGTTTATTTGATTTTCAAAAGAGTTCACAGAATGATACGGGGTTGGAAGGGACCTCTGGAGATCATCTAGTCCAACCCCCTGCCAAAGCAGGTCCACCCAGAATAGGCTGCACAGGAACGTGTCCAGGCGGGTTTTGAATGTCTCCAGAGATGGAGACTCTACCACCTCTCTGGGCAGCCTCTTCCAGGGCTCTGCCACCCTCACAGGAAAGAAGTTCCTCCTCATGTTTAGGTGGAACTTCCTATGTTCAAGTTTGTGCCCGTTTCCTCCTGTCCTGTGACTGGGCACCACTGAAAAAAGACCGGCTCCATCCTCTTGACACCCACCCTTTCAGTATTTATAGGCGTTGATCAGATCCCCCCTCAGCCTTCTCTTCTCCAGACTAAACAGACCCAAGTCCCTCAGCCTTTCCTCATCAGAGAGATGCTCCAGGCCCCTCATCATCTTTGTAGCCCTCTGCTGTACCATCTCCAGCAGTTCCCTGTCCTTCTTGAACTGGGGAGCCCAGAACTGGACCCAGTGCTCCAGATGGTGCCTCACCAGGTCAGAGCAGAGGGGCAGGATGACCTCCCTCGACCTGCTGGTCACACTCTTCCTGATGCACCCCAGGATGCCATTGGCCTTCTTGGCTAGAAGGGCACATTGCTGGCTCATGGTCATCCTGTTGTTCACCAGGACTCCCAGGTCTTTCTCCACAGAGCTGCTCTCCAGCAGGTCAGCCCCCAACCTGTACTGGTCCATGGGTTTATTCCTCCCCAGGTGCAGCACCCTACACTTGCCCTTGTTGAATTTCATCAGGTTCCTCTCTGCCCAACTCTCCAGCCTGTCCAGGTCTCGCTGGATGGCGGAGGATATATTTCATTCTAATGTGCAGTAGGAGCTCTGCTGGTTCCTCATAAGCTGTGCTCTGTTATCTCCAAATATTCTTCAAAGCTGCTTTTCAAGTAGAGCGATATGAAAACCAGGTGGAGATTACCATGGAATGTTGGGGTGTTTTTCTCTCTCTCATTTTGTTTGAGAAAGTTTGAATTCAAAATGTTTTGACCAGCTTTGTTTTCCAAAGAGAGTCACCAAATATAGCTGTGTTCTCTTCAGTGTAAGAAAGTTAAAAAGGATGTGTGCTTTGACAGTGATCCATCTGCTGATGGCCACGTGTACCTGGTGGCAGGATGAGATTGATGGCTTTGGAATGTAAATCCACTGGGGCAGGAAAAGTGCCTTCCTTGGCTTTTTTTTTTGTTGTTGTTTTTACAGTGCAAAGTGTGTGTATTGTCTGTGCTGAGCCAGTGCTGAATAATAATGAGTGACTTAGAGTTGGTGTCTGAGCTGGGGGAAGCCAGGCCAGACTGGGGTGAGGAGCTCTCCTGATCATTCAGCCCAATTTGAGCCAGCGACACCTGTTTTTTCCTAAATGTCCTGGTCTTTTCCTCCCAAATATTTTGATGCCTAGGAAGATACACTCTTTCCTGTGGAATTTCTACGGAGTGGATATTTTTAAATCTAAAACCTGTAAGGTTCGAGCTTTAATGTTTTGGGATTTTTTTAACCTGAGGACTTTTGGCTATAAAATATCAATTAGACTTGTGTTTGGGGGGAAAAAAAAATTTCCACTAAAACGAGCGAATAACCTCTTCTCCTTCCAACTTTATTTTGAAGAGAATGAAGTGTGACAGGATCTTGACTCTGTTCAGCATCTGAAAATGAGAAAATGAAGGGTTCTCACAAAGCCTTCTTCCCTACCTAAATGCCCCTGGACTTTTCCCAGCCCACCTGAGTCCCGCTGTTGTGTCAGACAACAGCGTTTGTCTGGTCCATCTCAGGGCTGGCAGTGAATTTGCAGCCTGTCCCCCAAGGAGGTGACCAGGGTAAGTAAGTCCTAATCCTACTTCTTGTTTAGATTTCAGCTTCAGGCTTCCTTGAAAACATATCTGCGGCAGCCCAGGATGTGACTGGAATGGATGGAGGAAAAAAAAAAGATTAGGTGGTTCTGCCTAATCCAGCTCAAAGCTCCCGATGGCACCCAACAGAAATGATTCCCCAGCTGCTTCCGCAGGCTGTTCCCAGCTCAAAGCGAGGGTTTGTCCCTGGTGCTATCGGGTAGGGAGCTGGAGGTCTGACTTGATATCACTGAACGGCGCTGTGTTTTGGGAGCGTTTGGGGATTTTTGTTTATTATCAGCTGTGTTTCGTTTCGGAAACATGACCAAATCCTTGAAATACAAGGCTCCCCGTTTCCTTTGGGGAGGAGAGGTTTGCAACTGTACCTGCCATGGCAGGTGGCTCCTGGCAGCAGGCTTTTCCTTTCACGTGTTTATGATTTTGACCAGGTTCATAAGCTCCTATTTGTAAAATCATAGAATCATAGGATCTCTAGGTTGGAAGGGACCTTCAAGATCATCTAGTCCAACCATCAACCTAACTCTGACAAAAAAAACCATCACTAAACAATGTCCCCCAGCACCATGTCAACCCGTCTTTTGAACACCTCCAAGGATGGCTGCTCATGAGGCTAAAGCGCTGGAGAATTTCAGGACCCGTTGCCTTTTTCTGTTTTCCCGTATTTCTTTTCCTCCCCAGCTGCCTCCTGTTGCCTCTCTGCTGTGTCGAACGATCCCAGTCGCTTCTACCTATCCCTGGTTGTTCCACACAACAGCCCTGAGGAGAGCAAGGGGTATCAAAAAGGTCACAGAAATGTTTTCTGGGTGACCGACCTGGGTCTCTCAGCCTTGCTTGTTGGAGCAAGGTTGGTGGTTTCCGCTCCCTGCCTTGCTGGTACCCACAGAGAATTTTGGCTGCTTTGGTTTTTTGGGAGGACACCCTGAGGGTGCCCTGACTCGGGCAGAACGGGTTGTGCTTGGAGATCTGTTGGGTGTTGTTTTCAGTAGGGAAACACAGGAGAGGGGGGGAAAACACCTTCCTTTTTTTTTTTTTTTTTCCAGAATACAAAGTCATATTTAGAGCTTACTCTTCCATCTTGTGTCAGAGTCTGAGTTTGGGTCCTTGTTGAAGCTTGAAAATATGGTACTTTGTCCTGGTGGTGGTTTGTTCTAAAGGCAATGCAGATAAAATGCAATACCTGGAAATAAATTTTTGAGAGCTGAATTTCTTAATGTAAATGAATTATTCTCTCTTGCTTGTTTGCTGCTGTTTCTGCTGGACTGGGAAGACAAACTAAAGTCAGACTAGACCGCTAGATTTGCAGTGTGAGGAAGTGAGAAGACCCTCTTTGATCCCAAATGCTCAACCAAGAAGCATTTGCCAGCAATGCCAAATGGGATTTATTTGTCAAGTCAGAGGCCGGCAGGGCCTGGAACCAAACAAAAGGAGGAGGTGCCGCGCTATAAACTTGGATTCAACATATTCACCCTTAATCTTCTTTTACCTACATAATATGAAGGTTATTAACCTGACTGCAGAAGGACCTACTGGGGAGTTAAGTGTCACGCGGAGGGATTATTATGTTTTGAAAAGAATTTGTGCTGGCGACTGTGACATAATAAATGTATTAGGTGCCTCTTTAGATCTTCTCTAAGTGGCAAAGAAGCATTGATCACCCGGTGTGATGGGGGCTGGGGAGCTTGGTGTTTGATGTTTTAATACCAAATCAAAAATGAGAGCTCAGAGCTGTTAATGAAAGGAGCACATTTATTATTATTATTATTATTCATTTTTCTGTCTTAAAGAGACCAAGAGGGAGTTGGTGCAAAGGGGTGAGAAATAAATCATTAGCATCTTCGCATTTGCACTGCAGATTAATCTGGGGAGACGAGGCTGGTAGTTTTTAAGCCTCTTGCATATTTGCCCAGGTGAACTTTTTAACTTGATCCCTCCTTTTACTTTTTTTCTAACCAAAAAGCTTTCCACTTACGGATTTAAAAGGTCACAAGGTTAAGCAGAAATCAGAAGCTGATTTATTGTATAAGTACCCTTAACAGGCATTTTGGCCAGTGCTGTATGAAAGTTATTTTAAAGTTACTCTATTTTTTTTTCCTTCCACTGAGCCTCTGAAGAGATGTCATTTTTATTATTTTTTTTATATGCCCACTCCACTTGCCTGGTGCTCGCTTTGCTGAACCTCACAAGGTTCTCAGAGCAAGAATGATTTTTCTGATTGTTTTCCAAGTAAATGCCCAGCTCGGGGCTGGGGGCATGGAGGTGGCGATTCCGATGTAATTTTATGCTGACCTCAATATTGACTTTTTGTTTCTCCTGCTGGTCAGTACAGGAGAGGGAAATCTTGCAGTTGTCCCGAGCGAATGGCGGATCTGAGCAAGGCCGGGTACTGTGTTGTGCCGGGAAAAGGAAAACGACGGCTGTTGGGATACAATGCGGAGCGAGGGCTCTGGCTGAGGGAGCGGTGTTAGGCATCTGGAAATGCATCTTTTAGTGGAGACACAAACCAGAGATGCTTATGAGCACTAGAGATCCCCTAACACGTGTTGCAACAGCAAGCGCCGCAGCCAGCGTATCCGAGGTAATTAGCCAGTCTGCCTGCATTCTTCCCGCAGCCTCAATTAATTATGAGGCTCTCTTTAACTTCTGGTCAAAGCCGTTCCGTAGCAGTGTTGCAGGATGTTAACCAGCTGCCACCTACTGCTTCCATCGATACTTTATAAATACCCGACAAAGGGCTTGAAAGCGGGGTCTCTTGTTCCTGAGGGCAGGCTCTGCTCCCACTGATCCCTTCCTCCCCGAGCGCCGGGTGTAAGGAAGGAATAACACCATCCTTGCTATAGCAAGCAAATGCCTTAGTACCCTAAAAGCAACAGCCTTCCCCTTGAAGCATTTCATCCCTTATCAACTGAAACACGAACCCATCCACTTAGGGAGAGGTCTAGGCAGATTCGGTGGGAAGAGCTGTGCTGAAATCCATCTTGTGGTGGCAGGTTTCTTGGGGAAGGTTGACAGGGAAAGTAGGTTGTCTCTTTTATTGGGCCCTATTGATATTGCTGGGGGAGGTAACCTTTGAAACATGCAAATGTGGTTTCTCGTGTCTGAAATAGAAGCATCAGCTTTCAAAACTAAATAAATACGTGTTGTTGAGAACGCTCTCCCTGAGTTTAGCAAAGTTATGTTAATCGCTTAGACCATCTGTTGGAGAAAATGTAGTTGTGAAGCTGGGATAGGTTCGGGGTATGTTAGTGAGAGAAGAGGTAATAAAGTTGTTTGTTTCTTAAAGACAGAGTCAAGTGACCATTGCAAAACTCTTCAGGAACCGAGTTTTAATTGCTTTTTTTCCCTGGTGATGTTACAGTTCCTTTTTAAAAGTTCATAAGATTTTTTTTTCATCCTTTTTCTAAAGACACATTTTCTCTGGGACCCAAAAAAACATGACGTGTTGGCTCGGCATCCTCGTGGCAGCAAAGTTCCTCAGTATATCAGGAGGATGAGGCTGGGAGCTTCCTTGCCTTCCTGACTTGGGGATGCGGGACAGTTACACCATGACTTTATCCTGAGAGGAAGTGAGGCGAGAAATACAAAGAAAAGAGTTAAAGTCAGTCACCCCAAGAAGTGTGGCTGGTTCCTAATGGCCAGCTGGCTGAGCTTTTCAGCCTGACAGCATCTCTCCTCCTTAAACGCATTGGGAAATGTTGAAAAATGGCTTGGATGTCATTACGACACTGGGATTTCTTCAGGAGGAGCTGCCTGTTAGTTTAAATAAAGGCCCAAAGGAGGTGCTCGTTGTCCTGGGATTGCCTTTGACCGGCGACCCAAACAGGAGAAGAGGGTGTCCAGGGAAGGGACATCCCAGGAGTGTGGCTGAGTGCTGGCAGAAATGTGATTAATCCTAACTAGACAACCGTGCCGGAGCCTCTTCCAAATTGTTGGACTCCACACTTAACACATAGTATGTTAGCACCGCTCTCCTGTCCTTTTCAATTACCTTCTCTCTCTCTTTCCCTCGATCCCAAAGGCATTAGTCTTGTTTGAATGCTTTGTTATACCCCACTGATGCACTGATGCAAGTTGTAATCTGCCCTTGTTACAGAATTTGCTGCCAGTGAATCTCGTGCAGGCCAGGAAAGGTAAAATATACAAGGAAAAAGCAGTATTTGGCAAAAAAGTCTGCTTAGGTCAGTCACCTTGCTGCTTTTTAGAGGTATCAGGTGCCTCCCGGACCATCTACTGGAGTGCTCTAATTTCAGGTCAAGAGGAAGGGAATAAAGGCATCTGTGTGAAACAAAGGATGTCACTTACTGTCCTCCATTGTTATGCCAGTAGAAGAACTGATACAGCAAATGAAACTCAAAAGTTGATGGGAGAAGTAGAACCATGAGATTGTTCTTCAATGTTGCAAAATCTCTGCAGCAATATTGGCTCCTGACATTTTATTACCAAGGTGCAGGAAACCTTAATGCTTTTACAGGGTCTGTGGCTCTGGGAATTCTCTCCTTCAGCATAAGGCCCTTTAAAAATGCGTTTCCTGTTGCTCCTGGAGTAGATCTCATCAGAGCTGAACAGGGCCAGCTTTCCTTCTGTCCCATAACCTGCTGTTTTCCTCGTGAACTGGAAGGCTGGTGAAGTTTCCACCAGGAACTGCTGCTGTGAACCTGGGGGACTGAGGCTTCTTGGTGGCTGCTCGCTGCCTCTCCAGGCAGTACTGCAGTAAATCCAACAAATAATTGGCTTAATTTATCGGTGTAGAAAGGTCACCAATCTTCTTTTTCCAGCTGTCATGTCCAGCTTGGGATCCCTATCCTGCAGCACTTGGAAAGCTCTCAGGGATTCTTGCAGAATCCAGCTCTAGGTAGGTTTGTATTTTATTTTATTTTTTTTTTTCAGTTGGAAAATAGTAGCAAATCAGGTGCTTTAAGTTTTTAAAGGAGTAAAGGGGGTTGTGGTGCATTGAATTGAAAGTGTCAATTCTCTTCTGCAAATCAAGAGAGTGAAATCATTTTCTGGTATGACCATTTGGGAGAATGAGACTGAATAATGACATTAGTACATTCAAGCACGGATTCATTGACGTCAGATTTTGCTCAAACTGGGTGAGAGCAAATCGGACTACGTAGTCATCAAGTTTCATCATCTTGCCTCCATCACTCAGTAATGGCTTTTGCCTTGGGGATCAGCAGAATTATAACTAAAAATATTATCCCAATACACCTGATCAGTTACAGAATACAATACAAGAAAGAAAATGCCTTTTCAGCCCCTGGTATAATTACTTACGTCTCTTCGTGATGAATCATAAATGTTCTTGTGATAGCTACATGAATAATTTGTAGCCATTTTAAAATATAATTTTCTGTGTAAGTTCTTCTAGTGACAAATTGTCTACAAATAGCTTATTGACTTCTCAATTGCGCGAGTTATTTGAAATTATTCATAGATTGTTTCTTGGTTTGCTGCTTGTTTACAAGCAATTCCTTTTTAGTATTCAGCGGTTGGTATTCAAGTGTTCAGCTTCCAGCTGCACAATGCAGTTTGCATTTTGACATATAGGTCACACAATAGTGTTTCTGCTCCTTGACTAAGCGCGTATAATTCGTAGGATCTAGCTTCTCGCACGAATATTTGCATTGAATTACCAAATTCTTATTCTGCAGCCATTCTGTAACATTTGTTGAAAAAGAATTGTTTCAGTTTCTGCTGGTAATCTTATTTACAAGAGTATTTATGGAAATATTAATACACAGTGGACGTTACCATAAAAGAACAAATTTGCTGTAAAGCTTTGGCTATGCTCTCAGCTGCAGTTTTATTACTTTAACTGTGTTTGCCCATCTTCTTTCTATGGTATTAAAATATTGATCTATATAATACTTATTTTTTTCCCCCTGTGTGATGAAATTAAGCAGTTATATGAAAGAGCCACGTATGTGGCCACAGTTATAAGCATTTCCCGTGGAAACTGCATTCGGTGACCTCCATCCTCAGTGCTGGCTGTCCCCTGCCTTATGTGTGTCGTGTCCTTCCATCTGATTTTAAAGTATTTTTCCTGTTAGATCCTGTTAGCATCCTGTTAGATGTTCCTAGAACCCCATAGTTCTGTTTAAAACCGCAGTACCATGAATCAATAGATAAATAATATCCGATGCTCTAACTGGACAAGCCAAAGCCATTAAATGAGCGATAACTGGCCACTCTTCCAAGTCCCAATCGTTGTTATGACCCTTTCTCCTTGCCCTCCCCAAGTCGCCCCCCCTGCTCCAGAGAGAGAAGATAAAAAGATCTCAAGGGTGGAGACACTTCAGTCCATGGATTGCAAAGCAAAGCAATGAAGAGAGCATGTCTGAAATTCTTCTATGCATTTCTAAAATAACAGTGAGAATCATGCCCTCTTGCAGTTGGGAGATAAGGGAAAACAGACCTTGAAGAACTGAAGCGTCCAAAATCTAAAATTTCATTCCTGTTTTTTAGTGCAGGCACCACTTTGAAAACACTTCTATTATTTTTCTTTTTTTTTTCCTTTGCGTTTTCAGATAACCACAGCGCAATGCCTTGAGCCTGGCCTCTCTGGATTCTCTTAGCTGTGTTTCCCTCCACCTCTCCCTGGTCCCCGGGGCTCGGGAGGGTGTTTATTACAAATGAATGTTTAATGTCTGCCTTGAAGAGCTACTTGTCTGGTTTGGATTTTCTGGCTGCAGCGCTCTGGAAGCAGCCGCGTGCAGGGAAGGGCCCTGTTGAGGGTTATCTGGGCACAGAGAGATGCTCTCGTGTCTTGCAGCTGGTTGTCGTGAGGGCTTTCTTGTCTCGCTGGTCGGCAGATTGTTTGGTGGAGGAGAGCTTGGTGAGGAGATGGTGCTGATTATTTTGTTTGGCCTTCATCATTGCCAGTTAACCCCTGACACAGAGCTACGAGGTGAAGGAGATCCCCAAATCACCTGGCCCTGGGTATGAGCAGGACAGCACGGTGGCCGTTCGAAAGAGCTACTGAGGAAGAAAGGCTTATGGTGAGCCAAAAACTTCCTTCACCAGCCTTGCTCCTGAGGCTAGGTCCAAGGGGGAAGGAGGACTCTGGTTCTAGACGCTTCTCCTGTAATGTTTCTCTGGCCGCTTCCTTCTGAGACGGCAGCTGGTGCCTGGACCTGAGTTGTCCTCACCTGCCTTTCATTTAAATGCAGCTACTTTATGTTGTGGGTAGGAGATAGGCTGGGCTGAATGCTTTAGTAACATGTCTCTTTGAAGCTCTGGCAAACTCAATCTGAGGTGTAGGTAGGTGAGGGGTATTCATACTACATATACGCCTGAGGGATGGGATGCCATCCAGAGGGACGTGGACAAGCTCAAGAAAGTGGGCCCATGTAAACCTCATGAGGTTCAACAAGGTCAAGTGCAAGGTCCTGCTCCTGGGTCAGGGCAATCCCCAGTATCAACACAGGCTGGGGGATGAAGGGAATGAGAGCAGCCATGAGGACAAGGACTTGGGGGTGTTGGCGGACGAGAAACTCAACATGAGCTGGCAATGTGGGCTGGCAGCCCAGAAAGCCCTCTGCATCCTGGGCTGCATCCCCAGCAGCGTGGCCAGCAAGGCAAGGGGGAGATTCTGCCCCTCTGCTCTGCTCTGGGGAGACTTCACCTGGAGTATTGTGTCCATCTTTGGTGTCCTCAACATCAGAAGGACACAGACCTGTTGGAGCAGGGCCAGAGGAGGCCATGGAGATGCTCCGAGGGCTGGAGCCCCTCTGCTGTGAGGACAGGCTGAGAGAGTTGGGGTTGTTCAGCCTGGAGAAGAGAAGGCTCCAGGAAGACCTTATTGCAGCCCTTCAGTACTTAAACAGGGCTTACAAGAAAGATGGGGATAAACTTTTTAGCAGGGCCTGTTGGAATAGGAGAAGGGGTAATGATTTTAAACTAAAAGAGGGAAGATTTAGACTAGATATAAGGGAGAAATTTTCTTACAATGAGGGTAGTAAGACACTGGCCCATGTTGCCCAGAGAGGTGGTAGATGCCCCATCCCTGGGAACATTCAAGGACAGGTTGGACAGGGCTCTGAGCGACCTCATCTAGCTGAAGATGTCCCTGCTCATTGCAGGGGGGGTTGGACTAGATGGCCTTTAAAAGTCTCTTCCAACCCAAACTATTCCATGATTCTATGATCTCTTTCATTACTGTCTTGAGCATGACTTGGTTGTGTCTTGGAAGAGGTGTCTGATGCTTTGCTTGGATGGGCTGGAGCTGTGTAAGTGTTGAGAAACCTCTAAAAGGCTCAAACTAGCCAGCACTGCATGATTGCACCATCAGTGCAAAAGAGCAAGGTTTCACAGCCTCCTAAGACTCCATCCTTTCTCCCAGTTGCTGGGCTCACTTCCCATGTGCCAGAAAACATTTGGTGGACAGCCAGCTTAACATGAGCCAGCAGTGTGCCCAGGTGGCCAAGAAAGCCAACAGCATCCTGGCCTGTATCAGGAATAGCGTGGCCAGCAGGAGTAGGGAAGTGATGGTGCCTCTGTACTGGGCGCTGGTGAGGCCTCACCTCGAGTGCTGTGTTCAGTTCTGGGCCCCTCACTACAGGAAGGACATTGAGCTGCTGGAGCGTGTCCAGAGGAGAGCCACCAAGCTGGTGAGGGGTCTGGAGAACAAGTCCTATGAGGAGAGGCTGAGGGAACTGGGCATGTTTAGTTTGGAGAAGAGGAGGCTGAGGGGAGACCTCATTGCCTTCTTACAACTACCTGAAAGGAGGGTGTAGAGAGGTGGGTGTTGGCCTCTTCTCCCAAGGGAATAATGACAGGCCCAGAGGAAATGGTCTGAAGTTGGGGCAGGGGAGGTTTAGATTAGATATTAGGAAGAATTCCTTCACTGAGAGAGTGGTCAGGCACTGGAACAGCCTGCCCAGGGAGGTGGTGGAGTCACCATCCCTGGAGGTATTTAAGAAACCTGTAGACATGGCACTTCAGGGCATGCTCTAGTGCCCGAGATTGTTGGCTTGTGTCTGTTTGTGGGTGGGGTGGGGTGGGGTGTGGTTGTGGGCGTTTGGTTTGGTTTTGGTGTTGGTGTTCTGGGATTTTTTGGGTGTGGTTTTTTTTTTTTGTTTGGTGGTGTTTGTTTTTTTTTTTTTTGTTGGTTGGACTCGATGATCTCAAAGGTCCCATCCAACCAAAAATATTCTGTGATTCTGTGATTTCTCAGCTGGTGGAAATTACTTACTCATGGTCTTAGCTTGAGCTGCCTGCAGACTGCTGTATCTTGCCAACTGGTAGCCAGACATTAGAGCCGACTTCAGTAATCGTGGATTGTAAGCAGCAGCTTTCACCAGGTGAGTCGAAGGGAACAAAGGTTTCCCCTTGGAGGAGCTCTCTTCAGCTTTTCACAGCTAGGAGCTGCTTTTTTGAGGGCCTTTAAACACCTAACTCCATCCAAAATGAAATACAGCCGCCCAGAGCAGGTAACACTCTCTCAGCAGCTACGCCACGACTGTGCTGGGAGCCTTTTCGTGTGCCCAAGAGTCCAAAACAAATAATGCAGCAGAGAGGTTTTTTGTGCAGTCGATAGTTTCCTTGCCGTGGTTTCCCAATTGCAATCCCTGCCTAATTAGGCAGGGATGCTGCCTCCTCTAAACTCCTGTGGGATGGTGCAAGTCAAACGCTGAGCGCTACTAAAAGCTCCCATGGTTGATCGTATGGCCAACAGGCTGACAGTTCACACTCTGTCTTGGTCAAACTCTTTGTACAGATAGTGTTGGTCTTTATTCTCTGTCTCTCAATCTCACTGTTTCTAGCCTGGTGCAAAATACTGAAGTGCAGTTGTGCCATTTATTGAAATGCTGAAAAAAAAATTGAAGCTGGGGAAAAAAAAAAAAAGCATGGGGGAAGGTCAGGGGAAAGGTAAGGTCATGTTTGTTTTCAAGACATACCTTTGCAGGCAGCTCTGTGATAGAAAATCAGAATACATGGTCTTGGTTGGAAGGAATAGCCCCTGCCATGGCGAAGAGTACTTGTGGTCCCATTGTCAGGAGGAAACGTGAGAGACAGAAGCTCTCGCTATTGCTCAGGCTGATAAAAAATTGGATTTTGGCTCTCCCAGTCTGTTACATGACCAGGCTCCGGAAGGAACACAGCCAGTAACACCAGCATGTGCAGTATTTTGGAAACACTTTTAAAACTGTGGGGTAAATGAGCAAGGCAGAAATCCCACCATTTATTTCAATGACATCTAAAAGTTTTGGGAACGGGTCAGATGTATTTTTTTTTTTTTTTTTTTTGCTTCAATTGAAATGCTTTCAAAGGGCTGGGTTCTCAGAAACAGCTACGCGTTTCTTGCCTGAGGAGTCTTGGATACCCAGCCTGAGACGTTTGTGTAGATGCGTCCCCAAACCACTGACCACTTCTGAAAACTCTGTCCTTCGCAGTGGAGCTTCTCCCTGTCCATCTGTTTGGGATCTGGTTGTGCTGCTGTTGCAGACGCGGAGTTTTGCCCTCAGTTTCAATGGAATTGTTGTTTCCCATGGCTATCCCTCCTCCTCTTGCGTTCACCAGGTTCCGAAGTTCTCCTTCACTAATTGCTTAACAGAGTCCTCCAGAAGGGGTATTCTCTGACAGTATAGTGCCTTTACAACAGAAAATGTCGCCTCAGATTTTAATAACTGTATTAATAAAGTGGGGGAGCGATGTTCCTTTGCTGATGCACTGTGACAGTGAGCCAAAGAGCTTGCTTTCAGAGGAGTGGCATCCCATTTCTCCAGTTCTGGGAGATCCTTTGGGAACTGGGCTCATTCCGCGTTGTTGCAGATCCCGCAGAGTATTTTGTTCCGCCCGTGCCCTGTAGTAACACCACCGCTCCTTGAACTAAACTGCCTGACCAGCCCCATGCTTCCAACTTCAATTCTGCTCCCCTGCTTTAGTTTAAAGCTGTTGAATGAGAGGGCAGAGGAGAAAACCAGGGGGAAAAGCAGCTGAGGACAAACATCGGCAAAAACAAAATCATTTGTTTGGAAAACAAATCATATGAAGAGCGGTTGAAGGAGCTTGGACTGTTTAGTATGAGGAAGAGGAGGCTGAGGGGAGACCTCATCACTCTCTACAACTCCTTGAAAGGACACTGTAGAGAGGTTGGCGCTGGTCTCTTCGCACAGGTAATTAATGACAGAACAAGAGGGAATGGCTTCAAGCTCCAACAGGGTAGGTTTAGACTGAACATTAGGAAAGAATTTTTCACAGAAAGAGTGGTCGGGCATTGGAATAGGCTGCCCAGGGAGGTGGTTGAGTCACCATCCCTGGATGTGTTTAAGAGTCGTTTAGATGTGGTGTTGGGGGATATGATATAGGGCAGAACTTTGTAGTGTAGGGTAGATGGTTGGACTCGATGATCCCAAGGGTCTCTTCCAACCTGGATGATTCTATGATTCTATGAAAAAGGGGACATGCCTTAGTAGTGAAACCAAAAAAGCACCACCGTGAGAAAATACCTGCAAGAAATAGCCGCCTTCTCCCTAGTCTCAATCCGTTCTGATGTACTATAATTTTGCTGAACGCCACGCAGTACAAAATGGATTTAAGGTGCTTGTACAACTGAGCCTTAGCTAAGGAAAAAAAAAAAAATTACCTCATCTCTGCAGTTCTACAACGGGCTAGAATTGCTAGTACATGTACTGGTAGTTATGCTTCCTTTGGACCATTGAAAAGTTTCAACCATTTTTACATTGCATTCCAGAAAAAAAGTCTGTTAGATTTGCTCTTTCCTGAAGGACTGGTGATCAGAAGGTTGTTTTTTGGTTTTTTTTTATGTACAGGGAGTAGGAGGTAAAAAGAAAAACACTCTTAAAAATATCACAATTTTCTATTTTTATTTTCTGGGAGAAGGAGAAAAGAATGCACGTATCCCTTTGCCTGGGGCTAACTTGGAGTTCTTCCTTACCTTCTGCTGCTGTTTGGCTGTTGGGCTGACTCTGTACGTTCTTCATCCCTTCCAGTCACTGGTTTTCTGTGATGAATAGGTGCCTTTCTGTTGCGCAGACAGGGTAGACCCTTTTGAGGCCTTTAAGATTTATGTTGTTAACAGCATTTACATTCTGCCATCTGATTCTTGGTGTTTGAAAATCTAGTATCTATTTCTGTAGGGCTCAGCTCTTCCTCTACTGCAGTTTTCTCCCATGAACAGCTCTACTGCACAATGACAGTGTAATTTCCAGCCAAGTCAGATAAACTGTACTTCCATGTGTGGCTTGTGGTTTTGGTGGCTGGCACATTGCAATAGTCTTCTCACTGATATCTTCAGAGCTACTCTAATTTGACTGACTTGGACAGGAGTTGTATTTGCGCTGTACTCTTCTATGGTAGCCTTTACCCAAAGGTTAAGTTCAGTAATTCGCAGAAATCAAATCTTTATGGTGGTTTATTTGCACCTATGGACAGCCGGAGCCACCTCAGATTCTATGAAGGTGGCAATTAAGAAGAGCAGAAGGTTGGACACTGAGTGACAGAGGCTGGGGTTGGCAAGGAGACCTGACCTGCTCAGTGGGGAGAATAAAGAAGGATATGAGGGGAGAGGGTGATTTCTTCCAGGTCTTGGAAAATCATCTTTCTTTTCTGAAAATGCTCAGAGGGCTGGAGCACCTCTCCTATGAAGACAGGCTGAGAGAGTTGAGGTTGTTCAGCCTGGAGAAGAGAAGGCTCCGAGGAGACCTTGTAACAGCCTTCCAGTACCTGAAGGGGCTACAGGAAAGATGGGGGGGAACTCTATCAGTTCTAAATGGAAAGAGGAGAGATTTAGATTAGATACTAGAAAGCAATTCTTTCCTGTGAGGGTGGTGACACCCTGGCCCATGTTGCCCAGAGAAGCTGTGTCTGCCCCATCCCTGGAGGTGTTCAAGGCCAGGCTGGATGGGGCTTTGAGCAACCTGCTCTAGTGGAGGTGTCCCTGCCCATGGCAACGGGATTGGAACTGGATGATCTTTAAGGTTCCTTCCAACTCAAACCATTCTGTGATTCTCTTTGTAGTTAGCAATCTGATGTCATGGGCTGATCACAAGATTCGTTAGTCTGAAGGGTCGAAACCTTTGAGCCATTCGCTAGAGGTTTGGAACAGGATGAAAATGCCAAGGCACAGAGTATGCAATAGCTTTGTTACTGTGGGAGGATTTAGGCAGAGTTGTAGGTACTGGAATGGAATTTTGCAAGCTTTTACTCTTCATTTCAAGAGGATAATGGAACAGCATTGCATATCCTTTTCCATAACTGGCTGTGGCTTTCTCCTTGGCCTTTACCATTTGATTATTGGTTTTTGTGTGCTTTTTCCTCTGCTAAGTCCTTTAAAATTATTGTGCCTTTCAAGAAAAACAATCAGGTCTTAAGAGGCATTTTTTGGGGGCCGAGGAGAATCTGGAGTTTGTTTAAAGAAAGGGGATCTGAAGAAGATAAAGCAGAGATATCAGCTATGCAGAAATAATGATGCATTCCAAAAGAGAATCGAAGAGCCGTACAACTCCATGAAACGCACCGCTCTATATTAGCTTTTTCACTGAGAAGTCTTTTGAAGGACCAGAATCACACATACATGTATTATAACAAGAAAGAAAAAAGTTGAAAAACAGTTGGATTAACCGTTGTAGTTTATGCACTGCAGCTATTTCAAACCCAAGAGGAACTAAGGGAGTAGCAGTTCTTGTTCAAAGATGATGTTCAACGGCTGGAAATTGCTATTAATAATGCAAATACTTCTGTTAGGCAACCTGCTTCTTCAGAGTAGGTAATTTAATCCTATTGCTCAGGAAGTGCCATTGATAGGGTTTTTTCCCAATAGGTTTAGGCCACGGAGGGCATTTGGATTAATGAGAGGCAGAGACGGTGGGAAAGTACTCCATTATCCTTAGCCTTTGGTAAGCCTGGGTAATTAGTGACACCTTTGCAAGAAGTATCTTTCATTTCAGTGTAATTGCAAAATAATTGTCTCATCTGGTAGGGGTATCATCTGTGTTGATTAATAACACACAGGTAACGTATGAAACATCTGCTTCAGAATTAAAGGGAGGGAACTGGCCTCTCTGGGGCAATTTTTGGGTGCCAGCTGAGAATTCCTTGGGCTCCTTTACATCAGAATCCTTAAGCCTCCTCCCTCGGAAAATGAGAAGCACACGAATAGTTTTTGGATTTTGATTTTGAGGATGAACTTTACAAAGTGTAAAAGAAATTACTTTCAAGGAAAGACATTTCCCTTTCTCGTTAAAGGGAAAACCAGTGATCTCCATACTGAAGGAACAGGCAATAGGCTCAAGACTGAGGATGTTCTCTTCCCATTTCTGTCACTGCCTTCCTGTCTGATCTTTACCGCCAGTATCTCTCTGGATTTCTATTCCCATCTGTAACAAGGGAAATATTAGTATTTCCTTTTTTTTTTTTTCCTGCTTTTTTTTGTGTTTAGGCAGCAAGCTCAGCAGGGGGCTCTTTCATGCTGTGTGCAGTAAAAGGCTTGGTTCTGCGGTGCCTTGTGGGACTCTTGCGATATGAGTAGTAACAAAGAGGCAGGAAGATGTCCAAAGGTGTGCTTTTGGAAAAGTGGCCAGTAGTTTACTTCTTTCTTTCTTTTTTGGGGGGGGGTGGGGGCAAATTCCTTTGCCTTAGAAGCCAGGGAAGTTAGTGTATTCCTGAAATGTAGCTTGTAGTAGCTTGGCCCAGTTGAGTGTGATGCTCAGTAGGCTCCATGGGTTCTTTGGGGTAGCAATCCCTTGTTGCAGTTGTTGCCATGAATGCATCACTGCTTGCCATGCTTGGCCCCAAATCAGGTCATTTTCCCATTGCAGGGAATAGGAAGTAATCTACATTGTTTTGTTAGAACTGAGTAGTACTTGTGAGTGTTAAGGGTTAAGCAACCAGTGTTGTTGATGGGGAATTTAGCAGGGTAAAGGAGGTGGACATGGTCAGTGTCCGATCATCTCATTTGATGTGCACCTAGACATGTGTGAACCTCATGAAGTTCCACCAGGCCAAGTGCAAGGTCCTGCACCTGGGTCACGGCAATCCCAGACACAAATACGGCTTGGGCAGAGAATGGATTGAGAGCAGCCCTGAGGGGAAGGAATTGGGCGTGTTGGTGGATGAGAAGCTCAACATGAGCTGGCAATGTGGGCTGGCAGCCCAGAAAGCCCTCTGCATCCTGGGCTGCATCCCCAGCAGCGTGGCCAGCAGGGCGAGGGGGGATTCTGCCCCTCTGCTCCGCTCTGGTGAGACCCCACCTGGAGCACTGTGTGCAGCTCTGGAGTCCTCAGCACAGGAAGGACATGGACCTGTTGGAACAGGTCCAGAGGAGGCCACGAAGATGCTCAGAGGGGTGGAGCCCCTCTGCTGTGAGGACAGGCTGAGAGAGTTGGGGTTGTTCAGCCTGGAGAAAAGAAGGCTCCAGGGAGACCTTGGAGCCCCTTCCAGTCCCTAAAGGGGCTCCAGGAGAGATGGGGAGGGACTCTCGATCAGGGGGTGGAGCGATATGACAACAGGTAATGGTTTTAAACTGAAGGAGGGGAGATTTAGATGAGATATCAGGAAGCAATTCTTTGCTGTGAGGGTGGTGAGACCCTGGCCCAGGTTGCCCAGAGAAGCTGTGGCTGCCCCATCCCTGGAGGGGTTCAAGGCCAGGCTGGATGGGGCTTTGAGCAACCTGGTCTGGTGGGAGGTGTCCCTGCCCAGGGCAGGTGGGTTGGAACTGGATGGTCTTTAAGGTCCCTTCCAACCTGAACCATTCTATGTGCTGGCTGTTCACGTTCACCACAGCATGCTGAATAAATCTCTCTCTCTCACACACACTTATATATATAAACACAGGTTTCAGGGGTGCGTCAGGTCAACCTGGGCTATTGGATGTTGTGACCTACAGTCCTCCCTGGGCATAATTTCTGTGGGAAGAAGTTACTCTGCTAGACAGGTATGCACCTTTCATTTTCAGGCATGGCGGCGATACTGTTTTCAGCTGGGCAAACTGTGGTTTGCCCAGAGTCTGGTCTGTAACTGGAGCTGCATCTGCCACTCCTGGGAATGCCAAGCCTCGCATCCGATCTGGAATGCCAATGAGCCCCTATAAAGCTGTTAATGTCTGTGTGAGGTTTTTTTAGTCCTCATTACCGACCTGATAGGAAGATAATTCCTCAGCTGCTGTTCCAACCTGTGGGATTTTACCCACTTAATTAATTTTCTTTCTTGTTAAAGGAGAGATCTCTTTTTATGTATGAGGAGCTGGGCTCGACTTGCTTTTGAGGGCCTCTTCTCATGTCTTTATCAAAGGTACAAGAGGCCCCAGAAGTTGGGGGGTGAAGCCCCTGGGGGCAGCGTGCCCGCGGAGGCCAGGCTTCGAAGCCTTGCCTTGTGTCCCTTCCAACCCCTGCAATTCTGTGGGACTCTCTGATTCCCTGCAGAGGGCAAGCTCCTGGAGGGGACCCAACCCCACACAGCGGAGGGGACCCTGCTACAAGGAGGGCTACAAAGATGATGAGGGGCCTGGAGCACCTCTCTTACGAGGAGAGGCTGAGGGACTTGGGTCTGTTCAGTCTGGAGAAGAGAAGACTGAGGGGGGATCTGATCAATGCTTATAAATACTTAAAGGGTGGGTGTCAGGAGGATGGGGCCAGTCTTTTTTCAGTGGTGCCCAGGGACAGGACAGGAGGAAATGGGCACAAACTTGAATATAAGTTCCACCTAACCATGAGGAGGAACTTCTTCACTTTGAGGGTGGCAGAGCCCTGGAAGAGGCTGCCCAGAGAGGTGGTGGAGTCTCCTTCTCTGGAGACATTCAAACTCCACCTGGACAAGTTCCTGTGCAACCTGCTCTGGGTGGACCTGCTTTGGCAGGGGGGTTGGACTAGATGATCTCCAGAGGTCCTTCCAACCCCATATCGTTCTCTGATTCCGATTCCTTTCCCCGCTCCCCGCCTTTTGCCACCCCTGGGTGGTAAAAGGGAAGCTTGTGGCGGGTCCGAAGGATAACAAACTGCCTGCTGAGAGTTAAGAATGCCAGCCTACGCCACCCTCCCCAGCCCTTTCGGTGTGTCAGCGAGCTGTCTGTGTAAACAAATACACATATCAAACAATAAGCAGATGCCTTTTTAACACGCGCTATTTCAGGCTAAGATACGCCTTTCTGGTGCGGCTTGTCGCGGCGTCTGTCAGGCTAATGCCAGCTCCGCAGCCCCCTTTCCGTTGTGTTTAACGCACGAAGATTTGTGTTGTGGTAAAAGTGTAAAAAATGACGAGGAATTGGCTTCTTTTACATCTGTTTTGGTGTTACTTGTGATGTATAAAATGTTAAATGGGAGGGCTGTTTTCCTCCCCACGGCTGCGTCGGGATGTAGAGCAAACTCTTGTTCCTTAACGCTTGATTAAGTGGCTTTATACGAGTGTGTGTGTGATTTGTTGAAGTATACAAGGAGGAAAACAGAAGGCATTTGCAAAGTATACCACTGTGGGGGCCCCCAAAGCAAACAAACATTGAAGTGGGAAGGAAGCTGTGATGAGGGTTGGATTTAAAATAAAAATTAAAAAAAAAAAAAGGCAGCTTAATTCCAGCAGAGTCTCTTGTACCCCATAAATCGAAGTGAACTCCGGAGCCCTGAGGGTGTATCTTGGTGCACTAGGTTGTGGAAGGGGCACCCGTGAGCTGCTGGGCTGGGTCAGATCTTCTCTAACCCAGGGTCTGGTCTCTGGAGCCGGCAGCGATGGGAGACAATGTGAGACCAGGGCAGTGACCAGGAGAAATTCCACGTTAAACTTTTCTTTATTTTTGTTTTCATATTGAAAATATATTGAGCTCAAGTGACCCACAGTCTGCTGGCTTTAGTGATGCTGCCATCCCTTTCCACCAGGCTCGGAGAAGGTGCCAGGGTTTTATTGTCTTTATTCACGTTTCCCACCTGCTCCTGCTTTTGATCTAGCCAGATATAAAGGAATCACTTTTTTAAAAAAAAAAAAAGAAAAATCAGACTCTTTATGCAGGCCACAAGTCTTAAAGGCAGCTTTCTATCAGGCTTTTCTGAGCTCTGTTGAGAGAAAGGAGAATATTCCCGCTGCTCGAGACACTCTGAATTGGATTAGATACAAACAAAGCAGGGGAGAAGGGAGAGGCACAATCCTCCACCGGAGAGGAGGATTTAGATGACCTGAGATATCTTCTGTTTCTTAATGTTCCTTGAAGAGAGGTGATTGAAATCTCTCATCCGAGCAAGTACGCGCAGAAGGCAAAATACAATATTAGTGACCCTAAATATATTAGAGCGCTCAGCTTCTGATCACAGTGCTACCTCAGCTGGAATAGTAATGAGGAATGAATGGGTTTTGCCTGTACGGACAATACTGTTCTTCCGTAATGGAAGGGGAAAATTGATACTAAAAATGCCATTGAATCAAATTTTTGATGTGTCTCAGTACACCTGCCTGTGACACTTCCCATCTTGTGGTTTCAGGGCACTTCACAAACCTGAATAAATTAATTTATTTTTTTTTTCCCCTCCCTGTCTCCAAAGGCTGGGAGTACTATCCAATGCTGTATGTCTGAAGGGACTAGGACTAGGTTTCTGTTGGGCAGCAGACGCTTTGTCCTGTGCAGAAGTATATGGACATAGGCATTTTCTACATGCGAGCCCTCACACCCATCAAATACTTCCCCATTAAAGCAACCGGGATGTGATGTGTGTATTTGAAATGCCAGGCTGTGCAGGGAAGAGGCTTGTCAACAAACAGCCACAGGAGGAGGAAGCTGAGCTGAAGGTGTCCAAGTCCACCAGAGACATGGGCAAGGAGGACATCTGCCTGGGCACCTGTTTGGTGGTCCGCTGCTCTGCTCACTAGACCATGCTGCTCCTCTAGGGCCCATAAGATGAACGACCAGGGTGCAGAGAGCTCCTTGGGGGGTGTTTCGGGCTGGACACAGTGCTCTGTGTCCCACTGAGCCTTCTCCCTTCTCCTGGGGGAGATGAGAAATAGTGCTTCCGTGGAGGGGAACGGGGGGCTGCTGATGGAGGGCTGATAGCCACCCGCATGGCAGGAATTTCCTTCCACGTGCTCTGGTGTGACATTAGCACTTCCCAGCTGGCTCCTTGGAGGCTTTGTAATCTACTGGATTGATAAATAAATGCTAGTTTAGCTCAGTATGGTCGTCTTCTCCAGAGAGCATGACAGAGAAGGTAAGCTTGAGATGTCCGGCTGCAGTCCTGTCTTGGTGTCTTACTGCTGGGTGGAGCTGCTGTGAAAGGACCTTCTCTCCCGGCTTGTCACCTTGGCCCTGGAGGAGTTACTGAGTGCGGTGATCTAGGGGGGGCACTGATGCTCCCCGGTGCTGGTGTGGACAGCTGGCCTTGGCTTTGGGATGCTGGAGGGGCTGGGCAGGGTTTTGGCTTCAAAGGAGAGCAAAGCAGGAAGGTAGATGGGGAAGGAGAGAAGTAATGCTGTGAAATGGATTTGTGTGGCGCCAGCTTCATATCTGAATTGGAGCTGTCAGGGAGAACAAGATCCAGACTCGGTGCTGTTCTCCAGAGAGAAGCCGTTGCAGAGCAGTTGCTCCACCTCTCTGCCCCAGGTCTGGCTGACTTCTGCTGACAAGATCTGGCATGATCTCTCCTCTTTTCCCACCGGTCTTTCCTGCCTTCCTCCAGGCTCTGATTTACCTTCTTTCGCTTGCTTATTGCCTTCCCCACCTGAGCATCTCCCAACGAACCCTTCTCCTCCTGGCTCTCTGACAGTATCTTCGTCCCACCCTTACCTGCCTCTGGGCTCCATCACCTTGCCCTCTTTCATCCTCAGTCTTTTCCGGCTCCTTCCGTTCAGCGCGCAGTTGTGCTCTTAACAGCTGTCCAGTAAGTGAAGATGCATATTTGTTACATATACTACATGTATGCATGTCTTAACATTTAACTACCTTTGGTTTTTAACCCACTGCTCTGTCCTTCTGTTCCAGGACTTGCCTTTGGGGGATTCACAGCATCTTCTCCTGGTGTTCCCGTCCTCCCCTGTTTCCCTGGAGGCTCACGGGGGAGCAGGAGGGGAAGATGCAGAGCAACTCTGTTGCTTCTCTCTTATTCTTCTGGAAATAGTCCTGTTCCTCCTCCTGCTTCCTGGTTAAAAGCCCTTTTCTGGACAGTGTAAACGGACTGGAAAGTAAGGAGGAAATTTTGCCTTCAGTCCACACCTTGCCAGAGACTTTGGGGTCTCTGCCAGATGCTTCCCCCTCACCTCCTTCAGGTGTGCAAGAAAGGGTTCATCTTCACCTAAATGGGAAGAAGTGAGCAAAATAAGGTCATGGTCTTCTCCTCAGGCCCAGTATGGAGGTGTGTGTCTCACGTATTTGTCACTGCTGTTTGTGACAGGTTGTCCAGCCTGGATCCCGGTGCTGGGGACCTGAAGCAAGGACCCTGACTGATGCATGTCGAGTACGACCTGACTTCTTGAGGAGAAGGAGGATTTCTCCGAAGGCCTGTCCCCTCAAAGCAGGACGCAGGTAAGGCTGTCAGCCCTCGTGATGCTGAGGTTCTGCTGCTGCTGGGCTCTGGCCTCCCTGCAGAGGACGCTCAGCAGAGGATTTTTTTTTTTTTTGCCATTCCTTTGGCTCAAGAGGGGCTTTGTCGCCTCTGCCTGCCATATCTCTAGGGGTGAAGCCTTACATCGTGTTTACAGCACGGGGAATGTTTTTTCGGCAAAAATGTACTTTCAGAGGATCAAGACTGCTCATATAGTTGAGATAAATATAGGCTGAAAGTGTGGGAGGAATATGCTGAAAAAAGAGAAAATGTTACATATAAGGTATTAATAGAGCAATACTTTGACTTCTTGTTCTAAAATAATTTTACATTGAAAACTACCTTTATTGAAACAGGTTTTTAAGAAAAAGAAGAAAGAAGTGTGGGGGGGAGGAGGGGTTAAGTAAGAAATTAATTAAATCATTTCATTTTTAACTGCTCAAGATATTTCAGGTCATCCAAAAGTAAAAACAAAACCAAAACCAAACAGACAGAAAAGCCCTGCGGTTCTAATCGCAATGACTCATAGAAACCAGATCTAGAAGAGGTGAGGCCCTTTAGTCCAAACCCTTAATCCCCTACTAGTATGTAACATCATTCCCAGCAGCATCTACCAGTCCTGTTTTAAATGATAGGATTTTTCCCTTGTCCCCCTTGGGATACTATTCCACAGCCTAATAGAATTAATCTGCTTTACTTCTCTTGCCGTCCCTGACCGCAGCAGATGCAATTAGTAGTAGGCGGTGGAAGGACTCTGTTTTCTAGGCTGTATTATGAAGGCTTAGGGCTGTGTTGTGTTAAAGCAGACATGGGTTGCAAGCAGGTATGCTTATCTGTCAGTACTCATTACAGCCCTATAAATGTCCCTGAACTGGAGTTCTCAGACTCGCAGGAGCTTTTCTGCAGCAGTAATTCAGGATCTGATAAGGCACAGACTAATGTATTTGAATGCCTGTGAGAGAGACAGATAGTGTGATTGGAAACTGAAGTGAAATGCAAAGTCATACGCTCCTTGTGCTAGAGACGCTCTGAGGCAATTTACTTCTCTGCTTCTGGAGCATTCTCTGACCTCATTTTTTGACGTCTCTCTCGGACAAGTTGGTAGGAAGTGTATGAAATGGCTTTCTGCTGTGTGTGGTGCTGCTGCAGGTACTACTGCCCCTTTCCATCTGTGCATTTCAGACCTGTCTTAGATGAATATTGTGAGCTTCTGCTGATGTTATGAGGCCTGTCTTCTGCTATGAAGACAGGCTGAGAGAGCTGGAGTTGTTCAGCCTGGAGAAGAGAAGGCTCTGGGGAGACCTTAGAGCCCCTTCCAGTCCCTAAAGGGGCTCCAGGAAAGATGGGGAGGGACTCTTGATCGGGGAGTGGAGCCATAGGACAAGGGGGAAGGGTTTTAAACTGAAAGCAGGGAGATTTAGATATTAGGAAGCAATTCTTTGCTGTGAGGGTGGTGAGAGCCTGGCCCAGGTTGCCCAGAGAAGGTGTGGCTGCCCCATCCCTGGAGGGGTTCAAGGCCAGGCTGGATGGGGCTTTGAGCAACCTGGTCTGGTGGGAGGTGTCCCTGCCCAGGGCAGGGGGTTGGGACTCGATGATCTTTAAGGTCCCTTCCAACCCAAACCATTCTGTGTTTCTATGTTTACTGAAAGGCTGCGGTCAAATAACCAGATGAATATAAAGTCAAATAAATTGGAGCTGAAAAATCACAGCTATTCTTATCTAGTCTGTCTCGACACAAAGCGGACCTTCCTTCTGTGACGCTTCACCTGTTTTGCTCCTCAAAATTGGAAAAGTTTTAGTGGTGAGAACTGTTACTCAGTTTCTAAAGCACATGGATGGGTTTTTGACCTGTTTACACCTGGAGACTACAGTGACAGTTGATCTGTACAAACTCTTTGCGTGAGCACTTGGATTTGTCCGCTTCCAAAGTGAGTTAAAAAGCTCATCCTAATACAGAAAGTGACTGCAATGTAATTGCTGTTGGGTGTTTGAATGAGGCTGCAACATGAAGCAGGGCCAGGGGTCCCAAAAAGCTGTGTCCCCTGGCACCAAGGGAAAAGGTTACAGTCCTGTTCCTCCTCCCTCCCACTAAATCCCTGGCTCTAACATGCCATAGCTTTTCTAGAGTATTTCCTCACATAAAAAGCCGAAATATAAACATAGCCACTGTTCCAGTGTTTCATTATCAAGATAAGTTAATTAAGCCTATTAAAATATGACAAGATTGCCTGTTTGTCAGTTCAGAATTTCTTAAACAGTGAAGATTGAGTTGCAGAGCTTTGAGTTCAGTGAGTCCGGGGCTAATTTGCCCGTTGTTTTTAATCAGTGGAAATTCTTTTCCAGCTTGGTGCTTGGCTGCTTCGTGGGGTTTTGTAGCGCACTTTAAAGGCTGGGGAGGTGGGAACCGAAGCGAGGCGTAATGATCCATAGCCCTTTAGATCATCTGCACCTTATGTTCCCTGTCCCTGCTTTGCCAGTCAAGCTTTTATTCCAATGACAGTGTCAGTAAACCCAAGGTGCAGAAAGGTACTGTTTCTCCTCTGCTCTTCCTTTTTTCTTTCCCTGAAAGTTTATCTTGCTGCTCGCTTTTTAAAAGCTCTGCATTAGCTGGGGGGGAGAGGGGTAGGGGGTGAAAGCTGTGAAGTAAAAGGCATGCTTTAAATACAGATGCTGGTGATAGTCCTTTCAAAAGCTGCATTTCTCAAGCTGGGAGCTATTGACCCCTTTCAGTGCAGTCACAAAGAAATCCAAGAGGAAATGGAGGGTGAGGGCCAGCAGGGAATATATATATATAATTTTTTTTCCCCAAGTCGTCTTCTTACTCCCCCCCCCCCGCCAAGCTGGCTATTGTTTGAGACTCCACATGGGATACCAGTTGCCGTATAAGGAAAATGGCATCATGCTACATTCTTTCTAAAAATTGATTTTTTACAGTTGCCTTTTTTTTTTCTTCTTCTTTCTTTCTTGCTGAAAGTTCTTCTGCTTTTGCGGAAGCTCTGGGCAAAAGGAAAGTGGATAGGCTAGGGTATGTGTGTATTCGGTCTTGGTCCCCGCAAAAGGTTTCACTTTGGCTCTGTCATCACAGGTCAGGCAATTAGACAAAGCACCAAGGGTAAATGAGGTTCAGTTTCTATGGCAGGAGCGGAGGATGTTGCTGTGCATTTTCCGGCATCTTGATCAGTAATAATCCTCCTTGTCTTTTGGGTTTTTTTCTTGCTGAAGAGGGCGTTCAGGCAGTGAGACAGAGGCATAGAGTGCTCCTCCGTGTCCCTCTTCACAGTCTACCGTTTATTCAGTGTGTGTTTCCAGCCTCGATGCAATCACATCTGGACTCTACAGGGGGGGTCCTGCCTTTTGCTCCCAGGCTGTTCCCTACCAAACTGTCCCTATTTCAGTGCTTGAAAGTTTCAGAGGCGAAAGAAGAATCTTTTTCCACCAGAATTTTATGATCTGTGATTGAGCGCTGGGACAAAAATGGTGCTGCTGAACTGGGGCTTCCGTTCCTCCCCGTTGCCTGAAAACCTGGTTTATGAAGATGACGCTAATCCTCATCGCACTGTGTTAGATGAGGACAGGGGGTGGCAAAGACCTGACCCTCCCGCTCCCAGCTTGTGCTTTGCTGGTTCCTGATGATGTGCTGAGCGAGTGGTGAGCACCGCTTTGGGCCACCGGCTTCCTCTGCGCTGCTGGATGACCAGGTCCATAGCTGGGGACCACCATACTCCCAACTCTCCCCAAAGGCAGCCAAAAACCCTTGAGCCTGTGGGATGCAAGGCTCACATCACGCCCCAGCTCAGGAAAAGGACTGAAAACACCTCTAAGGTTTGGTTTTTGTTTTTTTTTTTGTTTCCTGGTGCAACCGTCACTTGTTGATGAACTTATTTTGGAAATAAGTCTGAACTCCAAAAAATTGGGCTGCCCAGGGCAGTGGTTGAGGCACCATCCCTGGAGGATTTAAAAGATGGGTTGACATAATGCTTAGAGACACGGTTTAGTGATGGTTTTTTATCAGAGTGAGGTTGCTGGTTGGACTAGATGATCTTAAAGGTCCCTTCCAACCTAGATGATTCTATGATTCTTTGAAATGCCCTTAACAGCTTCTGCAAAGAACGGCTGGAGCAATGTGGGCATAAATAAGGCTGAATCCTCCGGCTCTGGAAAGCAGAGGCAGAGTCTGGAGTGGGAAAAGCATGGGTCTGGGAGCTGGGAACACAGCCAGCTCTTGGAGAGAGAGTTGAGCCCTCCTCCTCTTGTATCCATCAGTAACCAGGATCCAGGCTTTAGCGGTGCTCCCTGTGGATGCCATCCCTTCTGACTCCCTGTGACGCCCTCTTGATTCTCCCTATAAAAATCTGTTCGGCAACTGATAATGTCGCAGACTTCTTAAAAATAAAGCAGGCAAAGAACCGCTCCCTCTTAGAAAGAGCAGCAACAAATCCCGGGGTTCGTTTACCACAATCATGTCATAATACTCAGTCTGTGTTGTGCCAAGGTGCGATTACAGACGTGGAAAAAGGCAAATAGTTTCTATAAAACACTTTTTGCAGGAGATTAATTGTTTGATATTATTATTTGTGTATGCATTGGCAATGTACAATTCTTTTCTTTTTAAAACGTTGAACAATTGGACAACTTTTACAGAAATTGCAATTTTGCGAAAATAGAGTATGGACTTTTTAAGCGTTCGGTGCTTTTTATAAAAGCCTGGAAATGGAGGCCGCATTGACCAAAGGAAGCAGATATCATAGTGAGAAAGTTCTAATTTTCTTTAATTCTTCTTTAGACTGTGAGTTAAATTGTCTGGAGAAGCTGTGCTGCTCTCACATCTCTGCAAAGTGAGTCTCCGAGAGAGTCTTTTCGTATGATAAATTGTGCTTATACTAGAGGTACAGTTCACAGAATCACAGGATGATTTGAGGTTAGAAGGGACCTCTGGAGATCATCCAGTCCAACCCCCTGCCAAAACAGGTCCACCCAGAGCAGGTCGCACAGGAACGTGTCCAGGCAGGGTTTGAATGTCTCCAGAGAAGGAGACTCCACCACCTCTCTGGGCAGCCTCTTTCAGGGCTCTGCCACCCTCACCGGAAAGAAGCTTCTCCTCATGGTTAGGTGGAACTTCTTACATTCAAGTTTGTGCCTGTTTCCTCTTGTCCTGTCACCGGGCACCACTGAAAAAAGACTGGCCCCATCCTCCTGACACCCACCCTTTCAGTATTTATAGGTGTTGATCAGATCCCCCCCTCAGTCTTCTCTTCTTCAGACTAAACAGACCCAAGTCCCTCAGCCTCTCCTCAACAGAGAGATGTTCCAGTCCCTTAATCATCTTTGTAGCCCTCTGCTGTACCCTCTCCAGGAGTTCCCTGTCCTTCTTGAACTGGGGAGCCCAGAACTGGACCCAGTGCTCCAGATGTGGCCTCACCAGGTCAGAGCAGAGGGGCAGGATGACCTCCCTCGACCTGCTGGTCACACTCTTCCTGATGCACCCCAGGATGCCATTGGCCTTCTTGGCTAGAAGGGCACATTGCTGGTTCATGGTCATCCTGTTGTCCACCAGGACTCCCAGGTCTTCTTTCTCGGAGCTGCTCTCCAGCAGGTCAGCCCCCAACCTGTACTGGTGCAGGGAGTTTTTCCTACCCAGATGCAGCACCTTCGGTTTGCACTAGTATGGCAGCAGAATGTCCTCACGTAGCTTTTTCTTCACAGAAGGTAATTTGGTGCCTCCTAAATGCTGTCTGCTGTGGTGTTAGGAGGAGATACCACTCACAGCAAGCGGTGCGGAACAACATAACGCCCCACATGCTCCGTTCTCAAAGAACCGGTCAAGCGGTTGATGGCTTTTGACATCTACATGGCTGTCATTGGACATCTGAGTTAGCGCTTTGCGGATAAATGGGAAGCTCCTCATTCAACAGCTCTTGCTCCGAGCGCTCTGCGAACTCCCAGGTCTCGTGTTTTGGTTCCAGTCTGCTCCCATTTATAACTGCCCTAATAACTGTCACAGAATCATAGAATGGTTTGGGTTGGAAGGGACCTTAAAGGTCATCCAGTTCTAACCCCCCTGCCCTGGGCAGGGACACCTCCCACCAAACCAGATTGCTCAAAGCCCCATCCAGCCTGGCCTTGAATACCTCCAGGGATGGGGCAATGATGTCATGGCCAACGATTACATGTTTGTTGTATTCACCCCTATAGGTGAAAAGCGAGTGAAAAGGGTGAGTGTCAGGTCAGCGATGCAGGCGGAGCGCGATGTTGCCAGCCACATTTCAGTCTCACTCCAAGCGTGGCCAGCAGCCACCTGCGAACCTCTAGGGCTGAGGAGCACCCCTCAGGCTTTCGGCTGGGGTCGCAGGAGGTTCCAGGTCTTCCTTTCTGCTGCAGAAGGTGCTGTGAGGTCATTCATCAGGCTGTAAGTGGCTGCTGACAGCGTGGCATGTGTCTGTTGCTGCCGTCTCTTCAGGTCTAGAGGTGACACAAACGTCCAGGGGGCTCAAATGTTGTGACCACTGACTCTGCCAGAGGTGGGTTGGCACCTTCTGAGAGGTATTGCCCGAGAGACTTGGAGCTGGTGCTTCTGATGTTAACCGTGGCTCACGTAGAGACTGGTTTTGGCTGTGGGTGTTTTCCTATGGCGTCAGAAGCTTGTGTGACGTGTAAATGACAATGAAGGAGGAGGAAATCAGTTGCCATTAGAAAAAAAATCTCTATCGGTTCCCATTGCTTAGTTCTAATGCTACAGTGGTAATTTAAAGCCTTTTTTTTTTTTTTTTTTATTTTTTTTTTATTGCCTGACTATATCCCAGGTGAAGTGCTTTGTCAAGGGAAGATGGGCTTTACCCGATGTGAGAGGGCAGGAAAGCGAAGCTGCCTTTCACCGCCCTGCTGAGTCCCGGCCGACGGCGCTGCTCGGAACGGCAGCGAAGGCTTTGCATGCCTTGATTTTGAGACCTGCAGAAGTACATTCGCTGTCGATCTGTGAATTTTGAAAAAATACTTGAGTGAACCTGGGGGACTTAGTTTAAGACCTGCTGTAGGGATTTCTCAGGAAGCAGATGTGTAAGAGGGGTATATGTGCGTGTGCTTGAAGCTTTTTTCCTTGGGCTTATGGCGAAGAGCTGGGATCAGTGAAAGGTGATAACTATTGAAATCGGTAATAAGGATAGTATTACCCCATAAGTAGTGAAGTGGGTTTGGGGAGTTTTGCATTTGATTACTTGCTCTGCTTCTGTCCTGCCTTCTGACAGTGGAAAGGAGCTTGGTTCCTGTCTGCCTTTCCTCCCCGCCTGCATAAGGACGATAGTAGCGGCTGGTAAGTTTTCCCATGTAGAAAAAGCTGACAGAAGTATTTTCTGTAGAAACTGGCTTTGTGAAACTTTGCCTTCCTTTTCAGAGAAACCTGAAGATTAAAAAAATTTTTTCATTCTGGAGGGTTTAGCTTTAATTTTTTTCCTGTCGTTCCTTCTGTCTGTGAGAAAGCAGGAGTGGGGAAGGGAACTAAGACAGGAAAGAGGTAATCCAGAAATTCCCTCTCCTCACATAAAAAACTGCCCATCAAAAAATACCTGTGCCACTTACATTAAAAAAAAAATAAATAGTAAGTTGATTTTTAAAGTTGCAGAATATGAAAAAGTTTATTATTACTCTCGAGTGCCCTGACCTGCTTTAAAGCTGAGGTTTCTTCCTTGCGTGGCTGTTTCTATTTAGCGCAGAATCTTGAGAGCTCTTTTGCGAGAGGAGCCTGCACGTAGGTCAGCTGCTGGACAGGCTTGTGCCCAGTGAAGATAACGACAATCTAATGGCTGATTTCTCCTTTGTAAAGCCAATCACCCGTTCCTCAGTTGGCTTCTAATGGATGGGAGCTGCATCCTCAGCAGAGGTCCCGTTTGTTGACAGAAGTGGCAGATAAGAAACCCGGGGTGGGGGGGGCTGAGCAGCCTCGGAAGTGCTTGTGCTGGAGGTTCAGAGCTGCCCTCCTCGGTGGCGTGTGGCAGGAACTGTACCGTAGGGGTGACACGCAGGCGTTTTGGGGCCGGATGACACGGGGGGACACATGGGGGGATACGGTGGCAGTGCTCTGCCTGTGTTTGAGCTTCAGTGCCCAGCGTAGGGAGGTCTGGAGCTGAACAGGGGGCTGTCTGCAGCTCCTACTTGTCTGAAAAGGTGGAGCAGAGCACAGGTATGAGTGGACCAACCGCCCCAGCAGCACGTGCAAAAATAACTAAATTCCAAAGAAGTACTTTTAAGCAACATAAATCTCCTTTTTTAATCATTTGCGGGAGGTTTATTTTCAAATCCCCCAACACTCACCAGGAGCTAATTTTCAGATGGGCTGTAGCACTGGCTTGAAATTTTAAAGCTTTACCAGCCCCTCTCCCTGCCAGCCCCTGGGCACGGGAGGAAGCTTTTCCCGGGAACTGGCTGTCTGTGATTGCCATCTCGAACTGTTTCTGGCTCTTTTCCCTGGTGTCTGTTGATGACAGGATATTGGGGTTTATGGCTACTTGCCCCGCCGTTTTCCCCATGTTCTGCGGTGGAGGGGGGGTTATCAGGCTCAAGCATTCCTGCCTACTGTCCGGGCAGCCCATGATGGTTCCAGACAGACAGACAGACACGCAGTGTAATACAGACAGCATGTATGTCGAGGCAGAATTTGTCACTGACCTTTGTGGCTGCCAAGTACATCCAGGAGTACGTTTCAGGGAGGCTAAAAATAATATCCTCAGTTTTAATTTATTTCTCCCACAAGCGTTCAGTCAACAAGAAGAAAAGGAATTAGTTTGTCCTTTTTTTTTTTTTTTTTTTTTTATCCCCCCACGCTTGAGTGTTCCTCTCTCAGAACAGAGCTGTGAGTTTATCGCGAGCTATTGGCCTTTTCGTCGAGTTGGCTTAAGTGTATGGATCACGTTACTGGAAAGTGGGATCACTTGCCAGAACCGCCTTTGCTTTTCCATTTCCCTTTCCACCTCCCAGTTTTGTGTGTTATCTGGTAGCAGCACTGAAGGCCAAACTCTCACTGAACTGATTGGAACCAGGAGTTGGCATTCTGCTACCCCGTCGCCTTCTGCCAAAAGCCAGCATTCAAAATAAAGGCTGTACGTTCGGGCTACCTACATGAACACAATTTATGGGCATTTAAAATACCTGAAGATCAGTACAACAAAGCTCTGATTCTCCAAGTGACTTAGTATGACCACACGGTGGATAAAGTTGAGTACATTCAACAAGTCTTCATCTCAGAAAAAGGGAAGAGGTGATGGTGGTTTTTCAAAAGGGGTAATGAAATGGGAGTTTGAGGACTTCTTGGTTTTTTCTTTTTTTTTTTTTTTTTAAGATGTAGTTGGAAATGACTCATTTGCAAAACTTCAAACTAGCTAGATGTAAGCATAAATCTGAATCCAGATGCTTAGGACTAACGATATAAACCCCTAGGGGTTACTCAGTAGTCCTGAGTATTAGGTGTGCAAATCTGAAAGTGCTGCTTTAACTGCTCGAGATCTTGGTCCTTTGCTATGAGTTTTTTCTGTTGATCAAGAATAATGGTAATTGATGCTCTGAGGAAAAAGACCTGGGAGTCCTGGTGGACAACAGGATGACCATGAGCCAGCAATGTTCCCTTGTGGCCAAGAAGGCCAATGGCATCCCGGGGTGCATCAGGAAGAGTGTGACCAGCAGGTTGAAGGAGGTCATCCTCCCCCTCTGCTCTGACCTGGTGAGGCACCATCTGGAGCACTGGGTCCAGTTCTGGGCTCCCCGGTTCAAGAAGGACAGGGAACTCCTGGAGAGGGTACAGCAGAGGGCTACAAAGATGATGAGGGGACCTGGAGCATCTCTCTGCTGAGGAGAGGCTGAGGGACTTGGGTCTGTTTAGTCTGGAGAAGAGAAGACTGAGGGGGGGATCTGATCAACACCTATAAATACTGAAAGGGTGCCAGTCTTTTTTCAGTGGTGCCCAGTGACAGGACAAGAGGGAACGGGCACAAACTTGAACACAGGAAGTTCCACCTAACCATGAGGAGGAACTTCTTTCCTATGAGGGTGGCAGAGCCCTGGAAGAGGCTGCCCAGAGAGGTGGTGGAGTCTCCTTCTCTGGAGACATTCAAAACCCACCTGGACACGTTCCTGTGCAACCTGCTCTGGGTGGACCTGTTTTGGCAGGGGGTTGGACTGGATGATCTCCAGAGGTCCCTTCCAACCCCATGTGATTCTGTGATTCTGTGTGATGAAAAGTGTAGTGCTTTAATGTTTTTTCTCCTGTGAATAGAAAATCAGCTGTATGTATGAAGGCTGTGAATCACATCTCTGTACTAGATCATTTTTATGAAAGACAAAAATTACACAAACCTTTTTTTTTTTTTTGCCCCAGAATCTTCAGGGAGACCATAAGTCTTCATAAAATCAAGTTGAATTCAATCAAATAGTTTCAGTCAACAAAAGGTTTACATATATATTTGTAAACATCAAGATATTTACTTCCAGGTTTTTTAATGCAAAGTATTTTTGTTTCAGAAATGCCAAAGCTGATCTTTCCAACATTTAAAAATTAAAACCACATTTTCCTATTAAAATTTGATCCGAACTTTTTATATAAAGAGGTTTTGGTTTGTTTGGTGTGGTGGTTTTGGGGGGGGTGTGTGTTCTGGTTTGGTTTAGTTTTTTTAAGCTAGGGAATGTAAAAAAAATAAAGTTTCGTTTTAGATCGAAAAAAACTTTGGGGACCTGATACAAAGAAGTACCTTTGTATTGTTTAACATGTTTCAGAAAAAAAAAAATCTTCCAGTTCAAACTGAAACAATGTGTCCCCTCTGGGTTTTTTTTGGGGGGGGGGGTTGTCACCCAAACAACAAAATATTTTGATCATCTTGCGATGTTCTTTCTGGCGATACTGACGCAGAGTGATTTTTCTTAGGTTTTGCTGATAGAAAATGGGTTTGTGCTCCCCTTGCTGGAAGGCTCTGGGGCTCATCTGGCCGGGGAATGACCATTGGGGCGTTTCTCTTGCTTCTGCTGCTGAGTTGCTTTTGTCGCTGGTAGTTGGTGGGTAATCTGTTGGCTGTAGCTTTTCTTGTTCCTGTGTCCCCGTCCACCCCTGAGTTACTGCATACTCTCTGCTGCGAGTCAGGGGATAAAGCGCGCGCGCTCACAGTTATCGTTAAGTGTTTTCTTTGCTAATTCTCTCATATTGTGTCCCAGTGACTTGCAGCTGAGGATTAGAATGACTGCCCTCAGCGCCAGCAGCCTCCAAGGGGTATTGTTTATATTTTGCCTCGCTTGCCTGTGTGCCTCATACGATGCCTTCCCCAAAGAGCAGCTCTCTCCTCCCCATCCCAAGTGATGCTATTGCCGAGGAATGTTGGACAGATACCATCATACGCATGCTGGAGGTGCCCCCGGGTTTGGGGTTTGAGCTTGACTTAAAGGGGAAGAGATGCGGGAAGGGAATGTTGTTTTTAGTGGGGACCCAGCCTGCAGTTTTTCGCAGAGCTGTTTTAAACCTGCTCCTCAGGCAGGGAGGTCTGTGGGTGCAGGGGAGGGCTTGGCGAGCTTTTCCCACATTTCCATGTGCTGCTCAGGGCTGCCGTCCCAGGCACGTGCTTCGTTAAAGCTTCTGGGAGAGGCGTTCTGGGAATAATCAGTCGGCATCGCTCTGGGCTTCTTCTCCATCGGAGTTGCTCTGGTGTGCCTTTCAGCGCTGCTCGTTTTGGTTTTAATTTCTGAAGGAGGAGTCGATTTGCACAGGGTAGCACCAGGCGGAGGAGTTTAGTCTTGCAATGGGCTGAGCCATCTGGCCTCTTTTCTCTAAAGGGCATTGACAGTTGTAGGTCCTGAAGAAGCCAGCGGTGGTAGGGCTTCGCTGAAGCGTGGTCTGAATGTCTCAGTGCTTTCCTAGATGAAGATTAAATTGTCCCGTTGGATCTTTGCTGTCACCCCTGATCCGGAGCACTGCTTATCTTGGAAAGGACCTCCGTGCTTCGGCTTTGCGGGGCTGCCATATCGCTGACCTGCCCCTTTCCCCATCTTTCTTCTGTCTTTCCTCTTTCCTTTGCCTCCAGATTCTTTAGCACTCAGCTCAGCCAGAGTCAACTGCTTGTTGTCTTCTCGTTTTTACTGAGGCAACATTGCAAAGGGCTTTTTGCAAAAATGACATGTTGGGGAGGGAAAGGCTGTAAAGTTTTATGTGATTCAAGACAGTCTTTATGTGTATAAGATTTTGAGGAGAAAGCTGGTTTGATGTGAAAGATAAAGAGGACTTTGCCTTCCCTCTCAGTGAATCAGTGGGTGAACTGGAATTGAAATCCAGAAGAACCTGGTACCCAGGTCTCAGCTCACGCTTCTGACTTCAGCAAATCCTTGTAAAATTGGTGTAGGTGGCTGGGGAGGAGATGCTCTGTGTTGTGAAGGATCTGGCCTTCTGGCACTATAGAGCTGCCCTTCTCTGCAGCAGTGGGAATTGCATACTTTGAACGAATCACCTTGAGGACACCTGCATAATATGCACTTTGGCCAGTCCCTTCTGATGTTCCGTGTCACTGCTCACAAAGGAGCAAAGAAGGACCCTACTTATTTTCCCCCCGAGTTCAGCTGGAGGTGATGCTATATTCCAGGGAGATGGTTCTTTACCTCTCTTAATGAGTAACTTTATACTATGCTGTCTCCTACAGTAACAGCTGTCACTACTAGAAGGAGAAGAAAGTATTTGCTAAGGCAGTGAAGCTGTATAAATTGTTAAAAAGAGGAGGGGAGGCTTGGGCAGGGAGCTGAGATTACAGCAGGAGCCATGAGAATTCCCAAGCTCCAAGGAGTGCTCCTGACTTTAGCATTACATGCACCCCCGGGTAGTGTTTGTTTAAGGTTTCTGCTGATGGTGAATGAAAGCAAAAATCCCGACTGGACAGTTGTGATGATGAAGATGGTTAGACTGTCTGTTGTGTTTGCTGTACAGTGTTGTATCATGAGCAGTGCTTATGGCTAAGATCCTCAAATGCTGACGTGGCATCAAGTAAGGTGAGAAGGGGCCATTGTGACCTCTTCTTCATATTAGGCACAGGGTTTCTTTGAATTAAGTCTGGTTTCGATCAGAGCATCTTAATGCAGCAATTTGTTATATGTCTCTTTCCTCTGTTCTTGATGATTCTTCCCTGTGTAGCTGTCATTAGATAACATCCATATGGCAGCTCCAGCGATTGTTTGGGAGGCAGCTGAATGCTACAGAAGCTCTATACTTCCAGGTCTATGTCAAATAACTTCATCCTCTGCAGTTTGTGTTTTGAATGCCAGTGGCCCGTAGGTCATCTGTGAATTGAAGATGCTCAGGGACCAGATTTGTGTGGTTTTTAGCTCTTGCCCATAAGTTTCTTAGTTCATGGTGTTTTTTGGTCTTCCCTCAAATACTGGACCTCTGCCAAAGTAAGACCATCCCAATCTCTGTCAACATCAGCTGTAGGAGGAGAGTGGGACAGGGCGTCCTGAGTAAACCTGCCCAAAGCACTGTGAATGAAATCTGGATGTCGCTGAAGTCAGTGGTAATACTGCCTGGTTTATCCTCTCACCGGTGAAGAACTTTTTCTCCTTGTGAATTTAAGGATTGATGGATCATTTGTTCTCTGCTGACCTTTTCTCTTCACGGACCATCTTTGAAGTCTGGTGATCTGTGTGCACGTCCATTAATCATGACATTGGTAGGTCTTGCCTGGCCGAAACAGCCCCAGGAGTTGAGACTGCTACCTGCAGGTGGCCAGTAAATTTGGAAACCTCCTGCAGTAGGAGGAGGCGGACCTAGGTGAGATCATACGCAGCACTGAGAAATAAAAGAAAAAGTCACAGTAAGTTTTGTGGAGTGTCCCTGGCACCTTCCGAGTGAGCAGAGCTGGTAAAGCAGGCGGCCCTGGGGAGACGGGGAATGTGCTTTCGTTGCCAGAAGGTAGTTAGAGATCTTGCTTTGGTCTCTGCCTTTATTCTTTAAAATTGGAAAAGCTCCTTCTCTCCGTCACTCTCTGAAGCCTGGGGGTGTACCTGCCCCGGCTGGTCCTCCTGTGCATTGCAGAGCCTGTACATTGCAGAGCCTCAGCGATGCCCGTTGCCTGGATACAGGGCAGCCCTGCATCTCACCTCCCCCCCCACCCGGCCGAAAGCAGGGGGCTGCTGGGGGGAGAGGAGGGGGGATGAAGCCCTGTGCACTTGGAGGCAGGAGCATTAAGTCCACCTGATGCAGCTTGTAAGCTCAGGGTTTTCTGTTACTCTGCCATCATTATTATTATTTATCATTATTATTGATAGGAGAAGAGTGCAACCCAGCTGCTCAGTGGGGAGATCCGAGGGCTCCCGCAGGGTGAAGCGCTTCATGCCACTTAGAAAACCAGCCATTGTGCTGTCTCTTGAATAAGCATTTTATTTCACAGGCTTGTTCTGAGCCTCCTGCTGGTGCTCACTCTACAACAGCTGACAAGTAGCCGTCCTGGCAACCCGGCTTCAGAGCCTTTTCCTGTGGCTGAGACCTGGGGAGAACAAGATGAAGACGACAGTGACTGTTGAATATTTCAAATAAAGTATTTTCTCTTAAACATGAAAATGCTCTTAGTGCTTCGTACGCGTCGCTGCTTGGTGACGGCAGTGGGCCAAGTCATGCATTATTACTGTGCTCAGCCAAGGAGGAAGCTCATCGTTGGCAGGACGGCCTCTTGCATAGCACGTGTGTAAACGTCTATGAACTTCACTAACTGGGATCAGTCAAACATAATTTTTAAGCTCAGTTGCTTTAAATTTGGGCTAGTTCATATTGTGATGCAAGGGTTTTTGCTGTATATGTCTGTAGAGCACTGCGCTGTTTTGAAGAGCACTTGGGAACTGTGTCAGTGAGCATTAGTAAGGGACAGTCATTCACTATTAGACTGAGGTCTCTAACGATGAACCAGGGCCATTATTCGAAGCTCTGTCAATTAGCATGACAAGAAATACTGCCTGATCTAAGAACACGTACATTCAACTTTAATATAAGGTGAGAGAACAAATGAGTATAATGTAGCAAGGGGGGAGAATGAACACCTGAGCAAGGCCACATTGACATCAGTGACCTTTCTGTTGACCCTACGAGGCAGTGGGTTTGGTCTTCAATGGGTTCTGTGTTAGGCTTCTGAAAATACATTATCATAACCTCTGTAACATGGAGCTCAAAAATGGATAAAGTTTGTCCTTATCTTCATTTCTGAAGGAGGACAGTGCCCAACTTTGAGCCAACGTTAGAAACAAAACTGTTAGAAGACTGAACACCTGGAGGGTTGCGAGACAGACAGTAGAAGGTCTTGGAGGTCTTCAAGAAGAAACTTGGAGCAGTTTTTCCTAGGTGTTAAGAAAATATTATCTATGCAGGTATTTGCATCTCTGCAGCATGAGTGCAGAGCGATGGATGACACGAGCGTGTTGTTCTGATGTAGTTCACGCTTCCTATTTCTATTTACACGTGTGTGAAGAATGGCAGAGGATGAAAGATGCGGCTCACGGAGACTCCTTGTGAGGCAGCTGTTGAAAGGCTGGGCTGACGATTAGAATCTGCTTTGTCTTGCCTCTGTATGTGTGTATAAATATACATATATACATACATATATGTATATATGAAAATATACACACAAAGCCACTGATTGTCAGCAAATAACACTATTCACAGAAGCTTATTATCTGCTGTAAGCAGGAAGGACAAGCCCTTCTGTCTCCTACTGAAGGCGAAGTTAGACATAAAATTGCTATGGACTTGTACGGGGGTTTTTGTCGTGTAAATTGGTTATTCCTCTCTTCCTGTCTTCATAAATAAATGTGTTAGGTGTTTTATCGGCGCATTTGTTTAGGTAAACCAAGTATATGCTAGCTAAGGGTATCAATTAAATGCTAGATCTTAGTCAGATTTTAGTAATAATATCCCTCTGACCTGTTGGATTAAGCACTTTGCACTGTATAAATTTTCCTACTTAAAACACACCCCTTTCTCTTCCCTGATTTTACTGGGTTTTTTTTTTTTTTCCTAATATAACCAGTAGGCAAAAGGGCTGCATGATTTCTGGAGTGAAGGAGTAGATGGGGAGGAGTGAGCGTGTACTCTGGTTCCTCCTGAAATGAAGAGTAAAGTAGCATTTTTGTGAACCATACTAGTGTGAAGGAACTTCAAAAGACGGTGACTAGAGTGGAAATTGTGATTCTTGCCTCCATAGACAGATCCGCGTGAATGACAAGGCTGGGCTGAACATCAGCTTTATCGAGAGAGTGAGGAATCTTCATTACTCAACTACCTCGTTACTGGAAAAAAAAACCACCCCATAGCTCATAACATCCAGGAGGACAAATAGTTCTGGAACTGCACCAAATTCTGACTGAAAAAAAAATTGTTTGAAAGGGTTCTAAACCAGCGTTAGCTGTGCCACACCATTTCCTCTTCTAGCCAATTTATGGTAATAAATGGTGTGATAGGAATTGAATTGAACGTGTGCAGTATTGAAACACTGGATTAAAAAAAAAAATAAATTAACCTGATTTCAGGTTTTTTTTCCAAGAGATGTTGGGAGGGGTTGTTTTTTTTCTCTACAGCACATACTACAGGTTGATCCAAATGTCTATAAAAAGCTTGAAGTCTGGTCTCAGATTTTAATTTGCTGAATCTGCAGGTACAGTATTCGCTAAAGAGTTTAGGAGTGTGTTGAGCTTCAAATCCTTTGGGAAACTAAAAATACGAAACAGGTCAAAAGGCAGTGCTAAAAGAGGCATAATTATTTTTGTGAGGTTAAACAATTAACCCCTCTTTCTAGATTCAGCACCTTCCAAAATTCAAAACTTAAACTAATGAAAGGGAAATGGTACAAGATCAGTGGACTTTTAACTGCTGTCTTTCCCTCCAGCTGTGGGACATCAAAGACATCTAGGCCTTCATTTTCTGTGGCTTTATGGAAAGTGCTCTCTTACCCTTCTGAGTGATGTGGAAAGGATGGGATGTTACAGCTGTGTTTGGGCACGGCCTCAGTGTATTTTGTTGGTCTTCCATGACGTTGCAGAAGCTTCTTTTGCCCATTATTGGGTTTTCTTTTGTTGTTGTTCTTTTGAGACAATTTGCCTGGAAAACAGAAGTTCTTGGCTGCCTTCAGAGTGATTCGGGTGATGATGATGAGTTAATGTAGTGGAGATGTCATATACACATATGTTTGGAGTTGGGTTAACTGAGCTAAATTTTTTAAATTATTAAGTGCATCAACCTCTCAGGACTAAACCCACCCTCAAATCACTAACGAGAGGAAAACAATTAGGATTGAATGCTAAATTTAGATTCAGCTGTAATTTGCAGGAGTGTTTGTTTAAAGAGAGGAGCCCAACAAAAGGGATCTTGGCTCTGAGGGTCACCAGGAAAAAGCCTCTTTACATATTATGGCCATATAACAACAAGCTCTAGAGATGAACTGCTGGAAGGGACGTGTCTGATTTATTGCCCGCTGCAGCTTTGAGAGTGTTTGCAAGCTGAAGTATCTGTTGTGGTTAGGATGATTGTAAGGGGGGTTTATTTTATTTTAGAGAGAGAAAGAAAATAAGTACTTTTTTTTTTTTTTTTTGGTGACTTCTGGACCTGGCCGACTTCTGCGGTTACTTTTGGTTCTTAAGCAATGCCAGCCTGGGCTGCTCGGTGTCACTTGAGCTCTCCCTACAAAGGGAGCTGGGGCTGGTTGGTGGGAAGAGAGCCCGAGTGCGGTGTCCCCCCCGCTTACCCCGTTGCCGTGGGACAGCACACAGTTATCCTGGTGGGAATTGCTGAGCCAGGCAGTTAGGATCTCTGCTCCCTGTAGAATTTTTCTGGTGTATCAATGTCTGCAGCTGGTTTGGGGTCTGCCTCTTAAAAACATGGATGTGCCAGGGCACTGCAGTTGGAGAGTCTCTCTCGAAGTCACGTGAGGAGAGGCTGAAGGAACTGGGCATGTTTAGTTTGGAGAAGAGGAGGCTGAGGGGGGGACCTCATTGCCCTCTACAACTACCTGAAAGGAGGGTGTAGAGAGGTGGGTATTGGCCTCTTCTCCCAAGGGAATAATGACAGGACCAGAGGAAATGGTCTGAAGCAGGAGAGGTTTAGATTAAATATTAGGAAGAATTACTTTACTGAGAGGGTGGTCAGGCACTGGAACAGCCTGCCCAGGGAGGTGATGGAGTCACCATTCCTGGAGGTATCTAAGAAACGTGTAGATGTGGCACTTCAGGGCATGCTCTAGTGGCCGAGATTGCTGGGGTTTTTTTTGTTGGGTTTTTTTTGTGTGTGTATGGTTGGACTTGATGATCTCAAAGGTCTCTTCCAACCATGAAGGTTCTGCAAGTCTGTGATTCTATGTCCCGTTGGGGTGCTCTGTGGAAGATGCTAAGATCTAGCTACTTATTGTTTCATACACTGTCCACTTCAGTACTGTCTTTCATCCCAACTCCCCAAAACGCTTCCTAACCTGGACACAATGGAATTGCAAGTGGCCTTTTGAGTAGGGACGTAAGCAAAACGCTGATGTCTTTCACTGGAAAACATTGCTTTCCAGACTTGAAAGACTGGGAACTTTAATCCACATAAAACATTGCATCGTCACGTGGAAAAGGTGTGTTCTGTTTCATCTGTCTTGTGAAGCAGATGTCAGGTTTTGAAATGTTAGGGCGAGTCTCTTCTCTTCTGTTGTGGTCCAAAAATATAAGCCCTGCTGTACTTTTAAGTAGAGAAACAAATGAAAAAGATACAGATCTCTATCACTACAAGGTGCCTTCTCCAAGAACCACCTTGGTTTGGCCTGGTGAAATTTTTAGGTCAATAGTCTAGGAATTTAGGTTGCTTGTGTTCCCTGGTGAGAATTGGGAGGACCAGAAATATCAGCCTGAATCTTCTGTGTCCTAAGTTAATGCTAGTTAAAACTTTTATCTCTTGTTTTGATTAGAAGTTCCATCCTGGGTTCACAGAAATACTACAAAATGCCTGGTTTTGAGTCTTAAAACGAAGCAACAATTCTCTCTGCCCAAGCTGAAGGAAGTTCTCAGCTGTGACGGGCTCAGGCTTCATCTGGAAGATGCAACGAAGCCCATGGTGTTCCATCATGCAGAGTGATAGGAAATAGATGAGTATCTCCATCTCCAGACTCCCCCAGAAGTGCTGCCCGAGCCAGTTGCGTTTGCAGAAGGTTGGAGTTCTGCTTCATGTAGTATCAGACTGTGAGCAGCTGTTCGTGTATCAGTAGTTCATATATCAACAGCTCTACATAAGATTTCACTGTGCAAAATCCCACTTGCACGCAGCTTGGACTGGAAGGCAGTCTCTTTTTAGCTGAATAGAAAAGCAAAGCTGTTAAGGTAAATGTTGTGTAACATTTAAAAAAAAACTTGTAAATGCTTAAAAGTACCTAAAGGGTGGGTTGAAGGAGGATGGAGCCGGACTCTTTTCAGTGGTTCCCAGTGACAGGACGAGGGGCAACGGGCACAAGCTGGAACGTGGGAAGTTCCATTCAAATATGAGGACAAGCTTCTTTCCTGTGAGGGTGCCAGAGCCCTGGAACAGGCTGCCCAGAGAGGGTGTGGAGTCCCCTTCTCTGGAGATCTTCAAGCCCCGCCTGGATGCAGTCCTGAGTGATGTGCTCTGGGCAACCCTGCTTTAGCAGGGGAGTTGGACTAGATGATCTCTAGAGGTCCCTTCCAACTCTGACAGTTCTGTGATTCCGTGAAAGGTGAGTCGGGCAGCAGAACTACGAAAAGACAAGGAGATTTCAAGGAGGTACAAAATACATCTTGGGGCTCAAGTTTTCTGCTTCTGGCTAAGCTGTCTTAGAAAAAATTTGCCGTTTAGACCTTTTTCTGTCATTTCTGTTTGTGCTGAGGAAAAAGAAACAAACAAAAAAACAGCTAGTGAAAGCAAATTCCTTTAGATAAGATCCATCTCTTTATGCCATCTATTTTGCCAGTACAGGTTTGTGTTTCGCACAGCCCTGGTCGGGCACAATTGACTGGATATCCAGCATAACCAGAGCACGTCCTCGCTGGGTGGACTAATAGCGAAGAAAAGATGAACTATTCTCCTGTAAACTGACTGTTCACCGTTCTTGGCTGATCCCCTTCTGCTCCCTATTTTAATATCCTTGTCTGCCTGCTGGCAGGATGCTGAAGCAGCATCAGCCATCCACTTAAAATAGGGAGTAGCCAGAAGTTTCAATCAACTCAGATTTCCTCGAACGCTTACTGGACATTCATTCCAGTCCCTATAAAAATGTCTAGGCAACAAATGCTCAGCATTTCATCTCATTTTGTAGCTGCTACTTTACAACACTCTGATTTTAACATGAAATTTTACAGGCGTTACTTTTACTAACTATATTTTCTTTTTCATTGTACATTTTTAAATGCTAAGAGTATGAGCAGAGTGGAGAAGGGACGAGTGTTGTAACAGGTAACACAGAATTCTGGTCGTTCTTGGTTCTGGTGCTGTTAAATATATTTCCACTGCTTCAGGTGATTGTAAAAAAAAAAAAAAATATATCGTGAATATTCAGAATTATTCAAAAAGCAACCCATTATTTGGGAAGACATGTTCTGTGTTTGTTCTGTGTTTGGTCAGACTGACTATAGCTAAAATTTTTACTGGTCCTATAGCTCTGGGAAAGAATATTCTATTTTCCTTTTCTGAGAAAAGCTGTGTGGATAAAGAAAAGTACCTCTGGTAAATCAGACCCGACCAAGAAAAGGGGAGGTTTTTTCCCCCTATAGACATTTTCATCTTTCACAAAGTTAGTGGGGTCCCGAGATCCATCAGCGAGGTGGGTGCTTCAGCGCAAGACCTGGATGTATCTCCAGAAGGGTGTGGGTGGAGTGTGGGACCAGAAGAGGAGGGATGTGATGTGGAGACTGAGCTCTGCAAAACAAAGGCACGGCGATGGTGCCCAGAGCAGGGCCCATCCCGGGAGTGTGATCCTCCCTGTCAATAAAAGGGGCCGAGAAGGGAATGGCAAAGGGGTCTGTGCATTAGAAGGAGAGTTGGCTCTGTCCCCTCTGCAGCCAGCCAGCATCCCTCGGATCCATACCTCGTGTTCTCCCTCTCCCTTGCTTTCCTGAGTGGTAACCTTCCCACGCTCCCCCCGTAAACTTAGGAGGAAAAATCGGCAGAACGGTTTATTGAAAACCTTATTCTGAGTGGAGCTGCATTAATAAGCCCGCCTGCCTGATAAAAAAAAACAACAACCCAACCCCAACATGATGAAAAATAAATCCCACTGAGTCTTCAGCATCCTGCCTGAGTCACTAATTCCCCAAGGCAGAAAACAAAGCAAGTAAAAAAAGTTTGGTTTCACATAGCAAAGCCAAAACACGTCCAGTTCTGATTTAAGATGAGTCCTGGGAGTCGTCTCTTCTTTAATGGGGCCGGTATAGGTGAGCTGACAAGTATACAAATTGATTATTTTTTTTTTTTCCCTCATGCTTTAGAGAAAGCACCTATTAATTTCAGTGGGGCTCACGCCCCCCATGCATTTTGTGACTGGAGCTGCCCCGAAGCGTGTGAGGACCAGTGGCTGCCAGCACTAGGGCGCCGGGAGGGTTTGGACGCGTGACTCAGATTTTCCACAAGCCCAGCTCCTCGTCTGGCTCCAGTGGGACTCTGTCCTGCTCTTTCCTCCCTGTCCCGTTGCCTGCGCGGGCTCCCCCCCATCTCTCCTCTTCTGGGTGCTTTCTGCCGCTCCGTGAAGTCCCTGGCAAAGGCTTCAGCATCGTGAGGTTTCTACAAATAATATCTGCAACTCATGAGGGACACAGCGGAGCGCTCCTCCGGTTCCCTGAGGCTTTATAAATAACTTTCCCAACCAAAGGCAGTTTATAAATCTGCTCGGCTCCAGAATTGCACAAGTTTGATGGAAATTCTTCCCCCTCTGATGGGGTGGAGAGCAGAAAGGGAGACTTTGTGCTAGCAGATGAACCCTGGGTGGAAGCTCCCTGTTAATGCTTTTAAATGAACTGCTGCTGCAGAGCTCGGGGCTTGGGCCAGGAGCATAACAGTAGGTGCATTATTATTACTGTTCTGATCATGGCAGGTAATTTTTGCTGTTCTCATTTACAAATTTAATGGTTGGTTAATAATGTCTGATTTGGGAATATAGTATAGTCGATCAACTAGAGGTGGTAATAATGGCATTAATGAGGGTAATTGAGGTTGTTGCTACAATCTTGTTTGCTCTTTGGTTTGTAATTGAAAATGGCTTATCGTAGTATATGATAAGGGGGAAAAAAACGGTTGCTCTGTGAAGGCTGGGCACCTGGAAGGAAGAAGGGATGTGTCACTGTCATGTGCTTATACGGCGAACACGTGTAGCGAACGGGTCTGGTGTGTGTCAGGTACTGCGTGTCTGCCATCATGTTTTGTGTAAATAACAGCGTGTGCTGTGACTTGGGGCTGCCTGTGTCTCTCGCTGCGAGGCTGGGAGTGTGAGACTCTCCGGGACACCAGCGACTGACCACAGAGCCCTTACTGGGGGAAATGGAAAGGAGAGACAGAGGGGCTGCTGCCTGTTTAACCTCGCAGAAGAAACCCGGCATTTCGTCTTCTGTCAACATTTGCCTGTAACTACTATTAACATTAATTATGGAGATACTTATGCGAACACCCTGTTAGCCCTAATTAGAGTTAATGGAAGAGACGTGTGGATGTTAACAGGACGAGAGACAACCAAGCTTCCATTTCTAAGGTTAAATATTCAGTAGCTCCCTCTTAGACATCTCCAACATCCTATAATCATGCAGTCAGACTTATGCAAAAGCAGAACAGTTTCTCCTGCCCTTTTTTTTTTTCCTTTTTCTTCCCCCCCCACGACTTACGGCCTCCTCACATTATTTTTGCCTAAACTAAAGAGCAAACAGCAATGTGGCAGTGACCCCAGTTACCTCTGCTAATGTAATTATGCTACCTCTCCTCTATTCATAGAGCACCTCAGGATCAGGCTTCATTAGCAAACCATTTGCTGTTCCTTTTACTGTCCTTTTAATGAAGGCTGGTAGAGTCACTTAAGAGGAGCTGGAAGGACTTGGCTTTGTTCTGAACAGAGACCTTGTGATAAAGAGCTCGGAGCTCTTGAGCAGGTCATGTAATATCCGAGGTCTGTAAAGTTCCTGTCGCTGTGCTATTGTTTGAGGCTGTAAAGACAAAAAAAAAAAAAAAAAGACCTTCCTCTTGCTTGCACTCATCAGTAATTTGAAAACCAGCTTCGCTGAAGAATTGAGAACTTACAAGTTGTCTTGTCACCCTGCTGTGGTGTATGATGGCACGTCCCTGCCATGAACCCCTGCCCAGCCGGGCAGAGTCCTTGAGAAAAGTGGCTTTTCAGGACTGACTTGGAAACTTGTAACCGTCCCCGAGAGCCCCGAGCCTGCCTTCGGTGGTGATGTCACGTACTCCTCAGGGCAGGGTGCGCTTCCGTGTGGTCCATCTCCTTTGCCACAGACCTACGTGTGATGATCTCAGATGGCGCACTGGGCAAAAAGTGCATTTTTTTTCACCCTGCGGATGATCCATTACATGGTTATGGGGCTGCCTGTTCATCTGGTCGTCTCTCGTTACTCTGCAAGTACAGCGCGGGGGGCCCCTTTGAACCCTGCTTCGTCACAACCTTGTGACTTACAACCCATAGCTCCTGGCTGATTGCTGGCTGGAGCCATGGGAGCGGCGTCTTTCCAGCCACGGTGGCTTTCTCCTGTTTCCCCGAAGCAATTCTAAGCATAAGGACATCTGTGCTTGGCTTGGGTCTGGCATGTCAGGGAACTACTGGAGAGAGTCCAGCGTAGGGCAACTAAGATGATTAAGGGATTAGAGCACCTCCCTGATGAGGAAAGGCTGAGAGAGCTGGGGCTCTTTAGCCTGGAGAAGAGAAGGCTGAGGGGAGACCTTATCTACGTTTACAAGTACCTAAAGGGTGGGTTGAAGATGATGGAGCTGGACTCTTTTCAGTGGTTTCCAGAGATAGGACAAGGGGCAATGGGCACAAGCTGGAACATGGGAAGTTCCATTCAAATATGAGGAGAAACTTCTTTCCGGTGAGGGTGCCAGAGCCCTGGAACAGGCTGCCCAGGGAGGGTGTGGAGTCCCCTTCTTTGGAGATCTTCAAGCCCCGCCTGGATGCAGTCCTGAGTAATGTGCTCTGAAATGCTCTGCTTCAGCAGGGGAGTTGGACTAGATGATCTCTAGAGGTCCCTTCCAACTCTGACAATTCCCTGATTCCGTGATTCATGTCCCCGTTTGCAGGAGCTGCCCCACAACCCCTTCGGGCTGGGCTGGGAGTTGGTCCATGCTCACGTTTCCCTGGAGGATGAGCTGAAGGAAGGTTGGTGGGTTTGGATTTAGCCATTCGTGAGTTTATTCTCTCGATGTCTCTATCTGGTTTTCCAGTGGCGTCATTGCAAGGGCCTGTTTTATTTTGTAGTGGTCACAGATCTGTTCAGTTTTGCAATTAATTCCACGTTCTTGATTTAATACGTGAAGTAATGCTTTCGCAGGTCAGATCTACCTGGGCTTTTTTCCTTTGTCCTCTCCTCTCCCTTTGTTTTCGTTCATGGCTGTGCAGTTTTTAATGGCTGTGTTAAGCTTCAAGTGCCCTTATTTAAACTGGTGGGACAAAAAGGCTTTTGATGGTGTTTTGCCCTGGGATTTGGAGTAAGCTGTGTTGGTTTGAGAGCTCTTGCTGGACCTTGTTTACAGTGGACAGATGCTGAGAACCTTTGCTCTGTGTAACGCAGGGTTGCTAATTTAGCTCTTACCTGCATAGTGAAAGTGGCAAAATCCCCTACTTACTCCAGTTTATGGGGAAGAGCATTATTTATTTATTTTTCTGATGTATCTACGTGTAGATCTGTCCGCAAAAAGGGATAGATAACATCATCTTGAAAAAGGAAAAAGCCCCCGCCTTATAAAGTTTCTATTAAATTGCTCGCTGAGCCTTCAGCTACAGCAGGAGAGAAACTAATGCTGTAAAGGGAACATAGTCATGACATAACATTTTATTTCAGCAGGAAAAAAAATGTACCCTTGCTTGGAGCAGAAGCTGCCTCTGTGACGAGGCCATGGGCTGGTGGTGTGGTTAGGAAAATGAAACACGGTCTGGGTGAAGATAATGTCACACACACACACCACCCCCCGCTGGCATTTGGCACCCTCTGCCCCCGGCAAATTCCCTTGTTTTTATAAGCCACTACAGCTGGGCTGTAAAACGGGAGTCTCCAAGCAACGCTCAGGTGATAACCCCAGGTGGTAACCGCAAGCTGCCCGCGTGAACTAAATAAATCCTGCATTTTCTGTCCTTAAAATAAACAGAAGGTGCGTGAAGTAAATTCCTCCCTATCCCACCTACGACTCGTATAAATGTATCATACTTCTTCAAGCAGATATTCAAAGTCTTCAACCAAGCCCTTGTACAGCGATGCCTTAATTAAAATCAGTTTAATAGGTTAATTGCTGATACCGTGTCCACCAGCGTAATGATTTTTTCCTGTTAAAAATGGCTGAATGAGATCTGCCGTTAAAAAAAAAAACATCCTGTCCAAAGATGGATTTATTTTTTTTTAAAATCCCTAAACCAAACAATAGTCCAGTTGAAGGCACTAATTTCAGAATCACTGAGCCAATAGTAAAGATTTAAATAGCAAGAAAGTCATTATTCTGGGTGTTTGGTATAGGCTTAGCAGTATTACGTTGATTTACAGAAATGAATCCCCCAGGTCAGTACTGATAGATTCTATAGTTATCTGGTCACCTCTGACTCTCCTTCTTTACCAGAAGGATATCCTGGCTATTACCCCAAAATGCTTTGGAGTCACCTAATTAATTTGTAATCTTCCCAGGATGGCAGGGAAAGCAGCAGATAAGTATTAGCTGAGAAACCTGAGCAGTTTTGCCCTGGGATAATGGAAAGATAATGTATTGTAGGAGAAGATGTCAGCTCACCAAAAAAATGAATTTCAGGGGCTGGTCTCAGCCTAAACCTGGGCTGCGTTGGCTGTTTTAAAAAATACTTCGAAAAAATATGTGGCTTTTTTTTTTTTTTTTAGCTGGAAAGCAACATTGCTTTCAAATTTCATGCTGATCAAGAAGAGAGACATAGCAAAGGCAGGGGGGGGAGGAGGGGGGGCGGTATAGTGAACTTTAGCCACTGAAATTGCAGTGGGAATTCAGCCCAGTCCTGTTTGATGGGGAGGTTAGTCCCGTGGAGCCCTGCCCCTCGCAGGAGATCTAGTTTTAGCAGTGTGTTCTGTTTGTTGTCCTCTCTAAAAAGGTTGCCTAGACTTTGGAAAAATAGGAATTGCCAGATTGGGTCAGACTGTCGTCTTGCTTTTTTTTTGTTTGTTTTTTTTGTGTGTGTGCAAAGACCAAGCCGTTCAGCAGCCCAGCTACAAATTGGGGTTTTATACCCCAATTTTAATAGGGTTTTGTATAGGGTTTTAGGGTTAAAAGGGGTTTTATACCCTATATTTTAAGGCCGCGCAAGCTGCCTTACGGGTGGTGTTTCCAGATCATGCCTTTGTCATTCACTGGGACATTTGGAATTATTCAGCCCTCCCTGATTTGAATTAGAAGAAGTTTTATGTCATCAGTTTTAACTCCTGACTTCTAGCAGGGGTAATATCAGTGAAGACCGAGTAAAAGAAAAAGTCGCCATCCAGATGTATGCACTCCTCCAGAGTATTTCCGTGGTTAAATTTGCTGCTTCGGTTTTGAAAAAGTCCTGATGAGACCCTGTCAGTGATGCCAATTCTTAGGGGTATGTGTGATTGATGGTGCTTTAGGTTTTGCCCCAGGCTGTTCCCAGCCTTCCACTGCTACCCTTATGTGTTATTTAGATGACAATAGAGCTGAAAACGTGCTGGCCCTGGACCACTTCACAACAAGAGATACAATGCCCCCCCTGCCCAAATCTCCTTGACACAAAGCCTGCCTGGGGAGACTGTCTGGCACTGGATTAAATACCCTTGCTGAGAAACGGTTTCTTACAATTATGGCCTTCGTAATAGGCACGGTGGGTAGTATCAACACAAAGCTATCTGTATTACGTGGTTCGACCTGCTTTAAAAACCCAGCCCAGGCTCCTGGAGGTGCGGAAAATATCTGCTCCGTACAAGGGTCTTGTCTTTCAGGCAAAGCAGAAGCTGTTTGTTCAGAGGGAGGGATGGCTTTCTAAGAGGGGACGTTCTCCTTCTCCTGGGTGAGTGTCACCCCGCTGAGGCTCTCTGAAAGCCTGCGCATCCCTGTCGTCAGTGCGCAAGCTGCTGTCTTTGTGCGCGAAAATGAATTGCTCCCAAGTCTCTCCACTTAAGACCGCTGCAGATGCACTGTGCTTAGGGAATAACGGTATTTCGGGAAAGCGGATATAATGTTCGTGGTGTTCTCTTCATTAAGAGGAAAAAGAAAGGTATGCTCTTTTAACTTTTAGCTAACATGAAACACTTGACACAGATTCAAACCTTAATGAAGACTAGATCCAGGGTTTTCCTAGGTTTTTACGTCCTTGAAAATAATTTTTTTTTTTTCCATTCTCCTCTGAAGAAGTTTTAAGTCCATCAGCAATGTATGTGTGGTTTGCATCAGCCTCTGAGTAGTTAAGTGGTAAGGAGATTTCCATAGGGTTACAGAATGACAGAATGATATGGGGTTGGAAGGGACCTCTGGAGGTCATCTAGTCCAACCCCCCTGCCAAAGCAGGTCCACCCAGAGCAGGTTGCACAGGAACGTGTCCAGGCGGGGTTTGAATGTCTCCAGAGGAGGAGACTCTACCACCTCTCTGGGCAGCCTCTTCCAGGGCTCTGCCACCCTCAAAGTGAAGAAGTTCCTCCTCATGGTTAGGTGGAACTTCCTGTGTTCAAGTTTGTGCCCGTTTCCTTTTGTCCTGTCCCTGGGCACCACTGAAAAAAGACTGGCCCCATCCTCCTGACACCCACCCTTTCAGTATTTATAGGTGTTGATCAGATCCCCCCTTCAGTCTTCTCTTCTCCAGACTGAACAGACCCAAGTCCCTCAGCCTTTCCTCATCAGAGAGATGCTCCAGGCCATCCATCCAAAGGGCTCCATCTTCGTAGCCCTTTGCTGTACCCTCGCCAGCAGTTCCCTGTCCTTCTTGAACCAGGGAGCCCAGAACCGGACACAGGCTTACTTGGTTTCCTCTCCCCTCATGTGGAAGGATGAGGTTATTGCACAGGGAATGTTACAAGTGTTGAAGGAAACGAACTTACCCATACTCCCACTTCAGAAGAGCAAAGCTACGGCCTCCTCAAGGCCCTCCAGTGTCCGTACACCTTACTGCCTAGTTTTCCAGCAGTGGGAAAGGGGTGCCTCCAATCCCGAGAGCCCCCTGAGCAGGTGTGGAGAGATGCTGGATGGCTGTGTGCCATGCTCTGGACCACAGTGGCTACAGCAGGGTGGCCACACGGTGCGGGCACTGAGCTCTCCTCTCATTCAGGAGAGCTGCAGTGCGGGGCTCTCCGTTGCGCTTCATAAACGAGCCGAGCCGTTGGTGGAGGAAGTTTTAATGAGGCACCTTTTATTTCTTCATTCCTGGACGTGCCGGAGCGTGCTGGTCCAGCCTCGGCAGGGGCTGGGCTCCCCGAGAGCGATGCTGGGAGAGGTGGATGTGTTGCCATGGTGCCTGGGAGATGTCTCCAAACCCCACCGCTCCGGCAGCTGAGCCGGCTCCCAGCAGCACCTCCTAATTGCGGCTGTGCGGCCACAAAACAAATACTCTGGAGATTTCCATAAAGGCTATAATCAAAGGAGCATCCCTTGCTTTTTAATATTGTGCTGAATGGGTTCATTTGTAAGCTTATTACTACTTCAGAGAGAGAAGCTATTAGGGCCATCATTAGCTGCCTGTGCGAATAGCAAGGAAAACCCTGGCATGATCCAGAATAACCCCCTTTTTTAGCGTCTGCACTTTTGGATGCATTAACAATAACCAGCCATGCTGTCTTTCATGTTTCCTTTGCCACGAGTAAGGACAAAAGAGAGAGAGGAGAAGGGGGACGGCGAACCGGGAGCTTGCAAAAATAAGTTCGGATGGAGAGAAAAATGAGGCGTTAAGAGAGCAGCAAATTCACTAGCATGACATGGTGTGTCTTGATGCAGTGTCTGCTCTCTGTTGGGAAAGCCAAAAGCAGCTGGGAGCCAGCCCGTGAGTTTTGGCTCGTATCTCACGACGTCCCTCCGCTCCTGTCATCTACGTATGAATTGTGCTGAGGGTCTTATGTCTGCCTGGAACCTGGTGGTTGCTGGAGCGCGTAGATTATACATCTTCTGAAGGAAGAGAGAACATTTGGAAAAACGCATGCCAAGATGATGGGATTTATTAACTCTAGTTTATTTTCCTGCAGAACATCTGAAGCTCTGTTGTGAGGCTGTGGCCACGGTTCTCTCCCTGCTCCTCCTGACTCTTTTTTTCAATCAGAGATATCTGGAGCCAAAGAGGTTGGATGGTTGAGGGTTCATACCTTCATTGGGACAGGTGTGGTTGAGATCAGTCACATTTACCTTTCAAACCACATTAGTTGCCGTTTTATTCACACAGATTCACAGAATGATATGGGGGTGGAAGGGACCTCTGGAGATCATCTAGTCCAACTCCCTTGCCAAAGCAGGTCCTAGAGTAAGTTAAAGGGGCTTATTATGAGGGGAGACCTTATCAAAGCTTATAAGTATCTGAAGGGTGGGTTGAAGGAGGAGGGAGCCAGACTCTTTTCAGTGGTTCCCAGTGACAGGACGAGGGGCAACGGGCACAAGCTGGAACATAGGAGGTTCCACTCAAATATGAGAAGAAACTTCTTTCCGGTGAGGGTGCCAGGGCCCTGGAACAGGCTGCCCAGGGAGGTTGTGGAGTCCCCTTCTTTGGAGATTTTCAAGACCCGCCTGGATGCAGTCCTGAGTAACATGCTCTGACATGCTCTGGGCAATCTGCTTCAGCAGGGGAGTTGGACTAGATGATCTTTATGGTCCCTTCCAACTCTAAAAAAATTCAGTGAAATTCGGTGAAATTACAGTGAAACTCACTTTAGATTTGCACATGGAATATATGAGAGATGTGTATCAGTTTGGCTATCGGCAGGGAAACTTAGACTTCACGTCTGCCTCTCTTCCCTAGGTCGTTTCTCACGACCTTTGCTGCATTCAAGTTTTCCTGGACATATCACACCTATAGCTTGTGAAAAGTATTGGTTTCCTAAATAAATAAATCACTCCGAACTGTGAGCTCTGTGGGATGAAGAATGTCCTATCGTGTTTAGAATCCATGGCACTTTGGGATGCTTTATTATTATTCTTGTTAAAAAACATTTAAAAGATGACCAGAATCAGATAAATAATGCCACTTCTCAGATTTCCAGCAATATTATTTTCTGATTTATTTAGTATTACTGACACCCCTCATTTAAGATCTGCTTTTCTTACAGGATGTTTTTCCTAACCTTTCCTTTTCTAAACTTGACTAAATTGACTGATTTGGTTTTGCATCTGTGTAGGCAGTTACCTTGAACAAAGAGAGTTTATTTTTCTATTTTATTTTTTTTTTGGTGTGTAAAATAGTTAATGCATTCAAAGTTCTGTTTGGGATTTCTTTCTTAAAAGCAATTCAGGTTATTAGTTTCCCAATTAAATGGTGTTAAAGGGTGGGTTTCTTTTCCCCCACCTCCTCCTTATGAAAAAGCACTGAGAACAGCAACAACAACAAAAAAAAGAAGTTAACCTACTGATCCAGAGCTTCATTCTGCATTAAAAGAGTTGATAAAAGAAGGGGTTTCAAATTCCCTCACCCATAGGCCCTGGACTGCCGGTCTGGGGCTGCTTTTTCTTGCCAAGGAGAGATCATCATCTTTTTGATAGGACAAGACAATTTTTCAGGAGAACTCTGAAAAAAACTATCAGATAAGTTTTTTGCAACTCATGGGCAATATTCACTTCAACGTTGAATATCAATCCCTTCATCCCCCAGCCTGTATTGATACTGGGGGTTGCGCCAACCCAAGTGCAGGACCCTGTGGTTGGTCTCGTTGAACCTCATGAGGTTCACATGGGCCCACTTCTCGAGCATCTCCAGGTCCCTCTGGATGGCATCCCATTCCTCGGGCATGTCAACCGCACCACTTAGCTTTGCAGATTACACCAAAAGTTTTTACACTGAGGGTGGTGAAACACTGGCCCACGTTGCCCAGAGGGATGGTAAATGTGCCATCCCTGGAAACGTTCAAGGTCAGGTTGGATGGGGCTCTGAGCAACCTGATCTAGTTGAAGATGTCCCTGCTTATTGCAGGGGGCTTGGACTAGATGACCTTTAAAGGTCCCTTCCAACCCAAACTATTCTATGATTCTAAGACACTGTGGCCCATAGTACTCCGTTTTTATTGCTTCCTTACTTTAAAATAAATTATTTTCCTCCTCTGCATTGTTTCCCTGAAGCCCACAAAGTATCAGGAAACTTCTTAAAATATTGGAAGTGGTGGTCTGAGGAGGACAAGGTTGCCACGGCAACTGCCCGGTGTTTTTGAGATGTATTCCTGCATCTTTCGAAACAAATCAGGAGTGCCACAAACGGCTGAGGTGTTTGCTGCAAACAAAACAAGGCGATAGAAAAAGAGAAGGGAAAAGAGTGCCGAGGAGTCAGTTGTTGTGAAGGTGAGATGTGATTAGCTTTTTCACAGCTTTGGGACTGGTCCCGGTATGGACTGGTGAACAGAGGGACTGTCCTGCAGGTCAGGAGATCAAGCACATCCATTCCCCTTTCAGCCTTGGGGTTTTGTATCTGCTGAATGGAATTAATACTGTTATATTATCAGTGCACATAATCTTTGGGTCATCTGTTGAGAGAGACAATCGGTACCATATGGTTCCATTCTGCTGCAGTTAATGCAAGGGAAGATACACCTGTGAGCTATCTGAGGGCTTTTTTTTTTTTTTTTAAGGAACAGAACTTTAAAGAGTTGCAGGCCATCAGATGTGTGGGTTCTGGATGCAGGGTCTTCTTTGCTGAACCGGCTGATGGCTGTGGGTGAGAAGCTGTGTGGCAGTGTCAGACGCGATTACCTGTCAAACTTTATATGAAACTTCAAGAGGTTCGGTCCAGCCCTCTTTTTTTCCTCCTGTGAGTGCCTAATGTGCTGTTAGATGCAGCCTTGTGGTGGTAGAAACGTGTTCCTGTTAAAAGCGGACAGACCAGAGCCAGGAAGGGATGTGGCCCGGTTCTCCTGAAGGCTCTGCTTGGGTGGGAAACTTGGGGCAGTATTAGCAGGTGCGTTTGAACGCCATTCCAAGCCTCATATGATTTTAGTGTTACAAAAGCCAATCAAATTGTTTTAAGGTGTAATATGGCCCTAAGGGCTTTGCTCGCTCAACTGTAGGGAGGAATTAAATGCTCTCAGGCGGCGCAACAACCTCATTCGCTCCGGTGTCGCAAGGCAAGGCAGTCATTGCTGGTAAATGGGCCCGTATTACAGTGACATTAGCATTTTAATGCAACTAAAGAGGAGGTGGATTGACTGTAATTCAGTATCTAGTTGCATGGCCTGGCGCAGGTCCCCTCCTTGCTGCTCCACAGGGGCCCGATCATCGTTACACTGTGCTTTGGAGTCTAATTGGATTTGCCAGTCGGTAATGTCCTCCTGCCACGGCAGCGACTCTGCTCTGCAAGCACTACGAAATTCCGGTGCAATTAGTTATTTATGTCGGAGCAATAGTTACAGGCTAATGCGTGGGGCCGACAGCTCATGCCAAGCTCCAGTTCAGCAGCAGCAAATCTTCTACTACTTTTTTTTTTTTTTTCTGAAGCCGTTGCAAGGGAGTGATATCCATCTGATCCTGCTCCCACAGAAGATGCTTCTCTTCACCCTTCACCATAAAATCACTGACCCGTTGCGGAGATGTGGCAGGACATGAATTCTGTCTTCAGCTTCTCCTTTGGCTCAACGTACGGGCTGGCACGTGCTTCGGTTTCTCTAGATCCTGCAAATGTGGTGAGCGAAGGGGACCGGCAGTAGCTGGAGGCACTTGTGAAGCGGGACACATATAAGCTATTCAGCTGGTGTCCCTCCTGCAGGAGACTGGACTTTGCTCCCAAAGACAGGCCTTGCTTCACCACCTTGCCCCCTCCATTCATTTCTCATTTCACTTGCTACCTTGTTGACTATATCCAGCTCTTTTTGCCCCTTCCCCCTTCGCTCTGGCTTTCCGACTGTCCTTGCCGAGTGAGCCCAGCAGGAGACGTGAGTTTAGCTGTTTTTCCTTCATCAAAGCCTGCTCCTCCCGAAGAGCTGCTCTGAAAGCAGCAGATGTGCAGAGGAAGAGCAAGGAGACACGAGGTGGTGGCTGGGAGATGTTGGGAGAAGGTGTCCAAGGCAGATGCTCACCCAGCTGAGGGACCACAGCTCACACCCAGGCAAGGAGCCGTGGCCCCAGCCCTTACTCCAGCTTCCACCGTGTTTTCCTCTGTGACTGTAATTAGAGGCATCAGCTTGCTCGAGCCACAATTAGGCACGGTGGTTTTGCACTTTCTGCAGTTCTCCCTAATGACAGAATCGCAGCTATTAACCACAGAGAGCCCGTTTGGCAGGGACTTCCTCCCCTTTGGGGCCACCGAGTGAGATGGAGCATCGCTGTCGTTTGGCACCAAACCCACTCTTTCATCCCTTCTGACACAGCACCTGCTGGTACCTACTGAAGCATTTAAGCTCTTCCTCTCCGTGGTGCTGTAATTTCTTTAAAATATTGTGACTTAAGAGGAATAAAAAAAAAATAAAATTCCTCTCCCACGCAGACCTTTGAGGGCTTGTAGGGATGTAATTATATGCACACACAGTAGGAACAGGAATCCCATCATTCTGGTTATTTTCCTAATGATGGGTTTATATAGCATAGTGTCATCTCTGCTTTAAAGTCAGAGCCACCTTCTCCTGGCAGCAGATATCCCAGGATAGGACAACTGAAGAAATTGTCTCCCTATTGCACACGTAAAACACAGGATGAAGTGTCCCCACACACGAAAGAAAAAGATAAAAAGGGTAAGGATGGAGACTGGGCTCTGACTGTCAAAAAGGGGCTCTCTGCTGTGGGGCAGTGACACAAGTTCTCTTGCCCTAGCTGTAGACTGTCCAAGCCTCTAGATTTCCAAAGGGAAGCCATCCCTGCTCATCATTCCAAAATGTAGGTCCTCAGTGACAGAGGAAGGACGTTAAAATGTGAGGCATTAATGCAAACCACAAAGTCTATGAATATTCATTATATGTTTCATATTGTAAGAGTTTCAGCCACCTTGAAAGTCTTTGCTTGCTTCCTGCCAGCAATGAGCGGTAGAACTTTTACTCACAGAAGTCTTAATGGGAGGCAAATTTCAAAGGCGCGTTCACAAATGTTTGTGAGAAACAGATGTTAAATGCACCCCCTCCAGGAATCATGATGAGATGCTGGCAGCGAGAGAGCAGGGACAGACCCAGGTGACTTACCTGATCCCTCACGGAGAAGCAGCGGCTTCAGCAAAGCTGCTTCCCGGGCGGTGACAATGAGGCAGAGGGAGGGGAAATTTTGCTCTGCTTGGTGTGAGAGCCGGCTGGAAGAAGGAGACGTCTCAGGCCATCGCTCCTAATGGCCGGGCTAGGCTTCCCAAAGAGGCATTCCATCTCCCTTCCTCTGCCTTTTCCCAGTAAATGGGCTGTAAAGTCACAGCAGATTAAAGTTTGTCTAAACCTCCTATAAAATATTGAAGGTGCAGCTGGTATTAATGTAGTCCTCTTGTGGTATGAAGTGCGTGTCTAAAGGGATTATAGATTTACCTGTGGTCTGTGGGCAGTTAAAACACCCCAAAGGTTGTTAAAGAGATTCTGAGGAACTGGATCCCTCGCTGGGTATTAAAAGCTCTTCATTAGTGCTAATGTACACTAAATTAAGGTGTCAATTAGACTGAGCATATTCATCAGGATGGTGTGTTTTAATAAATTGTGTATTTAACATGATTGCGTTTTATTGACTTCTGCAGTAATAGCATATTTTTCTCTTTACAGGACAAGCTTGGCTGGAAAGAGATACATGGGACACCCAGACAATTAAAGACTAGAACAGGCACCGTGCTTCAAGTCCCAAGATTTGTGAAGGTGAGTCTTGTTCAGGGCTCTTCCTTTCTGCATGCCGGATGCTTCCTCTGTGTCTCTGCCATGGCTGGCTCGGTGTGACGTGCAGGAGAGGGGTAAGAAATACACAGCTCCTCTGCCATCCTATCACCTGCGAGGTGTACAGCAGAAGTCACCCCCCCTTTGGCCTCCTAATTAAACTGCCCCTAATCTCTGTTCTATCTAGAGGAGCAGACTGTGTGGAAATAATACTTCGAGAGGGTTTTCTGGAAGGCACCACCCGTTAGATGTGTTCTCTTAGGAGACCCCACTGCTTTGGTTTAAAGGAGTTGGATAGTGCTTTGCAGATAGTGAATGCAGAAATCCTCTTGGGAGGGGGGTACTCCGGGAAGGAAGGCGAGCATACCTCCATACCTGCAAGCAAAAGGGTGGGCTGCCATGTTGTTGGGGAGAGGACGCAGTGAAGCGTTGCCACGTTGTGGTGGTTCTTCACCAGTGGTGCAGCTTAGAGCTTCAGGGACACTTCTAGTGACATCTCAGCTGGGACGGCCTCTAGAAATTGATGCACTGACTTGGAAGAGAATCTGCTGCACATTTTCTAATTCCTTTAAAGGCTGTCTGGCAGTGGTTCTGGAGAGCTTCAAACATGTCTTCTGATTTTACTTGTTTGCATTCTGCTTGAAGATGAAAGTAGGTGTGAGTTAGCACCATTTGCTCCTCAAGACTTTAGCTAATATTTTGTAGGAGGTACTACAGAGCTGGTTCTTAGTTTTTAAAGTAAGCAATGGATCAGTTCAGTGGACAAGGTCTTCATGCATGTTGATGGCAGAGAGGTATTTACATGAAAAGAAGATACAATGGACAATGCGATAGAAGTGACTGAAAGAGGGTTGGCCAAAGTGACCTCTAGATGTCTCTTCCAATCTCGGTTATTCTGTGATTTTCATCAAGTATTCGAGACGAGGAGACTGTGATGAGTGATCAGGCAAGTGCACAATGTCTGAATTTTATGTGGTGAAATAGGAATAGACTGCAGAGATATGTTGGGGGTGAGGATTACATGGTTGGAATGGTAGGCAAGGAAAATGGTTCACACACTTGTTTTCAGTAGAGGGTAGGAGTGGTGTGATATGGAAGATGAGAGAATTGAGGCTGGTGAAGATAAGGTGCTCCTGAGAGTTCTGATAGACTGGCACATCCAAGGGATGCTCTTGGACTTTCCATGACAAGGTGACTTGGACACACTTCGGACAGCTGTTTTGAAAAATCTTTTCACAAGGAGGGTAGTCAAATGTTGGAAGAGGTTCTCAGGGAGAGAGGGGAATCTCAGTCCTTGGAGATACTCAAAACTTGACTGATGTGACCCTGAGCAACCTGCTCTTTGAAGTTGGATCAGCTTTTGGAATTGGCCCAGATTGGAGGCAGTGGGTTTTTCTACTCAATGACATCCAGAGGTCCTGTCCAACCTAAGATGTTCAGTGATTCCATCTCCAAGGCAAAGGTAAAGGAAAAATCGCAGTAAAACCGCAGGCTTCGGTCCAGTGTGAAAGGGATGTGGTAGCAAAGAGAACCTTGGAAGCAGTTTTTGGGGGTGTGGTTGAGCAGCTGCCTTCAGATATGTGAAGTTCAAGGTAGCTGCAAGGCGTGCAAAAGCAAATGTCAGAAGGAAGGAAATAAATGGTGGCTGGAGAACAAAAAAGAAAATGCATTGCCTTGAAAAACTAGACGTTATTCCTAACTGATTACAGCAGCTGGGGTATGTTTCCTGGCTAACACTGCTGGGGATTTTTAGCCTCCCCATCACTTAAAATTCATATTGAGGGAGGGGAGAAATGTAGAATAATCTGCCTAAGAAAAAGCTGAACATTTATAGCTACATTTCAGACAAAACCAAACGCATCTCATATGTCTCACAGGTCTGAGATGGGACAAGCCAGGGAAGCATCTGTCAGCCGCTGTCTTCTGCAGCTCTGGCTGTTAATGTTTGCTTAGCATTAAATGTCTCCTGCAGAGGAGAACTTAATCTGTCACAAACTTGGGGCCTGGAGGAGGGGAGAGAAGATATTTTTAAAAGGTAGATTAAGACATATGCGTTCAGTTTTTATCGCACTTGCATCAGTGTGTGGTAGGAGTATCTTCCAAAATGTGCCTTTTGAGTGTTTGGCTTAAAAAGAAAAGGGGAAGGAAAAAAACAGCTCTGTGGGTCAGGATTGTCCTTTCACGTCGGTTATTTTCTCCATGCAGCCTGTCATCAGGGACTTCAGGTACCTTCAGCTATTTAGTAAGGCAGCAGTTGGCACAAATGGTTTCGTAGTTTACATTATTTGTAAGTAACATGATTTGCATTTTGCTTGCAGTGTTTGTAAATAGCATTTGTTACATACTCTTCAAAGTCTAGAGCGCTGCTGCATATGTGAAGTAGATGGCAATATATTTCCTATACGCTGGAGGGCTGGAGCTCTGACATGAAACAAAGTGCTACGTAAGAGGTCAGATTGTGCTTTTGGTTGATTTGCCCTGGTTTTGATCACTGCGATCCCAAGATCCAAAAGGTGGTCTTGCATTGGGACTCTGGGTACCCAGCAGAGACTGGGAAGGGTGTGCTAATACCTGTGGGTCTCCCCAAGCTCCCAGTTCCAGCACTGAAACCGTTGCTCGGAGCTCCTGTTTCTCACATCACATCAGTGGGTTGGCATTTTTTGGAAGTTTCCCTCGAGCTCTTGCAATGTGGAAGCTCTGACACAGTCTGTCCTTGGCTTTCCCAGCGCAGACCTCGTGCTGCAACCACTGACTTCCATTTCTGAGTTGAAGGACTTTGGGCTTTGTGAGCCCCTCTGCGTGTGATCCTCCCTTGTCAAAGCTGAGTGTGCTTGTGTTCATGCTACTCTCAGGTTGCTGTGGCTGCGTGGCCCTGACGGTGACGTTCTCAGGACCCGATTGCTCCGTGGATTTAGAGTCTCCCTTCCCCGCTCACGCCTAGAAAACATTTTAACGTGCTGAGTGGATGCACAGGCAGGAGCAACGCAAGGAATCGTAGCTTGGGTTTGTCTTTAAAGACAAAAAAATGGTTCCAAGGGAGCCTGCTCCTCCTGCAGAGGAAACAGACCCAGACATGGAACGTGATTTATCCACTCTACCAAGCAACAAGACAGCATTAGACTCAGGAGAGGAGTGCTTCCTAGACCACAGGCAATGTTTTTCATGTGGGTGCCTCTGCGGCAAGATGAGTGTGAATGATGTGAAGTGGCACAATCTGGCTAAGCTGGTTTGCTTTTTATTCCTTTTTTGCCTGAGGCTACTATGGTATGGATCCCGTGGGTGGGCGTCCAAGGCAGCAGGACTTAGAAGTTTCAGACTTTGGCTAATATATTAAGATTTACCCACCCTTTGTTTCATTGCAGCATAACTTTTTGCGTGGTGATGGGAACATTTGGGTGCCACTAATCCTGGGGCTGCTGAAGTTCCAGTATCCTATTTGTCTGTATTTTCATATCCCTCTCTACTATAGTGCCCAAGCTCGTGGGTTAGTGGAGCTGAAGGTTCACCTTTCCTATGAAACTGAAGAATTCCCTCCCCAGCTCCTTACCCTTCTGGACGTCAAGATCTCCATACTCTGTGAGATTTGCAGACATGGCTTTAAACATTGTCAGGAAGCTGTGGGCATCTCCTCCAGGCCCACATCAGAGGTCTGTGCCCTACTCCATCTCTGGCAAGTCACGGTCTTGGCTGTGAGTCCCTCTGGGTGGAACAGTCGTGTATCAGAGGTATAAGAAAATAAACTTTGTAAAGCCCAGAAACCCCCTCACATCCTGAGCTGCATCCCCAGCAGCGTGGCCAGCAGGACGAGGGGGGATTCTGCCCCTCTGCTCTGCTCTGGGGAGACCCCACCTGGACCACTGTGTCCAGCTCTGGAGTCCTCAGCACAGGAAGGACATGGACCTGTTGGAGCCGGTCCAGAGGAGGCCACGAAGATGTTCCGAGGGCTGGAGCCCCTCTCCTATGAGGACAGGTTGAGAGAGTTGGGGTTGTTCAGCCTGGAGAAGAGAAGGCTCCGGGGAGACCTTAGAGCCCCTTCCAGTCCCTAAAGGGGCTCCAGGAGAGATGGGGAGGGACACTTGATCAGGGAGGGGAGACATAGGACAAGGAGGAATGGTTTTAAACTGAAAGAGGGGAGATTTAGATGAGATATTAGGAAGCAATTCTTTGCTGTGAGGGTGGTGAGACCCTGGCCCAGGTTGCCCAGAGAAGCTGTGGCTGCCCCATCCCTGGAGGGGTTCAAGGCCAGGTTGGACGGGGCTTTGAGCAACCTGGTCTGGTGGGAGGTGTCCCTGCCCATGGCAGGGGGTTGGAACTGGATGATCTTTAAGGTCCCTTCCTTATTCTATGATTCTATGAAAGAAAAATATTGCGCTCATTCTCAGGTTTGGATTCAGGTTTGTGTTTCTCCGGAAGCGAGGTGGCCTGTGAGACTGGCTTTGTGGATCTGCTCAGGATTCCTCTGGCAAAGGGGGTTCCCTTGCTGCTGCCCAGCTAGCAGAGACGTGCTGCCGTCCTGCCCTGGCAGGCAAAGATGCAGAGGGAAAGCACCTGCACGTCCACATGAGCTTCTGCGTCTGCCGTTTGCATCTCTGCCTGTTTTGCCAGTAGGGAGGAACTGATTTGATTTTTAAACGGAGTCAAAGAGCTGCAGCAAACACACACCCTGTACAATAGGGATCTGGCTGTTTGCCTCAGGCAGCCCCTTGCCGGGAGCGCTCCCTGGCACGGGTTTTCTCAGCTTGTTGGCTAAAGCAGAGTAGTTCCCGTGGTCCCAGTGGGAAGCACCCCACCAGGCTCTACAGCACTCCCCAGTTTTGTGGATTAACAAAAAACAGTGAAGGAGTGAAAGGAAGAGTTTTCTTTCTGGCCTGGCGAAAACCTTGGATAATTTGTGTTTGTTTGTTTTTTTTTTCTTTTAAGTGAATTGAATGTGCAATATCATTGGATGCAGGTCCGTTTAGGGAGTGGCATTCCCAGTGGAGGAAAGGTGAGAGGTGGGTTGAGAAGCGTGTGGGCTCTGGGAGGGCTTCTCTAGGGAGCTAAGGAAACTCGTGTTTGCATATGTCTGCAGCCCTCTGTGCACAGTGCCGTGGCTGCACTATCTCCTGTTTCAGTGAAAGCTTTACTATTTTATGTATTTAGTTGTCTGTCCCTCTAGGGTGACATAATTGCATACTGGGAGACACAGTCACTTCATTAAACAATAAGCTTTTTGGGGGCAGAAACTTTCTTCCAAGGTAGCCTCACCTGGTCAGGATGTATAGCTGCTCTTCCAATAGAAGTACTATCCTAAGTAGTTTTGCTCTCTAAGTCAGACATGGACTTTCAAAACTGGTTCAGATTCATTCCTTAGCATTTTTTCCTGGCATGAAAAGCTTTACCGACTTTGATCCGTGGGCTTTGCCTGCAGAAAACCTGTGCAGGGTGGGGTGTAGAGCGCCAGGGCTTTGGTGGGACAGTACCATTTCACACTGCAGTCATTCCCAGCCCAGCTCCTCCAGATGTTTCCCTGAAAACGTTGTCCTTCTTTATATGGCATTCATTCTGTGGAGGAAGTTTGTGTGGAGCTAACTGTCTGGAGACGCATGCTTGTGAGCCTTTCAAATATGCCCTTTTTTTGTCATGAAGTAGGTGGGTATGGTCAGTGCTTCTTAGACTTGACAGGCTTTAGGGTCTGGGGGATCTTCATGTGCAGAGGGATATTTTTTCCCGCATCTCACTCTGCAAGCAAAGCCAGACCTTTCCTCTCCCGCATCCTCCTCTTCACGTCTGCATTCTCCTTCTGACCTGAAAGAATGCAGAGGGACTTAGCAGTGATCGTTATCTCTCACTAGCCCGTGGCTACCTTGCCTCGTTCAGGTCAGAAATGAACCCTTCTGTATAAATATCTCCGCAGGATCTGGGGGAAATACAAATGGCAGTAGGATTGGGTCACTCCATTAAAAACGGAGCATGCTGAGGGAGTGCTGGTGTTTTGCAGGAAGAACTGAACCAAGGAGCCTGAAGACCATGGAGGGAGACTGTCTGAGCTGCATGAAGTACCTGATGTTTCTTTTCAATTTCTTTATATTTGTAAGTATTTAGAATCTACTTTCTCTCTTGAATCTTCCTGTTTTCAGCAGCCTGCTGCTCCCCAGCAGGATAGGGTGGAATTTGGTCAAGTTGCCATGGTACAGAATATCCCCTCGGCTTTGCACTAGCAATAACTGAGGGTTTTGCAGCATCCAGTGATGCTCAGATATTCAGAAAGGCAGCGCAGTGGTCACTGTTGGCTGAGTTACTCCTGTCCTTGGATAAGGGAGACCAGAGGGAGAGCTGGAACTATAGTGTACGTGGCCTGTCTTTGGATGGCAGAAGAAATCGTTCCACCCTCGAGTCCTGGGTGCCCTGCTGAAGTTTTCCCTAGGAAACACAGTCATTTTCATACCACGTACAGAGACATTCCTGGTGACCCTGTTGCTTTTGTCTTTGACAGGAAGGGTGGGAGCCCCCAGCCACCCTGGACTCTGTGGTGGTGGGGTTCCCGTGTGCCCCTTGATGGGGCTGTCCCCTGCAGATGTGGCAGCAGCTGGGGGACTCGGGTCTTTCAACGTCAGGGAGGGAGTAAACGGTAGAGGGACGCATCAAGGAAGAAAGGTGCTTTTGCTGCAAATGTGTCATTTAGCGAGCAAGAGACACTACGAATAGCATGTCAGCAGTCACCTGATCGGCAGCGAATATATGTCACAGAGAAACACAAATTCTCCAGGCGAACACTTGATCAAAAGATAGCAGTGACTCCAGTTTCCCTGCAGCAGTTGTTTTATGTTACTCAACCTGGAGCACTGCGTCCAGCTCTGGAATCCCCAGCACAGGAAGGACATGGACCTGTTGGAACGGGTCCAGAGGAGGCCACGAAGATGCTCCGAGGGCTGGAGCCCCTCTGCTGTGAGGACAGGCTGAGAGAGTTGGGGTTGTTCAGCCTGGAGAAGAAAAGGCTTTGGGGAGACCTTAGAGCCCCTTCCAGTCCCTAAAGGGGCTCCAGGAGAGATGGGGAGGGACTCTTGATCAGGGAGGGGAGCCATAGGATGAGGGGTAATGGTTTTAAACTGAAAGCAGGGAGATTTAGATGAGATATTAGGAAGCAATTCTTTCCTGTGAGGGTGGTGAGAGCCTGGCCCAGGTTGCCCAGAGAAGCTGTGGCTGCCCCATCCCTGGAGGGGTTCAAGGCCAGGCTGGATGGGGCTTTGAGCAACCTGGTCTGGTGGGAGGTGTCCCTGCCCATGGCAGAGGGGTTGGAACTGGGTGATCCTTATGATCCCTTCCAACCTGAACCACTCTGTGATTCTGTGTTGACCTGTCTCCTTCTCTCTCCTCTCCCTGTGCCGTTGCAGCTGGGAGGAGCGTGCCTGCTGGGAGTGGGGATCTGGGTCATTGTGGATCCCACAGGTTTTCGAGAGATAGTGGCTGCCAACCCTCTGCTCTTCACGGGGGCGTACATCATGCTGGCCATGGGAGCGATGCTCTTTCTGCTGGGTTTCCTCGGCTGCTGCGGGGCCATCCGTGAGAACAAATGCCTCCTGCTTTTTGTAAGTGTTCCTTGTCTTTTCTGTTGGCCTTTCAGCGTTTCCCAAGAATGGGGGTGACTGAATAGTCGATGCTGTAATAAGCGCATGAATGGGTGTCTGTTATTGTAGCCATTATTCCTTTAGATAATAAATAGGTTTAGGGCACTTTTACATACAGCTAGAAATACAGAGAATTTGCTTCTTCCCCGTACCAAGCTTGACACCGGTGGATATGGAGTCTAGGTGTGTATTTTGACTTTGTTAAGCTTTGTTTCAAAATGATCCTATTTTTGTTGGTTTGGTTTGGTGTTTTTTTTTACTTTTATAAAGGGACCAAAAACGGTCCTCTTTTGTCCACTCAAAACCCACAACTCCACTTGTGGATTCATTCCTCGCCGGTCCGCAACAAAGCAGAGGGAACACACAGAGCAAAGCATCTGTGTAATGAAGTCCCCCCTCCATGTTGGCAGAAACGGTGGCCTCGCATCGCAGCTCTCAGTAGCTGGTCACTCCCCAGTGCAGCCTGCTCTGCTCCTAAAATCAACCAGATTTTGTTATCTTTGGGCAATTTCCCCCCTGAATGATAGAGTTAAATTTCAGCCCATGTGGGCAACGAGTACTATTTGCAAAGAATAGTACTTGCAATTCTAAAATAAGTCATTTTTGACCTCTACCATATGTTCTGAGACTGCAGGGTTTCCAGCCATTACCTCTTAACTGGAAGGCATTACTAGTAATGTGTCAAAATGCAAAGATCATTATTTTTATTTTTGTCAAACACGACCTTTTGTTTCTCCCTCTGGCTCTGTTGGTTTTGGGTTTTTTTGTTTTGTTTTTTTTAAATCTTAATCTTACCATGATGAAACTTTTTTCCTAGAGATGAGCCTGGCTCCACTGAGATAAATTCTCTCCGGCACTTGGCTCGCCCACCCCTTGAATTCATAGCCTGCTCGTTAAAGCCCTTTTTTTGGAAGGCATTGTGAGTTTGAGTTGTAGTGACTCGTGTCAGAAGTAAATCAGAAAACCAAATGTATCACCTTTGAAGTGATGGAGATATGCCCAGAGGAACCTAATAAAATGCAAAGGATCAGGCCCAACGAGCCTGAGGTTACTTCAAAGCCTGTCCCTGTCAGTTTAAGAAACTAAAAGTTAACGTTTGATGAGAAGTATTGATTGTCAGTGAATGGGAGAGCAATATTTTCAGCTTGGACCATGTCTGCTGTGTACAGACTGGGGACTTGGCTGGAAGAAGGGAGCTCTGGGCCATGCTCTTTCCTGATTTAACATCGTAGAGTTACGTCATGGTTTGAATGTTCCTCCTGGTGTTTTAGTTACACTCTAGACCAGGAGAAACTCTAAAAGTCGTTCCTGGATGAGGAATTAGCATTCCGCTTTGATCAGGTCTTCCAGGGCTTCTGGTATCCGAGTCAACTCTGTGAAACAGCCTGCCATCTCACGTCCAACAGCAGTGAAGCACTTGGGCGAGCATCTGTGCTGATATCAAGCGAAAAGAGATATATTGCTAATTCCTGCTTTTTTTGGGGGGGGCGGGGGCGGAGGGGAGGGGGCACACCAGCTGATGTTAAAACACCTAAAACATCTGTGAAACCAGGAGTCTGATGGGAGTAAGTGTTAGGTGTTGAAAAGGTGAACCATTCGTGAGCGTATGCCTGAGAGCCTGGGAACATCCTCCAAAAAAGAGAGCGTTAGACTTCTAGGGGGGAAGGGGAAGGATGCGTGGTACCTGGGGGAAAAGTTGCTGGATCAAATCAAGTCCGCTTACAAAGTTGTTAAAGAATTGATGAGCCGCAGAGCTGCTCGAGTGAGACTTTAGTGCGATGCATAATGTATATCCGAAGCTTTTAGTCCAAATGTAAACAGAAGATAGAAGGGACAAGACATGCACAAATGCGTGTTCTCGAGGTTCTGGCTCCTGTGTCTGCAAGGACTTTTATTTTTCATTAAGCTGCTTGTCTTTTGGTAAAAAACACTCTGTGGATCCTAACATGTCGCATAAAGCACAAGCGTTTCTAGATTTCCCAGCATTTGGACTTAGCTCACAAAAAGCAACAAACATTGGCCTGTAAATCAGACACTGAATAACTTCTGCATTGTCCTGAAGACCCTCTGCAAAAGAACATCATAAAAATCAGAACCCAAAGTGCTGCTGAGCCTACAGCGTTTCACCAGGGGACTGAACTCAGCTTTGCAACAAGAACAGTCGGCGGTGGCTTCATTTGGCTGAGTTTTGAGTGTAGATGTCCTGTTTTGCGTTCCTGTAAAACGGATGCAGTAGCCCCCGAAACTTTCCAGCCTGGAAACGTGGGGTCCTTTGCGTTAAAGGCAGTTGCTACTCTCTCTGGGACAGTGTCGCTGAAACGGGAGCAGGAGAGCCGAGTTGTGAACAAGAAACATGAAACGTTGAGTTGTGGGAACTTCTGCTAAACCTGTAACCACCCCCAGGAGCTGAGGCAGGAATTTTGACCAACGTGGGATACCCTCCAGCTCCTCGGGATGTTCACCTCAGATGTGGGGGGGTACCCCTGTTCACGTGGGGGGTCTCAAGCATGAATTTGAACACGAGGCTGACAAACCAGCTGGCTGTTCAGTTCTCTCATATATCGGTAACCAATTCAATTTTGGGAGGCAAAACATAATAAGCAGATTTTGACTCTCCTTAAAATGCAGAATGGGAGCAAGTTCTGAAACACTGATGATCCATCTTCTTTTTCTCATCAGCCTTAATGGCTGCTCCTGGGTTTTTTTTTTCTACAGTAACTCTTAGAAATCTGTAATGCAGGCTGCACAATGTAAGTGTGAATCAGTTTGGGAATGATAATGAAGCTTATCAGAGATAATCTGGGAATGGCTAGTTCCACTTCTGCACAGACCTGTGCTGGAGCCTGGGTGAACATGTGTCTCCCAGTAATCAGTAAATGAAATGCAATTAGCGGGGCGATGGGATTAATCACTTGATCACCACCTTAGACCTCTTAGTGACTATGCTGAGATCCCTTGATGGATGATGATGTGAATTTGCAAAGCAACGTTCATTCTCATCACTTGTTCTTTGCCCTCCTGTGGTGAAATTAAAAACAAAACAGTCTCTGAGCAGGGGAAAAAAAAAAAAAAAAGAAGTCACTGCAGAAAACTCCAGCAGTAAGAATAAATTATAGAGTTAACTATTTCAGCAAAATCAAGCATTCTGTTAGCAACCGGAGTCCCTGCTCTTCTGACTCTTCTTGTTCCAGGCTCCTTCCCTTTTGTTCCCACAAATGGGGGGGACAAATGGGACAGGGTGGTGCGTGCACTTTTCCAGTGGGGGAAAAATTGCTTACGGCTCCGCTAATTGACAACAAAACAATGTTTTGCCCATTCCAAGCAGGTAGTTTGAATTTCCTCTCCATTACCGGAACGTACGGTGCGCAGCATTTCAGACTGTTCATAAGTCATTGCTTGGGGATCACAATAGCACTTCTGGCCCCATCTGCCTGCCTTTTGTTTCAGAAAGAGCTTCAATAACCTCCTCACAAAAAAAAAAAAAACAACCCAGCCAGACTTCTCTTGTGTTTATTTCTACTTGTTGCTTCAACCACCTTCATCGGTACCGTTTACTGCATGTTTATTGCCCTCCATGTGATGCGGTCATACCGGGTTCTTTGTTCACTCCTGGTTTTCTCACGTGGTGCCAAAACCTGAGTTCGTTTCTAAACGTTCACTCAGTTTTGTAAAATCATCTCTGAGTCTCTGGCTAATTCTTGGGATCATTTAATTTTAGAAGGGCTGACTCTCAAGTGGTGATTTCTCTTTATGGCTATAAGAACATAAAAAATGTCCATCTAGTCCAGACTTCTGGTTCTTCAAGCCCACTGTTTTGTCTCCAAGAATGGAAATAAATGCCATTTCAGGAGAGGGTGTGAACCTGGCCACTTTCTGCCCTGTTCCTGTAAGAGTTCCTCAACACCACCATTTGTTGTTCTAAGGATGTTAGAGGGCATCTCCCTGCCTGTTCCTTTTACTGTTTGTGATGGACTGAAGCAGCATCAAACTTGCGTGAGGCATCAGCGTAACTGAGAATCGGTCCCAAGGACAGGCTGAGTCCTGAGCTCTTTGATGTCCCTGAGTGCTTTCCTGCTCTGGGAGATCTGTTCCCTTCAACACTCTTTCCTCTCTCCCTGAGTTTATCAGTTTTCTGTTGCCTCCAGGCAGGAGGGTCTGAGGTGGGAGCCCCGCAGGAGCCTCGGTGCCCATCCCGGGCAGGAAAGGCTCCACAGCATCTGGACGCTCTGGGGAGACAAGGTCCCGGGGGCAGCTCCCTCACAGCACGGCATCACTCTCTGGGGATGAGACCTCTTCAGTGCATCTCATCTACCAAGGCGCGGTGAATCGCTCAGGCTTGGTAGCATCACAGGAACAAGACGTCTTTTCGTAAGACTGAAGACCAGCCTCTTTGACCAAAGCAGCAGAAGGTTTCAAGGGCAACAGGATAAAAATACAGTTCCAACTTTAACTGAACAACTACATGCCTCTCTGTTTGCTCTCATTCATCTTCCCTAAAATTATGATGACGTAAGTGTCATGATTTTACTTCAGGCTGGATGCCTGGTTCTCTTCTGCTACCACTGAACCTGCTGGCTATTGCTTTCTGTCAAGTCTGTAGCGTCCCCTTAATTTAAGGCTATGAATACCCACGCTTTGGGTACTGTACAAGAGATGGATGACACTTGCATAATCAAATTAAATTGATGATGGGGTGTTACCAACTTTCTGTAGAGGTTCTGCATGGTTAATACTTAACTCAGTGCAACCCCATTGATTGGAGGGAGATATTAATCATGGCTGATTTTGTTCTGAAATGCAGAATACTCTGAAAAGAGTCCATTTTTTGGTCACAGGTGTGAATATTTGAGTATGTGTCCCACTACCTCCTTCCATGCAAAAAGAGCCGTGATCGTATTACTGTAAAATTGTTGATGTTGTGGTCGGGGAGGTGTGTGTGTGTGTGCCTGTGTGTGTCAGGACAGTTTAACCCTGTACAAGCATCTACAGAGTCATAAACTTTTTTTCCATCAAAGTAGGCTAATGGTATGTCTGTGGTTTCTTTTATTTTTTAATTTTTTTTTTTTTTTTTGCATCTTCTCTCTTCCAGTTCTTCATGTTTATTTTGTTAATCTTCCTGGCGGAGCTTTCAGCTGCAATCCTGGCTTTTATCTTCAGAGAAAATGTAAGTATCCTATGGTGGGCAGACTCTGAACCCCGGTGGGATTGTACCCGGCTGGAGCATGGTGTTAGACGGTGGCTGACTCGTTTGTAGAGCGACTGTTGGTTTCAAGTACCCACAAATCTGCTTCATTACCACCCTCCGCCTGCAGAACTGCCGGCAGGGCAGTGAGGGCTGGCTAACCTGGCGTGTGCAGGGTGGATGGTTTACGTACACAGGAGATGGACACTTGGGGGGCTGCTTACATCCTGAAGTTTTTAGAGTCTTCCCGATTCTTCTGCAGCCAACCCGCCTGCACATTCCATCAGAGAGAAGTTTTATAATGTAAGTCACACTGAGGTTAAAAGCAGCTCTTTCCTTTTTTTTGATATAGCACGTGTTTAATATTAATATTTAATAGCGAAACCTCCTGTTTTCCCAACAGAGCCAATGCTTGGTCTGCAGTGCAAAAACTCTCTTGTGCATTTTCTAATCATATTCCTCCTTGAATTTTCCTCTCAATGCTTGTGAGATATCCCTACTGACCTGCCCTGTCCCCTTTTAAGTCCCATCAATGGACCCCTGGCATATTGCCCTGCTTACAAGTTTCTGGTCCTTCTCTCCACGGCTTCATATGATGTACCCTTTCTCTGCTCTGCTGCTATGCGTATTATTATTTGGCCAGCCTCCCTCCCCTACACCACTAGTAAGCTTTAACTACACTAGTAGTAAGCACAGGCTCATTTGGTTCTCTAACCAGCAAGGGTTTGGGATTTTTTTGCGTGGTCCCACACGTGCAGGAAGAGCCTGACTGAGCTAAGTCCAGCCTTCTCAAGTCAGCCCCTCTTTGCAATAGAGCAATGGCTGGGAAAAAACATTGGCCAGTAGAGGTGGTCACTAGCCACCGTTAGTATTTATCTTGTTTATTTGCCCTCTGCCAGTAGGAAGAGAACATACAGTACGTTCCCTGTGCTGAACGTGACAGGCATGTGGCGCGAGCATAGAAGGGCCATGTATAATGATGGTTTTCTTGAGCCAGGATATAATTTTCATTTTATTTACATAAAAAGATTTTGATAAGTGAAGAATCAAGGCTTGGGAAGCTCACAGGAAGACAGCGCGGTGTCTGTGCAGTAGGATGGTCTCGGGGGGAGGTCGTGAGAGGATTTTTTTTTTTTTTCCCCTTTATAAGCTGGTGGACTTTTGTCTTTGCCTCAGCTCTGAAGGCCGTGGGGAAGGGAGGGTGCTCTGCACAGAGTGGCCAGTAGAAGTGGCCACTGGATGGAGCGGGTGCCCCATTCCAGCTTAGGCTTTGAGACTGCGTCCTCACAGGAACAGCTTCTGCTCCATAAATGGGTCGCAGCATGGGGGGGGTCTGGTGTGTTCTGGTTATTACAGCTCTGCTGGAAACTGGTGAAACACAAGGAACTGGACGGGTCACTTCGAGTCGTGCCTGCAGGGTGTCCTCCTCCCTCCATCACCAGGATGCTTACGTCTTGCTTCTTGGGCGAAGCATCGGTACCTTCTGCTCCCATCAAAGCTGTGGGATGCGTGAGGACACGTTACCTTGCAAGATAAGGTCGCGGTGGTTATTCTGGACTTCTGTGGCATCTGGCGGCGTTTTGTGAGATGAAACTTGTAAAGGGAACAAAATTCTCTCTTTCCTGAGCTTGTCGCCTTGTTCGCATCACCAGGTTTCCACTCTGTCAGAATGACTGACAGGAAAGGCTTAAACGGGAGGGAGTGAAGGACGTCAGATCCCAACATAGCTGGAGATGACTCTGTGCAGGAGTTAAACTCAGTCTGAAAACTCTTGTGGTTTGTTCTCTCCTCAGGTTTCTTCTGAAAAAAAAAAACCAAAACAACAAAAAACCAAGGAAACCAACCTTGTTTTGCTGTTGCTATATATTTTGGTGGTAGCTCCTCTGGTTTGGTAACTATTGTGGCTAGTTTCGGTGTCATCTTTGGGTCAGGGTGAGACTGGATGGCCGGACAGGATGTCCGTGGGGACAGGGACGGTCCCTCAGTGAACCCGTGTAAAGAAGGATTTTTCGCAGTAGCAATTTAAGGTCAAGTTGAGATGAGCTTTTCTCTTCCCTGCGAAACAAGTGGCTTTCAAGGCACGTGGACCTGGTAAATGCACATTTAGGCAACCTAAATTTCTTGGGAACTTACCAAGTTAGGTTTCTGTGGTGGTCATTGCCCCAGCCCATATGGCCGTGGCCTCTCTGGGTGTATAAAATGAGACAGAAAGATAAAGAGTGTATCTGTTCACTTTCTGGATAATGTTCAGTGTAGCTTTCTCTTGTATTGTGTGTTACATCCAAACCAGCTCCCAAACACTCGGCAGACTTAAATTATTAATAGCCGAGAGAGCGAAAGAAATTAAGAGACAAAGATAACAGAGAAACGAGATGTTTTCTGCTGAGATTTGACATGAGAGGAAGAGTCAGTGGAGCAGAGCGTGGCGGTTGGGTGAGGGAAAAGGGGTATTAGTGATGGTGAGATACTGAGATCTGCAAGTCCAACTGGACCCTCAAAGAACTATTTAAAAGCAGCGGTGGGAATGCCAGAGATTCTCTTCCTTTGCAAAGGAGATTTTGGAGGGTTGAGAACCCTTTTCATCTGCAAGGCCCGCCCCATAAAATAACATCTTCCAAGAAAAACAGAGAGGGGTTGGGGAAGAGGTTGGAACACAAGAAACTTATGTTCACAGAACCACATGAGGTTGGAAGGGACGTCTGGAGATCATCTAGTCCAACCCCCCTGCCAGACCAGGTCCACCCAGAGCAGGTTGCACAGGAACGTGTCCAGGCGGGTTTTGAATGTCTCCAGAGAAGGAGACTCCACCACCTCTCTGGGCAGCCTCTTCCAGGGCTCTCCCAGAAAACATGCACTGCCCATCCCTCGGTTAGGAAGCTGGAGTCTCTTATGTGGAAAGCACCGTGGAAGAGAGAAGTGGAGGACTGGTGACTGGTGCCCAAGCGCTGCGCTGGATCAGGGATGTTGGGATGCTCCAGGAAGATGCAGACGGACGGGAGCGCGCCCTGTTTTCTGGGCAGACTCCATGAAGCCAGCTTCTTGCACAGCATTCCTTGGGCCAGCGAGGAGATGGAATGACGTGACACACATGAGAAGGCTGTCACCTTCCTGGCCAGTGCCACCACACCGGTGTTGCACACCTCTTTTTCATAATTCCCTTTCATCTGGCTGCAGTAAGCCCAGCCAAGCTATTTTTTGAGCCAATTTGACAAAAAAAAAAAAAGTCCCACTTCATTCACTTGGCATGTAAATGTACACGTGCGTGTGCTTTCTCTCTATTGGAGATGTTCCCCCCCAAAGACAGCTAGAAAGAAACCACAGCTCTTTATTTGTTCACGACTGTGGCTGGTAGAACTGTGTTGTCAGAAGCGTGTGAGAAGATCTGGGTGTTAGCAGTAGGTCCTTTGCTCCCTTCTTGCCGTGGTGCTCCAATGTGCACCCACCTCATCGGCGCCCTTACGAGATGGGGTGGGTCGTGGCCACGTGAGCAGGTCTCACTGACTTTCATCCTCCTCTGTCAGCAATTTTTTAAAAGAAGAAAGATGCTTCTGCTGGCTGATTATTTTTTTTTTCCTTCTTTCTTCCCCCCCCCGCCCTTCCCTCGGCAACACACACATTTTTCTGAACTTCAGATGCTGGCAACAAATAGTTGAAGAGCAACAAAAGTGGGATCAGTTATTTTCCTGGCAAACTTACCCTTCCAGCACTAGGCTTTGCTTTAGGCCAAGTCTCGTAAAAATCGCACACAAACTCTGAACGGTTTCCTCCGGGGTTGCTGCTGTCAAAATAAAGGTTTCACTTTATATTTAAGTGACTCTTTTGTTTTGGGCCCTGCCAAAGGCAATGGGCTGGGATTATTACCAACGGTAATATCAGTTTCAAAGTCTGGGCTTCAGAAGCAGCCGAGCATCAAAAAAAACCCGTGCTGCTGTCTCTGCAGGGTAGGATGCTGCCTGGGTAAAGTATGCAGAGAAGGGAAGGAAAGAGGAGAGAGAATAATGGAGAATAAATAATGGAGAAAACAATGGAGAAAATAATAATGGAGAATAAATGTTATGAAGAGCGACTGAAGGAGCTGGGACTGTTTAATTTGAGGAAGAGGAGGCTGAGGGGAGACCTCATTACTCTCTACAACTACTTGAAAGGACGCTGTAGAGAGGTTGGTGCTGGTCTCTTCTCACAGGTCATTAGCGATAGAACAAGAGGGAATGGCTTCAAGATGCAACAGGGTGGGTTTAGACTGGGCACTGGGAAACAATTCTTCACAGAAAGAGTGGTCAGACACTGGAACAGGCTGCCCAGGGAGGTGGTTGAGTCACCATCCCTGGATGTGTTTAAGAGTCGTTTAGATGTGGTGTTGGGGGATATGGTGTAGGGGAGAACTTTGTAGAGTGGGGTTGATGGTTGGACTCAATGATCCCAAGGGTCTTTTCCAACCTGGGTGATTCTATGATTCTATGAAAGGAGAACACTGAGGACATATTTCAGCATCTTCTAACCTGACCTTCCTCCAGCGCGCCAAATTCCCAAAGGAAAAAAGCCATGTCCTCTGGTATTTTAGTATTCAGAAGGAAGAAATGAGTTAATATCTTGTCTCATAAAAGTGATTTAGGAACTTAGCAGCGTATCTAATTGCAAGGTAGTGAGATTGAGCTACCTGCGTCATTAAGGTCTTTGTGACAAAGTTTCACCCATTATTGATTTATTTTGGCCTTAGTTTGCATTTGCAAAAGAGAAGTCGATATTAAGTCGTATTCAGGGGTCTTTGAAAGAGTCACCACAACCTTCTCTTTTTTTTTTTTTTTTCCTTAAATTTTGTGGTGCAGTTACAAAGGAAACAATTTAGTGCTCGTGCTTTTGTGCCCACCCACGAATCTCATACACGTGTATGAGTGCGTGCGATGTTTCACATTGCGTATCGAGAACGTGGAACCAACTTGTAGCCGACTGTGGCATCTGCGGTGCTGTATGAACAGGAGAAAAAAAAAAAAGGGGGGATAGGGGTGTCTTTTTCAGGCAGCTTCATTCCTTATCCTCCAAATACGCAACCCTAGAGCGGTGCTGGATCCAGCCGAGACCAGCCCCCTTCTCTGGGGCTTTGTGGCGGCAGAGGTTTTTGCCTGCGCTCATAACACGAATTGCAGGGTATTTGGGAGAAGGGACCACACAAGTCAAGACCTCTTGGGAACCTGAAAAGGGGATTCCTTGAAGTTTTCATCCTGACACGACAGAAGGGCAACCAGATTGAATCAGGGTGTTCCGTTTAACAAGAGTATTAAGTTTGTATACTTACTGGGCCTCCAGAGAGTGAGCCTGACTAAATGTAATTTCAAGGTGTCTCGCTTTTTCGAGAAGACTCGGAGCCAAAATGTTCGTTCAGTTTTCCTATTTTACTGTAAATGTAAACAGGAGTAAATGAAATTCCATTCCTTTATATCGGTGACCTAAGGAGAAAATGTTTAAATCATCTAAACACTGGAAATATAAAGAGGATTTTTTTTTTTTACTCCACGTGTGTGGGTTAGTTTAGGTAAATCTAAAGCGCTGTCAGGGAAATGGTCCTTTTTTTCCCCGATTCATAAGTTGACTTGAATCTTTCACATTCATTACATGTTTTTTACTTCCTTTTCGTTCCCAGAAAGTTTCATATTAGGGCTTCGTTCTGCTTTCTCACCCGTGGAAGTGAATTCAGAGCAGTTCCCCTGCCGTTAGTAGGAAGTTACCTGGTTTAAAATGAAAAGTGAGGGGAAAACCGTGCTTTGATTGCAGACCTTGTGAAGCATAGTAGGTTAAGCTACTTTTTGGGTGTGGATTTGAAGATCTTCCTAAAATCCCTTTTAGTCCTGTTTCGACTTAGGAAACGCTTTCAAATAGTGCTGAAAATTTAAAAAGCCAGCCGGCCTTTAAGTGTAAAGGTATCTTGCAACTATAATTCAGTCCCTGGCTTTTTATAAGCAACAGTTTTATTCTACAGGTACCATTCACCCTGGATATAGCTATGATTCAGCCAGTGGCTTTTCCCGTGTTTGTCCTCCGAGATTTGCCAAAAAAAAAAGACCAAAGCAACGAACCAACCCCCAGCGTTGACAGAGGGAGCTTTGGGAAGCACTTGGGGAAGGTTGTTGGCAGTAGCCTTGACGTTTCTACCCGTCTGTGTTTCAGCTGACCAGGGAGTTTTTCACCAAGGAGCTGAAGAAGCATTACCTGAGGAACAACGACACGGACGTCTTCTCTTCCACCTGGAACTCTGTTATGATCACAGTAAGTCACACGTGGTCAACATGGCATTGGCCCGCACCCTCAGCTCGCCCAGAGCCAGGCTCCTTCATCCAGTGTCCGTAATGGTGTATTTTCAGTGTGGACATGTTGGCCATCAAAATTGACTTTGTTACGACAATCCTAATGAGGCAGGTTAAAGATGGGACTGTCATTGGAGCTGGAGTTGTTGTTATCTGCTACAGGCGGTTCCGTAGGTGTGTGTACGTGCACAGACCTGCAGTCAGTGCTCAGTGCAGCCCACGGTGTATCCATCCCTTCAGGGGCGAAGAGGGGGATGCCAAGCTCTGCGGATGAAAAGTCAATTCTAATCTTAAAAGAAAAAGATGATTGCTGCCCTTCATGCTGATTCAGGACTTTAATAAAGACGTTTCCTTTGGGTGACTGAAAGGAGACAGAGTCAGAGTATGACTTGAATCCTTAAAAAGGGCCTGACTTGAATCCTAAAAAGGAACTTTAGTTGAATCACCCAGCAGTGCCTTTGAGCAGCAGCAGTCCTGACCGTGAGCCGTGGGGAGAAGGGGCGGTCAGGAGCCTGGATTGTGCTGCTGGCTCCCTTACAGACTGGCTGGGTGTTCTCAGGCAAATCATACTGGATGTGCTCCAAAGGCCCGTGTAGTTCGTGGCAATATTCCCAGTGGTACCCCAGAGTCTACAGTACGACATGGGAACAGTGGGATTTTATAAAAAGGCTTGGGTGAAACAGAAGCTCCAAGGTACAAGCACAACTCACTTCTTTGGAAACAACAGTTGTGTTGTCTCTGCTGTGACTTGAAGCTTTGATCCCTACAAGAATAGGTCTTTGCTAGATTTTTCGTATCTGTTTTCAGGGCAAAGTGTCAGCTCTGTCTCCCTTTCTTCTCCGTGCCTCTCCCTCCCTAGTTTGCCTGCTGTGGGGTGAACGGACCAGAAGATTTTGAAGCTGTCCCTCATCTTCCACACTCCCCTTTGGAACCGGCGATACCTGAGGCTTGTTGCCAGCGAGAGCTCCAGAGCCGGGAAGGGATGTTTGTCAACAGGGAAGCCTGCCTCACAGGCATCGAGAGGTTTCAGAACCGACAGGTAAGGGAAGCCGAATGCCAGGAAAAGGAGTTTCCCAGTGGGAAACTCCATGGCTGGGTGGTCCCGGCTAACGAGTGGAGCTGGCAGATCCTGCCATCCTGACTGTCGCTCACATCCTAATTACACCTCTGCTGACAGCTTTTGAAGTCACGGCATGTGTCTGATTTTGAAAACCCCCTTTCATTGCGTGCGCTGCTAAGTCCACGCTGTGCTGGATCAGCAGAAACATAAAGATTTTCCCAAGGGATTGAGAGATGGCGTGGAAATTCGTGTCAACTTTTATTGTTTCTGAAGATTAGAACTCTCTCTGATAGTCCGTGAGGATGGGATGTAGTTGGCTCTTACTGGCTGCGGTGGTGGCTCCAGTTTAGTTCACAAAGGCTCCTCATCAACAACATACGCAGCCAAGAGATGAAGGGTTAAACAGCCACAGAAAACCATGTCTCTTTTCCAAGGAAGGGAGATGTTGGAAAGCTGCATTTCTCCGCTCTTTTGCACTTTACAGTAGAAAAAGGGCATCTCTTTTGCCAGGCCTCTTGACTTGGCACTTTTTTCCCAAGACAGTTCAGCGCAATGTCATAGAATTACACACTCGTAGCATGGTTTGGGTTGGAAGGGACCTTAAAGGGTCCCTTAAAGGGAAGGGACCATGGGGTTCCATCCCCCTGCCGTGGCTAGACCAGGTTGCTCAAAGCCCCATCCGGCGCTGGCTGAGCTTGTGCTCACTCACCCTCCTCTGTAGCCAGCTGAGCGAGGCGTCCTCAAAGTTGGGTTAAGGTTGGAATTCTGGCAAGCACCAAACATTTTGCTGCTAGGCTGTGGATGCTTTTCCCTGAAAACTGGGTTGAAACGTGGCCGGAACGGAGCTGCTGCTGAGTGGTCTCACGTTGACAAGTACGTGGTTTTAACAGCCTGGTTGCAGCCCCCCCTGGCTCTGCCTCGTGAGTGGGTCCCTTCTGCACTCTCCCTCGTTACCCCTGGTCGTCTCTCACCCCCCGTGAGCGGGGTCCGGCATGGGCACCAGCATGTTGTCCTGGTTGTGCTGTCTTTGCATTTTCTTCTTTTTTTTTTTTTTTTTTTTTTTGGGTAGAAAGTAAAAATAAGGTGATTTGGAACACCCCAGCAGTATGGACGGGATTAAACGTCTGTGTGTGAAGTATATGCTCAGTGGGGAGGCGAGCTACTTTTTACGTTGGACAAACTCCAGTCTGTTTTTCTCTTTATGTGTGACCTGTTTGAGGAAATCTGATGGGGGGTTGGAAGCTTAGGCTGGGAGAACTGAGGCCGGGATATTTCCTGGCGATTTCCAGAAACATCCTGAAATCTTTGCACAAGATCTACCTGTTAATTCTATGAGCAATAATAAATGACATTAAAGGTGATGGTGGCTGTGCTGCATAAGTGGAAGGATTGCTGTAGTGCGTGTCCCTGAGTTCGTAGTGAAATTAATTCTCCTATATCCAGAAGATCAGCAGGTGTTCATCCATGCTCCTTCGGGTGAAGGCGCCGAGGTGAACCTCTTGGATTAACAAGGGCTCTGCTGTGAGAACAAGGCGATGTGCTGCTCGGCTGTGTCTCACCACGCTTTGTCCTTCCTAGGGCTGCTACACTGTCATCCTGAACTCCTTTGAGACCTACGTGTACCTTGCAGGAGCCCTTGCCATTGGCGTGTTGGCCATTGAGGTACTTTCCCTTGCGTGACTAGAAGAGAAGCAAGGGTTGGGTTGGTTGAGCGTGGGTAGATGTCCAGCAGCGAGGCGAACAGGGAGGTCCTCCCCCTTGCCACGGGAGGCTGCCCCTGCCAAGTCCCAGCAGGTTATCAACTTGTGGGCTGTCCTTTGCCACAAGAGGCAGGGAAATGACGGGTGCCGCAGACCTGCAGTGCCGCCTCGTGTTGGCCCCGCCGCAGAGCTGGCACCCGGCCACGCTGGCCACAGGGGCTCTGGGGACCCCACCACCTGCCCCGGGGCCCCTCATTGTGACAGCACCCCGTCAGGCTGACTCATCTGTCACTTGGTTAATGCGTTCAAAAATGCTTTAAAAACTTCTTTTTAGAGCCTGAAACTGTATTGGCTCCCAGATAGCATCTCCCTTTTCCAGCATTAGCATCTGGCTCTTTGGTGATGTTTCCGAGGAATGGGATTCCACCAGACACAACGTGAGCCCAGAAGCGATGTCCCTGCTCTCCCCAGTCTTGTGCAAAGGAGGAGGAGCGGGGCAGAGCCCCAGCAGCCCCCATGGATGTCCCCTGTGCCCGCTCCGGGCAGTGGGAACGGTGTGGAAAGCAGGGATAGCAGAGCTTGCTCCCCTGTGACACCCAGGGCGGTTTGGGAATGAAGCCAGGCTGCTGCTGCAGCCACAGACGGTTCAGGGGAAGGAGGAGAGGGATCGCCTTCAGGAATAAAGTTTTGCCACAGGTCCCCCTGGGTGGTGGAAAGGGTCCCCCTCACTGCACCACCAACTGCCGGGCAGGAGGGAGTGACAGGAGTGGTCCTGGGGCCAGGGACAGCTTTACAGATGTCCTGGAAGATGCAGCTGACTCTCATGGTTCTCTGTTTTGTTTTTGCCCTCTTCTCCCCACCCCCCAACCTTCCAGCTGTTTGCCATGATCTTTGCCATGTGTCTCTTTCGAGGGATCCAGTAAGAGGTGGCCCGTGAACCACCACGTTCCCCACGTACTCAGAAGAAAGAAGGAAAACCAGAAGAAACGAAACCTGAAAACACCCAAAAAAACTTTATTTTTTTTAACAAAATGGGGGGGGGGGAGGGCAGGGAAAGAAAGAAAGAAAAAAAAAAAAAAAAAGAGGGTTGTAATATATGAATGACCAAAAGGATTGTACTTCAGGGGCTGGAACTTTGAGGTGATGTGCACTACACTGTACACGGGACCCTTGCCCAGAGCCACCCGCAGGAGCCATGGAGCAGGAGCCCAGCGCAGCTGATTGCACTAGAGACGGATGGAGCCGGCGGAGATGAGCAGGAGGACGAGCACAGCCGCCTCTCCTGCGAGGCCCTGCCTGCCCTTCCCAACTTTATCCTGTTTTAGACAGCAAAGGACTGGAGAACATCCCTGCAGGGACAGGATGAGGCAACAGGTTGGCCGAAGTCTGTGACTGTCCAGGTGGGTTTGAAACGAGTTGCGGTGGCTCATCTCCAAAGTAGGTTGCTGTTGTTTCTGGCTTTAATGCCCAGCCATGGAACGAAAACACACGTTCTTCGGTGGAAGCTTTTCCCTCATCACCTGGAACTTCTCGGAGAAGTCAGGCACTTCGGTGAGGTTGGCTTTTCTCTGGAGCACCAGGCAGGGGCAGCGTGGTCCCTCTTAGCGATGGGACTCGGCGAAGGCTGGCTGATGGTCAAGAGTTTGGTGCCTAACTTTCTGTTTTTTACTAAGATTTACTGTTCTTGTTGTGGAAAAGAAAGAGAGCTAATAGTTCCCTGCTGTGCTCCCATCTCCTGGGAAAAATAATGGCTCTGGTCAAGAATCATTGATACTGCTGCCTTCCTGAGAAGGGGAGGAAATAGTGGTTAGATCTTGATGGCCTTTGCCTTTCCCTTCATACTTGCAAAAAAACGCTTTGTGGTGCTCTGTTAGCATAAATACTTGCAGTGGATTCCTATGATGTTTTCCAGCCTTAAGGGGAGTCCCAGGCACGGTGCTGGATGGAGGAGGCTGAGGTTTGTCAGCCGTTCCCATTGCTGTTCGCCTGAGTGAGTCCTGGGGCGTCCTTTCTGCTCAGAGGATTTCCCCCGAGATCCTCCCGTGGGCTCCTGACGAAAGCATCGAGTCAGAATTGTTTTGTCCTGCCTGCTGGGTGAGAGTGGTTCCTCCCTTGAGACAGTCTGACGTTTAACTAACGCTATCATCTGCTGAATCGTTCGGACGTGAACCGGAGAGAGATGCCCGGGACCGGAGCTTAGTTGGAGATTAAGATGGAACCGATGGGGCCCCAGGTGGGCTCCGGGAGCACCCGGGGGCACAGCCAAACCACCAGCCGCAGCCCCAGCGCTCACGGTTATCGACCCGGACGCGTCACTGGTTTCTCTCCTCTGGAAGCCTCAACCCCTGTTGCCTTAATTGTTCATCTGGTCACTCCCTGACCACAAACTCATTGTTGGGGGGAACAGAAGGGGCTGTGGTTTCTTGTTTAGCTTAGGTCTTTTTACAGATTTTTATAGGCTCGAGTTATGGACCACTTTTATATAGGCTTAAACCAGCAAGCGCTGGGAAGGAAGGGGAGGGGGCAGAAGGCAGAAGCGATGAACCTCGTGGCCAGGTTTGGCAGCCACAGATGCCCTTTGCCTGGCTGTTCCCTGGGGCTGGGACCCCCCAACCCGCCAAGTGGCACTGCACAGGCAGCAGGGGACGAAGGAAAGCAGCAGCAAAGACTGGTCCATAACAGACAACGGCCCTGGCTAAATGTCCAGGTCGGGGAATCAGGATACAAAGGAACAGGAAGAGGCATTAGAGCTTTTTCAGGCTTCATTTGAGAGCAGCAATTTGCCCATCAGCAGCAGAGGGGCTCAGCAGGTAGAGCTGAACCCCCCCCCGCGGGTCACAGCATATTCCAGTAAGGGAAGGGGAGGCCAGGGCTGCTGAGCGGCCTCAGATGTTGCATTAAACCTCGTGGAAAGTTTTGCTGAGCTAGTTCCTTCTGGATCTGCTTCTAATGAGGCATTTTAACATTAAATTCTGGTCTGTTGTTTAATGAAGGAAAGAAAACACATTTCGCTGGCCAGAACCCAGCAGTGTTTGTACCTGACAGCAGGTGCTGCGCTTAAGGGGGGGGGGGGGGGGGGGAACCGACCTGTTGCGTCTCCTCGTCTTGCAGGGAACGGGCTGAGCAGGAGGAGAGCTTATCTGGTCTGCTCCTGCCTCGGGAGCTGGTGTCCACGGCTGTTCCGGGAGAGCAGTTCCCAGGGAGAGAGAACAGAACCTGTTCCCCAACAGAACCAGGAGCAGGGATAGTACTTTGGCTGGAGGCGAGCGAGAGAAGCAGAACTGCCTCTCCCTATCTCCATGTATTCCCCCCCCCCCCCCCCCCCCCCTTTTCCCCTCGGTTTATTCTGCAAAGGCCTGGCCATCTCAGGGCAGAGCCTGGAAGGTGAACACCCCGATTTGTGCGTGGTGGGTGGCTGAAGGGGGAAAGGAAAAAAAAAAAAAAAAAGCCTTAAAGCCTTTTTCTGCCACCGGTGGCACGAGGGAAAAGCTGTCAGAGCTGGGGGAACCGGACCAAAGCGGGCGGAATGCTAAGTGATAAATACACGTGCCCGAAGCAGGATCTCTGCTGCCTTGGTCCTCTTTGGCTTTCCCAGTTCTGTACTTACTGCTTTGCCTGGTTTTTAGCTTTCTCCCTTTCCCTCCCTCGTGGTAGTCCCCGTACCTTCAAAAAGGCCCCTTGTTTCTGTGTTATTCTGGCTTTTTGCGCAGCTGTTTCTCCTCTCTTACCCTCTCTCATCCCCCGCCCCCCCCCACACATTGCTCTTTTCTGGGTGAAGGCTTCACATCCTCTCTGCAGCTGGCCAGCTGTGCCACCGGGAACACAGCCCGAGACGACCCCCCCCCCCCCAGCAACGCCCAGGCAGCACCTTAGAAACTGAGCGCTAGAGAGAGAGATGTGCAAGTCCAGGGGGGACCTGCGGAAGTCAGTAACAGGCAGAAGGAATTCCCACCCCTCCCACCACCACCCCCCCGGGGGGCAGAATTTAAGGAAGGGACAAGCCCAGAAAGCAGACACACACACACCCCCACACCCCCACTGCTGTTACGGCAAAGCGTGTGACTCCGTTGGGTTTTGTCCCTCGGTTACACGGCTGCCCCCTCCCTTGTACAGTAGTTTTCAGAACAGCAGGCAGGAGAAGCAACTGTATTTTTATATTTGGGTTTTGGTTTTGTTTCTTTTTTAACAGCTCCGGTGGCTATTTTGGGGTCAGGGGCTCGGGCCAGATTCGCTGCTGGCTAGAGAGCCCCTGGGCAGGCTGGGGACCAGAGGGAGCTGCCACCTCTGTGGCTATAGCCCCCCCCCTCCCCCCCATGACCACAGCCCCAGCACCTTGGCCCTTGGCTGGAAGGGGTAGAGAGCGAGCCCACAGCCCCTCCCCCCCCCAGCGCACCCCTGCCTCCCCCCTGGTATTTAATGCTCAAATGACTGTCACGAATGCCTGGGAAAAGGGCCGAGTGTGAAATAATGTTTGAAATTTATTTAAAAAAAAAAAAAATTAAAAAAAAAATCAAACTGTAAATGTTCTTTTTATTAGATAGTGGAGCTAATTTATCCTGTATTCCCTACTGTAATGCTTTTTTATATTGAAAGGAAATTTTTTTTTTTTTTTTGGTAATATAAAGCAGAACACAAGCCTGAAGCACTCTCTGCACGGTTTTTTGTGTGCGTTTCTTAAAAAAAAAAAAATAAATAAAAAAATAAAAGAAAGATATTGTGACAGTGAAGTGAAACGGCTTTAATTTTTCACTATTTGCTTGGTGTTAGGTACAGTCACTTTCTTACCAGAGGAGAAAGAATAAACTCAGGTACAGCAGCTAAAATGAGGTATAAACTGAAGTGTCCCATTCTCCCCTGCCCACCCCCACCCCAGCCCAAGTAAAAACCCTTGACCTGGAAGAAGAGGCCACCTTAGGCCAGACAGAGCCTCTCCTTTGTCACCAGCTCCAGTTTGCCAGATATCGGTTAGGAGTTAAGGCGATGTCGGGAGTTCTATGTGAACGATGAGCTTTCTTCACCCTCAAAAGCGAGGGCTCTGTGAACAGGAGGGTCTGGGTCCATCTCTCGCAAAGAAAGTTGGGGCGGGGGGGGGGGGGGTGTGGTCCTGGACTGTGCCTGCTCAGAGCACAACCCTCTGGGGAACACGACTCCAACCCTGGGCATTACGCAAACGTAAGCAGGATAATTCCTGGCAAACTTGTCTCCTGGGGGAGGTGACATCAGTCCCAGGCTTTTCGCACCGTTTCACAGATAAGGAAACCAAGGCCTGTGGAGATGGAGGTTTGTTTTTGTTTTTGTTTTTTTTTTCCTCAGCAGAGCCTGAAGTGATGCCTCAGGCTTTTGATCCCTAATTATGTGCTCAGCCACCACCTGCAGCTGTGATGCCAGCACTCCTGTCCTTAGGGATGCAGTGCTATGCAAACGCTTCAGCATCCTCCTCACTCCCTCCCTCCCACCCCCACGCACCAGAGTGAAGACAACCAGCCACAGTTGGTTTTTTGGCAGCCCCGCAGATGCTCTGCCCTTGAGGTAGCTCCATCCTGAGAAACTCTCCCCCCTCGACCTCACCTGCTACAAATTCACCTCCTCAGGTGGGCCTGGGCACGTTTCTCCTCTCTCTACATGGTCCATTTAGAGCACGATGGAGCAAGAAGCATGAAAACGAAACAACTTCATCTCTCCCCTTTCAGGACTAGCATGAAATCTCTTCCACGGCCATTCCCCCAGGCTGCGCTCTGTGTTGGAGCAGAAGACATTGACTGGCAAAACTAGAAATGGCTCAGAGTTTTAAGTTTTGCAGAGGCAGCTGCTAAGCAGGGGACCACAGGAACCTGACCTCACCTGATCTGAAGCTCTTTTGGAATATAACTGCTTCACCTACCTGACTTAACCATCGAGAAGTCTTCAGAGACCTGCTCTCACATGGGGCAGTAACTCATTTCTCTCGCCTGCTGGATGACATTGGAAGGTACGCTACTCAGGCAGCCACCTCCAGACTCCGAATCCTAAGTAAGTTCCTAGCACCAACACAGATGGGAGGACAGCAGTAAGACCTTCCGTTTCCTTCTTCTTATAAGACTGCTTTTGCTGTGGTCGGGTTTACTTCTTCTAGAAACACAATTTCCCACCCACCTCTCCCCCCCCCCCCCAAAAAAAACCCAAACCAACGCTCAGTCTGTGTATACATTCACATGACCCCAAAACACAAAGAATCAAGCTCCACATACCTGTACCAAGACCTACAGCCAAAGCGCTGCGCTGGAGCCATTGCCACTGCCCCGGCACGCAGGGCGAGGGGAGCAGCAGCCACAGCGACACCCCCCCACACACACACACCCCCAGCACCGCTCCCTCTAAGCCCTCACACTTGCCGGACTGTGCTCGATCATTTCCTGCCTCACAAGGAGAAGGTTTCCCTCTCAGGGTCCAACTCTCCCACCTGGACTGGAAGGCTCCTCTTAAATATATAAGTTCTAGTTGCTCAGCATCGTATTTTGGCCGTGTTGAGAGCATCCGGGCAGGCGTGTGTTGTTGGGAGGCTCCAGAATCTAGCCTGCTGACGGATGTTGCCTCTCTTTTTGATTTACTTCTTCGGAAAAAAAAAAATAAATAAAAATAATAGTAGTCGTGGTGTTTCCTGGTTCAACGACTTCCAGTATTTTTGCCCGACGGACATTTTTGCGTGGCCAGTAGGTACAATGCGCACAGTGTCCCAAGTTTACGCAGCTGCTTCTAAATGCCAAAAGCACTAACACAACACACAGGAACTACCCACTACCACCTTCTAACTAACTCTACTAAGATATTACACAGCGACAGCCGTAGATCCCAGTCTCACCAGTGGCTGCAGGGCTGCTGTCCACACAAGCTCTTCTGTTGGCGTAGGCATCCTTCTCTGGGATTTTTGGGACGCCAGCTCTATCCCAGGGCATGCTTTGATCCAGTCAGCGCATGAGTAAGAAGTCCATGTCCTGTACACGGACCTTCTGGCTTTAGTTCCATGGAGAGCAAAAAAAATGCCGCCTCCAGCTGTGGACAGGGATAAGCCACCAGGAAAGCGCTAGGAAGTAGGGCAGCCAAGGCTGTTAAGCCCAGTAGGCGTTGGAGAAACTGGCCAGTGAGTACTAAAGGCCATTTAGTCCATCCTTGACTGAGCTAGAAAAGGCAATGGTGCCTTCATACACTCCGCTCCTTGCTCTTCTTCGTCCCAGTTAAGTATCTTAGTGCTACAAACTTTGGTCCTCCCTTCTTAAAGTCAGAAGAGCTGCGATGCCTGCACATCAGCAGAGCTGGAACACCATCTCCCACTGCTGGGACTCATCTCCAGGGGCTGCTCACCCACCCAAGCAGCTGTACTGGTGCTCGCGCTGCTCTTACCAGGGCTAAACACAACAGCGCTCCAGGCCCTGGAGATCCAGAAGCTAATCTCATGTCCACCACTACCACCACCGTCAGTAAAGCTGCAACTGTAGGAAGTGTTCCGGGGCGAAGGGGACAGAAACTTCATGGGACATCCCAAGCAAAGGGATGTCTTTGTGCTCAACCGGCTATTTCCAAGAGCTTCCTTCACATCTCAAATCTCATATTTCAAGCTGCTCAGCTGTGCCCAGTGCTGTCCCTGAAAAGGGGACCAGCAAGGGTTGTCTCCCTCTCCTGCTCGAGCTCCTGCCAAGCTCCTTTGCACAGCACCCAGTGCAAAACTACGACAAGGGTGGCACCCCTGGTGGAAGGAAAGAAGAGGGGGCTGCAAAGCGCCGAACTCGACCTTGCCCTGCCCGGCTCCATGGACAGTCAATACTTGCTAAAAGGGGAAGGGGCTGTACAGGAGGAGGGGACACTCCACCAGGCAGGAGTAAGACTTACCACGGGGAGTAGCCGAGTCCTCCGGCAGGTTCCTCACCGCCCCATCTCCTCAGGGATTTGGTTTCAATGTGCTGGTCTGATTTTGTGCTTTGTTTCCAGCAGGTTCAGAGCCTGTGAGCCCATCAGCCAGTTCCCCCCCCTGGGAAACCGGCTCTTTTCCCTGAGGCTGCCAGGCCCACGCCTCCCTGAGCCTTCCTCCCGCTGCTCCTCGCCTCCTCCTGGGGAGGTTGAGGGGGGGGAGGCCCGCCTGATGCTGCTCCCCCACACACACACATTTCACCTGGCAATGCCACCAACACCGAGTTACACACTGATTCATGCCGGTAAGTGGAAAAGAAGGAAACCACTTTAGAACAAAAAGGGACTAACAAAAAAAAAAAAAAAGTTATAATGCAAAATTACCGACACAAACCCCCCCCTCCCACCCTTCCCATGACAAAAAGCCCAGGATTTAGACTTTCTTGGGGCGGCGTCCAACTTGGTAATAATAATAAATGCTGATGAGGATGAAGAGGATTCGGCTGACCAGGAGGAGCACGGCACCCGTGGCTATCCGGCTGCTCTCGACCAGGGAGACAGTGGTAACTGGAGGAGAAGGAGAGAGACAAGGCAGAGGTTTTGGTGATGAAAAAAAAAAACCACAAAGGGAGACAAGCAGCACAAAGCTGTTTTCTACTGCCCTCTAACGTAGAAGCCTTCAGCACAGGCTCACACGCACGCCGAACCCACGGCGGAGGCTCTTCACCACCTTGATCTCGCAGCCTCAACGGTAGCCACGGCCCCATGGCCCCCGGAGCTCTCACTTACAGAAACCTTGCTTTAAAGGCAGCCCCACATTCAAGAAGCCACAGCCCAAAACGGCCACTCGAGCAGATGTGAAACTCGTCACGCTTAGCTGTTAATTGTGGGAGCCGCATGTTCCTGAGTTTGCTTTGTGGCTTGACCACCTCAGTGCTGATGGTAAACATTTTTCAACTGCAGAAAATAAGTGTAGTCCACACACACTACCTCTTTTCTGAGCTCTTCTTTTGGCTACCAACACACAGCCCATATCTAAACCTTATAACACAGGTAGTGAGCTGCCAATAAACATACGATAAACATACAAACCCCCTCTTCATTGTTAAATATAGACAAGCTCCCTAGAAACAAGCTGAGCTGTTATTCTCTGTTTTGGTAAGACTAAACATCCGCCTTTTTTCATGTAGGTTGCTACAGCCTTTTCTTATTAGCCCCAGCATCTAGGCAGCCCACTCCAGATGACCTGTGCTGGCTATGAAGGCCAGGATGCTTTTAGGGAAAAAAAAAATAAATGAATTGTCAGAGAAAGTTGTTTCCCCGGCACCTGGGCACCCTTCGGTGAGGAGCCCAAGGTAGAGGCTACTCCATGGGGAAGGAAAAGGGAGAGCAGCTGGCAGGGAAGATGCTCCCGGGACCAGATTATCTTTGTGAGTCCTGCAGAGCAAAGGAGACATCTCTAGTACAAGCCAGAGGCAGCACGGGGACAGCCGGGGATCTGCGGGTGGCAGAGACAGTGTCTTCCCATCACCCGCGTCCATTCTGCCTCCCCAGAACCTCATCCCGCAACTCCAATTTTGCCTGTGGTCCCCCCTCTCACTCCTGCCCTCCTCCCGCTTCTCCCTCCTGGTGGCGGGGGGGCAGAGGTGGGATGCCCATCCTTGGGTGTCCTCCTCCCTGCTGTCCTCTTCCCTCCTACTCACTCACCCAGGAACTGGACGGCGAAGTAGCACGCCTCTGTCAGCAGGCTCCAGCGGATAATGACTTTTTCGGCTGTGTAGAGCGCATTCCACATGATAAGCGAGATACCTGCAGAGGGACAGGGGAGGCCAGCTGCCCGAGAGCCAAGGGGGGGACCACCGGCAAGAGGGCAGCCCACCCTCTTGCCCCCAGAGGACCTCCCACGGGAGGATGGAGGGATGCAGGAGGGATGCCGCCGCGTTTCCAGCCATCCCCGCCGGGTGCCGCTGCAGGCTGCAGGAAGGAGCCAACCCGAGCATCCCACCCGACCCCCTGCCCTCAGCCCCAGCCGCGCCCCCGCCAAAAACACGACTTTGCAAGCACCTGCCTGGCCTTTGGTGCCCTTTGCAGCGTGCCAGCCCCAGAGGGGACCCCGGCTTGGAACCCCGAAGGTGCATTCCCTGCAGTCTGGCAGCACCAGCGGGCGCAGCGCAGGGTGCAGGGCTTCACAAACCCCCGTCTGCTTCAATCCTCCGCTCATTTTCTTCCCCAGACAGTTTCACTGGGCCCCCCTCACACTCTCGGGCCCCTCACCTGCCCCTTCTCCTGCTCCCACCAGGAGGGTCTGGCCCCAGCTGCAGCCCAGCACCCCATCTCCCAGCCCAGCACCCCATCTCCCAGCCCAGCTGCAATCCCCCTCTGCTGGGGCACTTGGGGGTGACCCCCAGGTATTTAGAGTGTGCACAGCCCTTCTTACCCTGCCTACAGTGAGCCTCAGCCCCAACCAGTTAAAAACAGCAGTAGCTGAGCATCTCAAAATACCCCTACACCAACCATTTCTTTGCTAAGAGCAGGTCTTCTGCTCTCCGGCTGCAGTTGTCCTGCTGGGCACAGATTTTGACCCCCTCCTGCCATTTTGGGCTCTCATCCCCTCACTCTGTGCAGCAGCGGCGTGCCCCGGGGGCAGTGGCATGGCACTCACTGAGGAGGGCTCCTCCATAGAGCCGGATGGGAGTCTTGCTGCCCACAGATTCCTCATCGAAGACGGCTTCGTAGAGCTGGTCAGGGAACGCAAGGGCCTGGCAGAGGCAAGGGAGAGACTCAGCAGCCTGAGCCATAACAACTTGCCCTCTCGGGCAGCAGCACTCCCACAGCAAGCCTTTATGGGATGGGAGCCACTGGCCAGGAAATTGGAAATTAAAGAGGCGCAAGAAATATCAGCATGTCAGCTACTGGCTTCGTGGCCAGTTTCTATGGCCCAGACTGCCGTGCCGTCTGTGGTTTATGACCCTGCTAATGAAAACAGACTCCGGTGATGGGAACACACTGCCAAGGACACTGCTAGCAAAGCCCATTACCGAGACACGGTGAGGGCAAAGGCCTCACAAGAGAAAGCGTCGGCAGCTGCTGGAGGCAGAGGAGGGGGATAAATGCCAGGGGCCGAGGAGCCACCCTGGGGCACCCCTTTGGCAGCCAGGAGCTGGCAGTACCCAGGACCACATCCCTCACTTACCATGATGGCGATCCCGGAAAACATGATGGCGGAAACCAGCTGCCAGACCCTGTGTGGGAGGGAAGACAGAGAACTTGGCATGAGCACAGGGGGCAATACCATCACTCACACTTCACAAAGCATTCTTGACTGCCTGCTTGGTCATCAGCCTTCATCTCCCCTCCCTCACTCTACCGAGGCAGCCACAAGCCTCCTGCAGGAGGACTGGGCTCCCCACAGCTCCAGCCTCAGCGTTGCAGACACTGGCCTCGCTGGTGAGACAGGAGAAATCCCCCTCACCCAAGCAGAGGAAGGAAGTGACCCTGCCAAGAGGGTGGCGCAGAGGCAGGTTCCCACAGGATACTTGAGCTCCTCCAGCCCCACACAAGCACCTCCAGCCCCTGTGGCTCCCAGCACTTGCTGCGGAACAAGAGCTTGAAGGCCTCAGGCTGATTTATGGGAGCAGAAAGCAGAGCTGGTCTGGTCCTGCAGCCCCCGAGAAGCCTCCGCAGGGAGCATTGATGCTGGCACAGCAGCCAGAACTGTCTGGGATGCTGTGGCCGAAGGCCCTCAGACAGCCCAGCTCCACGGTGGCCCAACAACTTACCTGAGCCCCAGCGGTTCCCGGACAGCAAACTTGATTTCATTTCCCAGCACTTGGCTAATCTGAAATTCAAATAAAACACATAAGGTGACCAAGCAGACCCTTCCCCAGCCTTTAGGCAGTACTGACCAGCCCCAAAAATGCATACCTAACCCCATGTGGGAGTTTAAGAGGGCTGGAAGGAGGACAAAAGATTCACCTGTGACCCCTTGGTCCCAACACCTGCCAAAGGCTGCCTTGATTTCCATCAGGAGCTGCAGCCTCTACTGCCCCCATACTGGGATCATCCACATTCTGCGTGAGGCTGGGGCAGGGTCAGCATTAACTCTTCTCTCCTCTTATCTATGCAAGTAGGAACGCTCTCCTCCCAGACACTGCCTGGGAGGAGATGGACACAGGCTCTAGCAGAGCCCTTGGGGTGTCACAGAATCACCCCGATGGACACAGGCTCCAGCAGAGCCCTCAGGGTGTCACAGCATCCGTCCCACTCTCACATTGGCACTGCCCAGAGCGATGCCCCAAACCATGTGGATGGGAAAGCTACACGGACCAGCAACAGGGAAAGGTACTGGGGGACCTTTTGGTTGCAGAAAGCTCTCAGAGAGCTCTGCACACTGCTGCCTACGCACAGGCAGGAGCCAGGCAATGCCCTGCCAGCAAGTTCTCCAGAGAACATCCAGGCCAGGGCTCCTGCAGAGCTCACCCTTGTCATCCGGCTCTGGTATTTCACTGAAACACGTTGTTGATCTGCAATCCAGGCCTCTTCCTGCTTAAATCCCCACTCCCATGTCCAGGCCACCTGCTGATTAGGCATTGATGGTGCCGCACTCCTAAGGCACCACCTCCGAGCTAGCTCATGGGTGTCTCGGCAATACAATTTCAGGGATGGATTAAAGTAGCTTGAAGGCAGAGCTTGCCCTGTTACCAAGAAAAGCCATTTTGGGCAGCTCCCATGCACCCAGAAGGCTGTGTGGTCCATCACTGCTCAAAGGCAGCGTTGCTTATGCCACCACAGCCTTCACCCCTCGCTTTACAGAAGCCCCACAGAGCTGGGAGCCCCGTTTTTGCTAAAGAGGCTGTAGAAGTCAGATGCTAAAAAAAAACCCAACAACCCACACCACCTCAGTTTGCCCAGACAGAAGGCCTTTTACTGCACACACGCTTCCCTCTGCCCTGCCCTCACCTTGGAGCGATGGACCTCGCCGTCGTCATCCTCCCCGCCGACCCCCAGGATCTTCCGCGTCTTCAGCCTGCTCACCAGGTCGGTCTGGCTGTGCTTCTTCATCAGCGGCGGGGGCTGCTTCGCCGCCATGGTGGCCCCCGGCTGCGAGGGGACACAAGGGGGGTGTGTAGGAAGCAGCTCTGCCGTCACATGAAATTTCACGAGGTTCAGGAAAGAAAAAACACCACAAAATCTTCCTGTTATGCCGGCAGACGGCTCCTCATGGTCCCAGGGCAGGGAGCCCTGGTAGCGGGGTCAGCCCCGGCTACAGGCGGCTCATCTCAGGGTGATGCTGCTGTCCCCGGGATCTGCTGAGAGGGACAGGAAAATTAGAGCAGTGTGGCTTTAGTGTGGGCATTTACCTATAAGTGCTTTTCACCAACAAACCACAGTCTGACCTTACCCCAGCATGAGGCAATGTCCAACAGAACCTCTCTGCTGTTTCTCCAATTAGGGGAATTGAACACTCCCCAGACTGGAGGAATTAAAGTCATGAAGGGTTGCTTTGCCTTTTGTCTTTCCCCATGCCAGATATCACAACCTTCTGCTGCCATTTCAGGCCAAATTCCACACAAGTCCCAGGTATTTATTTGTGTGTCCCCCCAGATGCTGCAGCCCCCACGTCGTGCCAGAACACAGCAGCCCCTGAACAACAAGCCAGAAGCAAGACTTTCCTCGTGGATAGGTTGCTTTATGGGAAACTGAAGATGATGGCAACTAGAAACTACAAATACTACCCGGGATAAGAACAAGACAAAGATAACTGACAGAAGGTACGGTGGAAGAGATCTCTTCTGCCTTGGCACGGTGGTACAAAGGTAGAGGTGTCAAGAGTCCCATGAAATGATTTCACATCAACCTGCAATCATAAAACCATGGAAACCCTCCGTTCAGAAAGTCTGTCCTTCCAATTAGTCTTCACTTTGTCTTGCTCAGATGAACACGAACACGTTTTCCCATTTGTCACTCATCTCCCCCCCAGAGACCCATGGATGAGCCCCCCACAGAGGCACCAGGAGCAGCTAATCCAGCACAAGCAAGCACAGGGCTCCAGCACCGGCATTCCCGTACCCCAGCCCAGCCTTCCCACACCTGCTCCGGGAGGAGGGAACTTAGGCTTGTGTCTAAAGAGTTCACGAGTCTTTGGGGAGCCATGAAACAAGGCACTGGTTATTTTGGCACCCTGCAGCCCAGCCTTGTCCCGCTGCCTTGTGAGGGATTGCCATTCTCACAGGAAAACCCTTCCCTGTGGTTGCCCAGACAAGAGCAGATGGTCGTGTCTGTGAGTGCCCAACGCGACTCCTTCCGTGAGGCAAAGCCAAGGGGTCTCACTGGGACACTGCAAAGACTGAATCCCGTGATGGACAGTTTAATAAGACCCTTTCAGCAGGCCACAGGCAAAACGCTTTTCAGCAAGCCAGTTCAGCTGCTCAGGGATGTGCAGGTCCTTCTTTTGGACTGTAGGGGGTTTTGTTCGGTTGTTTTTTGGTTGGTTGGTTTGCTTTTTGGGTTTTTTTTGCTTTTATTCCACTGAATAACTAAGCCCAGGTTCCTGGAAAGGCAGCACAGAGCCAGATGGGCCTAGAAATATGGAATAAATGGAACAACAAAAAACAACCACTCAGGAGGAAGGTAGAAGCTGTATATTCATGCCAACACTCGAGCACAAGGCAAGAAGCTCAAGAGCTAGCTGCTAGCAGAAAAGTTTGGAAGATTCATCATGTCCAGAGTTTGCTGACCCAAATTGTCACAATAACTTGTGGGTACTCAAATCTAAGTAATCTGCATGCAAAATCCACCCCAAAGGTAGAGTGATGTGCCAAAAAGAAAAGCTTGACCTTTTTTAAATTTCTTTTATTACAGTTTCTGCAGTCCTTTCCGCTCCTGGCAGACCCAGACTCAGCAGTTTGGGTATTGAGTGGCTTCCCAGCAGAACCGCACTGCTGCTGAAACTGCAGAAGACCTGTTGCTGTGGTATTTCTAGCCCAGCCTTTTCTGATCCAGGCTGTCCGGCCCAGTCCTGAAGCAACACCCCTCTGCTGAACGCTCCTCTCTCAGGCCGAGCCTCAGGACCACTCTGAGACCATCCTGCATCCCTCACGTGGCCCAGGGCAGCTCCTGATGGCCTGAGCAGCAGCACCAAAGCCCTCCCCGGGGATGAGAGACCCAAGGCTTGCTGGTCTGGAGTTCTCAGCACAGGAAGGACATGGACCTGTTGGAGCAGGTCCAGAGGAGGCCACAAAGATGCTCCGAGGGCTGGAGCCCCTCTGCTATGAAGACAGGCTGAGAGAGTTGGGGTTGTTCAGCCTGGAGAAGAGAAGGCTTCGGGGAGACCTTAGAGCCCCTTCCAGTCCCTAAAGGGGCTCCAGGAGAGGTGGAGGGGGACTCTTGATCAGGGAGGGGAGCCATAGGATGAGGGTAACGGTTTTAAACTGAAAGAGGGGAGAGATATTAGGAGGAAATTCTTTCCTGTGAGGGTGATGAGACACTGGCCCAGGTTGCCCAAAGAAGCTGTGGCTGCCCCATCCCTGGAGGGGTTCAAGGCCAGGCTGGATGGGACTTTGAGCAACCTGTTCTGGTGGGAGGTGTCCCTGCCCATGGCAGGGGGTTGGAACTGGATGATCTTTAAGGTCCCCTCCAACCTGAACCATTCTACAATTCTATGACGTGGGGTACTGAGTGTGCTGGCCACACCAGCTGGCACCTCCAGATTCCCCTCGGTTACTTTCTAGGGAAAGCCTGCTGCCCACACCTCCTGCTCTGTTCTCATGGTCAGAAATGGCAGGGGAAGGGAAGATGGGATGGGAAAAACAAAGGAAAAAAAAAAAGAAATAAAAAGAAAGAGAGCACAATGGGGGGGGAATGAGGGGGGAGTGGGAGGGTGGAGAAGCAGGAGAAAAGGGGGAGGGAGAAGACATCTTCACATCTACAGAATCTCTCCTGAGGGCAAGAAGCACAGGACAGTGGTGGGGGCTGAAGGGGAGACTCCACGGCTCGCTGATGAAGACAGCAAAGAACAGCTCTGTGGTCACAGAGGCAGTTTTGTAACTCTGACCACAGGCCAAAAGAACAGAATTTGCCCTCATCGGTTGTCTCACCAGTTGCTGTCAGGGCAGGAATTGCTGGAAATTTATCCACATCATCATTAGCACTGCTCTCCCATTAAGATTTTCCCCTAATTTGTGGCAAACCACTGTCCAAGAGCTGGGACAACGTAGGCCAGATGTAAGTGCCAATAAAACAATCACCGAAGGCCATTCCGGTACACAGAAATACACTCCCACCACACTAAGCACAGCTATGGCATGGCCCCGCAGCCAGTCCCACATCTCATTATCCCCACCTTCCAGAGAAAGAGCCAGTTTAACGAATACTGAGTATTAATGAATAATGAGCTAACGACTGCATTAGTGCTAATTCAATGACATTCAGACAGAAGATGCCGAGGATTTGAAAGCCTTATACTTACGTTAATGTATCCTGACACGCTGACAATTTACAGGATGTTTTCTATTAGCCCGTGCGTTTTCAAAGGGGAACCTCCACCTCCTCCTTCTCCCGCGATTCTTCTCTCCTTAAGCCGTTTCCTGAGCATCCCAGGGGCTGCGCAGATCAATCACCATAAACAGGCAATTCCTACTCCTCGGCACAGCTCTCAGTGGCAGGCAGTGCCTATGTGCAGTTGAAAGAGGGTTTGGGTTTTTTTCCTCCAAAATCCTTTTTCTTTGCAGGCTCCTTTCAGCGTCTATTCCCTGGCTCAGCTGTTCAGCATACTGCACCCAATTTTGACAGCGACTGCTTCGTGGCGCAAAGAAACCTCACCGGTGCCACGCTAATGATAGCTCAATCTCTCCCCACCTCCACAGCTCTTCCCCCAGCCTCCCTGCTTTCCTTCCAGCGTCTGGAGAGAAGAGGCAGCTCTGCAGCACAGGAGATGGGAGACTCCATCGCACACGCGATGCTGCTGCAGCAGCCAGAGCTGCGCACCCATCGAGGGAGGTGCAGGGGGGCTGCGAGAGGAGGTGGCACTACAGTACCTCTCCCTCCCAGGGTTGGAGGCCACTTGCCATCTGTGCAAGCAGAGGAGAAAATGAACCAGAGTCAAGCCAGGACGATGGCTAAAAGGTTTAACACATTTAAGCTGGTCACAAGCTGGAGGGAAGGGATGCCATCCAGAGGGACCTGGACAGGCTTGAGAGGTGGGCCCGTGCAAAGCTCATGAAGTTCAACCAGGCCAAGTGCAAGGTCCTGCACCTGGGTCACGGCAATCCCAGGCACAAATACGGCTTGGGCAGAGAAAGGATTGAAAGCAGCCCTGAGGAGAAGGAATTGGGGGTGTTGGTGGACGAGAAGCTCAACATGAGCTGGCAACGTGGGCTAGCAGCCCAGAAAGCCAACCCCATCCTGGGCTGCATCCCCAGCAGCATGGCCAGCAGGGCGAGGGGGGATTCTGCCCCTCTGCTCCGCTCTGGTGAGACCCCACCTGGAACACTGTGTCCAGCTCTGGAGCCCTCAGCACAGGAAGGACGTGGACCTGTTGGAGCGGGTCCAGAGGAGGCCACGAAGATGCTCAGAGGGGTGGAGCCCCTCTGCTGTGAGGACAGGCTGAGAGAGTTGGGGTTGTTCAGCCTGGAGAAGAGAAGGCTCCAGGGAGACATTAAAGCCCCTTCCAGTACCTGAAGGGGGCTTGTAAGAAGGATGGGGACAAACTTTCTAGTAAGGACGTGTTGCGATAGGAGAAGGAGTAATGGTTTTAAATGGAAAGAGCATGGATTCAGATTAGATAAAAGGAAGAATTTTTTTTATGATGACGGTGGTGAAACACTGGCCCAGGTTCCTCAGGGAGGTGGTAGATGCCCCATCCCTGAAAAGATTCAAGGTCAGGTTGGACAGGCCTCTGAGCAACCTGATCAAGTTGAAGATGTCCTTGCTCATTGCAGGGGGAGTTGGACTAGACAATCTTTAAAGGTCCCTTCCAACCCAAACTATTCTATGATTCTGTTCTATGATTCATGCTGTATGAAAACCTAAACCCATGGTGACTGAACCAGCTCCCTGCCTAGATTTCTATCCAGAACAGAGATCTAGATGATTAGGACCTCTCTGCCACCAGTCAGCTGCAGGAGTCCATCACTGTCCCCATCTCCCAGTGGATTTCTTTCATGCCAGCTGCAGCACACAGCTTTGCACACCCAAGGCTAGCAACACATCTTAAAACAACAACAGAATAATGTGCATTTTTTTGCTGGGAGTATACTGTGACCCATGCCCTGGATGAGGGGTGTTAAGTTCTCCACCCTAGTGATGAGAAACGCTCCTAAAGCGGTTTTTGCTGGTCAGGAAGCCTCAGAGACTGGCAGGGAATGAAACTTGATCAAGCCAAAAATAACCTGATGCTCAGGCAGTAAAAACAATTAGCACTCAGCCACCAGGGCAGCATAATGTGGCTGCTGCTGCCGCTCAGTCTAGCACAGTCTGTACACCTAAGCAACGGGGATACTTCAGATTTCTCACCTGTAACAAGCCAGGTACACAGGACTCCCTTCCCACATAAACACCAGCCCTTTTGGTGCGGAAGGCCCTTTGCAACACCAGTAGGAAACACATCTTGCCAGAGGTTCATTCCCACCTCTGCCATAGCCCTGCTGCTTCCTTAAGCAACTCCAACAGGCACAGGGACACCGTGTCCTCCACAGGGGAAACCTACCAACCTAGACGGTAGATCTCCTGCCCCTACACATAACGAAAACACAATGCAAAAAACCTAGGTGAAAAGGCATCTTCACGAGGTTCCTCCTGATCATCTCCTACAGACAGGCCAGAGGAAACCTCCAAACCCAAACCACCTGCGATGCAGGAAGAGTCACCTGAGGCACATCCAAAGCTCACCCTGCAGGTTAGACATGCCCCATGGCATGAGCAGTGCAGAGCTGGCCCTGGAGCCACCACCTGCGAGGCGGTGACACCCCATTCCTAACACGGCTCCAGCAACCACGAACGCCATGGATGCAGCCAGCACCACCACTCAGCAGGGCACAATCCACTGGGGAGGTAGAGTTCGTTTGTGTTCCCTACCCTGTTACCACTGCAGGCAGAAGAGGGCATCCAAAGCCTTCTCAGCCTTTCCCACACATCCCTAGGGCTGCATTCCCTGGGCAGGCTCAGCCCCTGCGCCCTCCTTGATGCAGCTCTTCTCCTCCATCCCAGCTCTCCTACTGCCCTGTGGCCACAAAAACATCCAGCCCCAAGCAGCACCATCACCAAGGGCCAAGCTGTACCATCTGGGAGGTACAGCCCAGCTGAAGGATTTTATTGCCCATAGGTTTCAAATTTCCTTTTGCAGGGAGCACAGGGAAGTTTCTTTCACCGTCACAGGATGTGTTATATAGCAATCAAAAGCTGCAAAGTGCTTGGTTTCCCCAGAACAAGGTACAAAAGCCCTGTTGCTCTACTAGTTTCTCGAACGGGAGCTATAATTAAACACAGCCATCACACTCCTACCACCTGCAGCAAGACGCCAACCCCTCCACGGTGAGCAAATGCACCCAAGCTTCACCTCTGGGGAGAAACGCCTGTTTGCCCCCCGCTGCAGCTGGCTGGGCCATCTGCGACACGCTGAACACACCGGGTCAGGCACCCAGCGCAGCCACCGGCACACGTAACACCCCGCAGGTGGTCTGGGTGACCACCAGCCCAGCCCCACCACAGCCACACTGCACATAGCTCACTGGGCTCCCAGCACAGGGGACAAACAGATTTCCCTCGACAGCAGGGCAAGGGAGGGGATTCTGCCCCTCTGCTCCGCTCTGGGGAGACCCCACCTGGAACACTGTGTCCAGCTCTGGAGCCCTCAGCATAGGAAGGACATGGACCTGTTGGAACAGGTCCAGAGGAGGCCACGGAGATGCTCCGAGGGCTGGAGCCCCTCTGCTGTGAGGACAGGCTGAGGGAGCTGGAGGTGTTCAGCCTGGAGAAGAGAAGGCTCCGGGGAGACATTAGAGCCCCTTCCAGTCCCTAAAGGGGCTCCAGGAGAGATGGGGAGGGACACTTGATCAGGGAAGGGAGCCATAGGATGACGGGTAATGGGTTTAAACTGAAAGATTTACACGAGATATCAGGAAGAAATTCTTTTCTGTGAGGGTGGTGAGACCCTGGCCCAGGTTGCCCAGAGAAGCTGTGGCTGCCCCATCCCTGGAGGTGTTCAAGGCCAGGCTGGATGGGACTTTGAGCAACCTGTTCTGGTGGGAGGTGTCCCTGCCCATGGCAGGGGGTTGGAACTGGATGATCTTTAAGGTCCCTTCCAACCCGAACCAATCTATGATTCTATGATTTCATGTTTCATCCAACACAGGCGTGCTTGGCCATACTGTCCAGCTTTCTCAAGCCTCCCATCCCTTGCCGCTGAGGAGTGTTTTGGCTGCAAATACAAAGGACACAAGGTACAATCTGCTGCTTGAGCAGCTTCCATCTGTATCACTTACATATGAGTCCATGCCCTCCATCATCCTCCTCCCCGCTGTGGTGGCTCTCAGCCTGGCCAAGCACAGCAATCCATCACCCCAAATCTGTCGTCGCTTTCCCTGATGGCTCAGGCAGCCCTGTCCCAGCCTCAGCCCACAGCCACCACCCAGCCCCTTGCTTTCACCCTGGACGGCCACCACCAGGCAGCCAAGTTTCCCAGGGAACTGGCAGGATGGAGAGAGAAGGAAATAAGACATATTGGGATGGGGTACTGTTTTTCTTTAAGGGTATTGAAAGAAGAATTCCTCTTTGATTTCCCAACTGCCTTAGACAGGTGTTTGTGGGAGACAGTCCCAGAAGCTTAGCAGGCCATCTGTCCTGCAGATGATTTCTACAGGGAAACATTAGAATGAAAAATAAAACCCATATGCATACACACACATGTAAAAAAACCACCAAAACCCAAGTAAATCAACCCTTGCTACTGGAAAAGAGCAGTTTTTAAAAGGCAGGAGAGCCCTGCAACCAAACAGGGTAATAAAGGAGGGTTTTAAAAAAAATCTGATGCAACTCAGTATTTCACCTCCTCTGCCTCACACCCGAGGAATGACACTGGCTCAAAGAAGCTGTATGGAAAGTAACCCTGGGACCAGGGAGAAGCCCACACCCACACTGCTCACCCATGGCACCGCTGGATACTGGACCATCACAGTAAAACGGGGCATCTTGGCATTTCTTCCCCGGACAACCTCAAACCTCCCCAGATCTTCTTTCCACTGTGCTCCCAAAGCACTTGACAATTTCCACTCACAAACCCTCCAGGAAGCTGATGCCCTTTATTCCCAACAATCCTCCAGCTCCGTCCCTTTCCAGAACTTAAAATGAAATTGTAAGAAATTACAATCTGGGAGATTCGGTCCCCTCACTCACACACAAGCACAACGTCACTGGGATGGTGATTTCAAGGCCATTCTTGATGGGCTCTCCCCCAAAAGAGGATGAACTATATCTCCAGCAACATTATTTATTTATCTGCAGTCCAGTAACTTGGTACCTGGTACGATGCAACTAACACAATTTATAAACCACCCATATGTCTACAACCGGGAAATGGAAGATGAAATGAGTAAGGCTGCATCACTCCAGCACCCCAAAAGCAGGTTCCTAGCCTGTTTCAGGGGTGGATTTGCACCCCCAGCCTGAGAACAGCTGCTGCAGGATGCCCCAGCACCAGCAGATTTTTTTTTTTGCATTTTTGTAGAAAACAAAGGGTTCCTCTTCTCCCATAGCCTGTCATGATATGACCAGATGCGCAGTCTAGGCACACACAAAGAGGGGGGGAAAAAAGGGCAGACGAATAAATTTGCATTAAGCAGGGAGACTGCCTTTTGGTCTAGCTAGGACATTTCCTGAGTCCCAGGCACACCGTCAGTCACAGCACTCACGCCTCTTCTTGTGCAAGCAATAAAATTTGCTTGTTCGACAGAGAAGTCCCGTAAATCAGGCCTGATGTGGAATGGCTCAAGTGACCATCCATCAACAGCTGAGTTGTCACCGGCACTATGTTATAGAGCATTCCATATTACACGGTCACATCCACATTCTGTAAGAGCATATTATTTATATAAATCCATATAATTCATAACCAATAACAAATTGTATATTAATAAATCAAGTCTGTATTATTTTTCTATAAATATATAAATAAACGCTCCTGTTTGATGTGTGTGGACTTACTTTGGGTCCTGCTGCACGGTGATGATCTCCTGAGACTGGTTAGTAAAGACAACTCAGGCTGCCAGACCAGATGAGTATTTTGGCATTTACCTATATTTTAGTCTCAGGGGAGAGAGAAGCCACAGGGAGCAGTTTCGTCCCAGGCTCCCTGCTGGGAGATGCCAGCCAGGAGCTTGACTCCTGCTTCTCGATTAAGCATTTTCTGTGCTAGAGATCGATACCACCTCTCATCTCTCGGCCCTGGACTACCACCCTACACACCACTTGGACCCATCTCCTAACAGCCTGGGAACACATTCTCACTTCCTCCCTAAACAATTTGCCAATATTAAGCCCTGCTTATTTGCATGCAATTACAACTCCAGGTTTATCACTCCCTCATGGCTCCTTAGACTCGAAATAAGTACAGACATGCAGACGGGCTCGGGGAGTTGCTTAGCAGAAGGCCTCCCAACAAAACACATACTTCAACTACTTGGTAGCCTACTCCCAAAGTGGCAAAAATCTCCCTCTGACACCTTAGCGGTTTCTATAGCAACAGGTTAATGCTAAAAATGTGAGATGCAAAATCCCCCGTGTTGGGCAAACAGGAGCTAGGAGGCCAGATTTAGAAGAGCAAACTTCTAAATAGCTGCTGGCAGAGCGAGTGCAGCCTTTGCTAATTCTCAAGTTGGTGGCAAACCACCTTGAAAGAATTTCCTAGCGATCTGCTGGTGGGGCAGCAGGTGGTGCGTGGGGATGTGTCTATGGAGCACCAGCCTGCAGCATCCCCCAGAACCAGAAGGAGCCACAAGGACGGCTCTCTCCTGCAACAAAGCACCTGGCAGCAAAACCAGCTGTTTTCAGGCAGAGAATTACAGCCCAGCACACAGAATAGCAAGCCTCAACTAGATTATAGGTTTGGCAGCGCTGCTGCCCTTCCGTGCAACCCAGACCAGCTTATTTAACCTCTCACACCTCACTTTTCCCAGTTGTATGTGAAAAGTAAACCTACCACCCAAGTTCACATGGGTTATGCTCAGCAGGTACAGCATCTCAAAGGTGACTTTCCAGGCACCATACCCCACTGGTGCTGACTGTCTGCTGGTGACACCCTGTGCTGTGGAGGAAGGCTACGGATGCCTGTGCAGCACTCAGTTAATCACACACGACATGTCAGAGGCAAAAATGCCCTTCCTGGCCTGAGGAACAATGAGCTTAGCATGACATCCATTTTTCCCATCTGTCTGCGTTCCCTGATGGCAGGAGAAAGCACTGTGGCAACCTTGGGGTGAACCTCACATCAATACCACCTTCGCACACGCCAGAAGCTCCTCCTGGTGAGATTAAACCCATCCATGTAAAACCAAAGCAGCTACAGCTTGGTGTGGTGCCACACAGTGGTGGGAAGGCAGATGGGAGCCCACCGCATGACCAAGAAGCGATCGCTTTTGCCAGCGTGGTTCTCGGGTCAAACAGCTCTGAAGAACCCACAGGCTTTCACCACAAATGCTGCACCCACCCACATCCCCCCCTCAAGAAGCTGATACAAACCTGACTTTGCTTTTATTTGCTGCTAAATCAGGGGAAAAGACTATGGGCATGCAGGCATGTATGTGTATGTGCACGTTTGTTTATGCATGAGCTGTCAACCCCCGAATTATGCACAGATCAACAAGGCTCTTTCAATTCCCCGACTGCGAAGTGCGTGACATTTAATCTCAACCTTCCTTTTGGATTTCATAATGTGCATTATCAGCGATGGGTATTCAGTGCACAAGTACCCTTTAGAAAGCTTTCACCAGAAGAAGGAAATAATATAAAGAAGATCGAAAAAGACAATGCCTGTGATGGGCGAGAGGTTCTCCAGCATCCGCAAAAAGGCCAGTGTACGTGTACTGCGAGGATCGCACACAAAGACAGTCTGTCTCCAGCTCAGAATAAAAGCATTTCACAGGTGGAGAGAGTGGGGCTTGGAAGTGCCAACTATAATAAAAACCTGTATTTCTCTTCAACTCCCTCTTTTTAGCTCCCTGGGAAACAGGCAGGGTGAGCCATACCCCAGAGGTGCCTATTTTAGGACAAGATGCATCATATCCTGCAATGGCTTTACCTCTTGCCACAGACCACAGGAGGAGCCTAGAAGACGAGCGAGATTTTTGATTGCTTTTACATGGATGGGCAAGACAAATCCTTGATCCTTGGAGTTAACTTTTCTCTACCCAGTTCTAGGCAAACACTGAATCACTTTTGCCCATCTCATAGGACGGAGTCACACTTTGGGATTATAAAAAAGCTAGACAACAACCTGCAAGGAAAGGGGTTCCCTTCTCTTCTGCTGGGCACAGAAAAGCTACGTCCTAAGTAGACCTGCTGTTACTAGTCACAGCCACAGAGGACACATATTAGCCTAAGGAACTAAAGCAAGATTTCTCTTTTTATAGCAGAGAGGAGACAAAGGGGTGGACACCAGCATGTGGCATCAATAGCCCTGGTGACAGGGGATATCTGAGAAACACTGAGAGGGCCCGCAGTCAAGGGGTTCTCTCCCCATTCCACCTGGCACAGGCAAGAGAAGCCTTAGGAAAGAAAGCATAAAGGTACTACTGACTAGTCCTTTTCCTTGCCAAATTACACACTGACTCCCTACCTTCGCTTGACTCCCGCACCCAGGGAGTAAGAGACAACAGGGACATCCGGGAAGCCAAGTGCTAGTGGCACCAGCACCGACAAATCAGAGTCTCAAGCAACCATGGAAAATGCAGGGTTGCCAGGTGTCTCATCTCTACTATCAAGGGCTGTTTAAGGACCTTCCCTCGCTTCTACAATTTTAAGCCTTGGACGCTTGAATGCAACAAGCTCCAGTAATATCAGCATCATACAACAGCAGAATGAGTGTATATACACACACATAGAGTTTCGTGTATACATACATCTCTATCAGCAAGCATATAGCACAGCCTCCTGCTTGGAAGTGCTCATGACACAGAAGTGCCAGGTTAGAGTCAACACTTGCCCCATTACCTTACCTGAAATGTCATCCCCGTGCAGCTGTAGCTCTGGGGACTACAGGCTGGTCTGTTCTCCCCCACGTTCTCTGCAAGCACCAGTGAAAGGCACTTGGTTTGCAGGGTGATGTGGAGCAGGGAATAAATTGGCTGGAGAAGATAAGCTCAAGTGCTTTATTATTCCTCCATCCATCAACCCTCAATCCATCCTACTTGTCCAGAGATTTAAACAGTGGACATTGGCACAGCTTATAGAAGGGACTTGTTGAACTTGTGATGTACATACAGCAGCTGGGTCTTTGCCAGCAGACAAGGCAAGAACACGTTCATACACTGCAATGGGCAAATGGCTGCACTGGGCAGCGTAAGGAGGGGGGTGGAAGGATGCACTAGAGGTGCCTGCTGTTCAGAAGCATGCCAGATCTGTGCCCAGCACTTCCAGAGACTCCACCGGCAATGCTGGGATTAAAGGCAGCTACGTTTTATTCTCACTTACCATGAAAACAACCTGGGAATGCGCAGACAGATGGTCTAAATTCTTCAATCCTGTTCAGCGGAGCCTTTGACTCCTGGCAGATTTCCATTACTGCTTTCTGTGAAGCAAAATTTGGGTGCTCTTTATTGCTATTAAGCAGCTCTTACAGTAATTTTTTTTTTTTTCCCTAGGCCACAAATAAAATTTTGGTGAAAACCAAACACCACTCAGTGCCTCTGGACTCAGTATGGTGGGTTTTGAGTTTCCCTCTCCTCTATGCAAGGAGACAGCTCGCATTTCTAACTCTTTGGAATACACAGGGCATTTTCCCTGAATGAAGTGCCAGGCAGTTAAAATTAAGCATCCAACAGAAGAGCTCGGCGCGGCTTAAGATCACGGACCTTTAAAATGCTTTGCTTCCTGAGAAAATAGCCTGCTTGCTGGAACTCTTTCCTGTGAGGGTGGCAGAGCCCTGGAAGAGGCTGCCCAGGGAGGTGGTGGAGTCTCCTTCTCTGGAGACATTCCAAACCCGCCTGGACACGTTCCTGTGCAACCTGCTCTGGGTGGACCTGCTTTGGCAGGGGGGTTGGACTGGATGATCTCCAGAGGTCCCTTCCAACCCTATATCATTCTGTGATTCTGTGAACATCTTTACGGCACCCGGACTGTGCCCATGCCATCGCCCGCGTGTCCCCACGCCATCTCCCGCGTGTCCCTCACAGCTTTGCAGCAACATCGTAGAGGAGACCGGCATCTGTTGCCCAAGGCGGAGGGGGTGTATGTATGTTGAGCACAGCAAGGCAGGGCAAGACAGCCGGGGAAGCATGAATTAAAGGCATTTTCTCGGCTGTAAGGAAGATGGGTGAAGAAGCGTGGCCTCCACAGGCTGACCTGGGGAAGCTACCTGCTCTTTTGCCACAGCCACCTGCAGCTACATCAGGCCCAGCTGTGAGCCCGGGAAGAGACTCCCAACACAGGGCTGGAACGATTTTAGGGCTCAGTAGTGGAATTCCCAAAATAACCTCTGTCAGCTGGAAAAGCCTCTCAAAGCCTTTCTGCCACCGCAAACAACCAGAGACCAGAGGTTTGTACTTTGCTCCTAAGATGGCACCACTACAAAGGAGCACTTCTGCCGCCGCCGGCTCCCGAACGAGCGGCGCCCTCAGACGAAAACACCGGCTGAGTCACCCACAGAGTTTCCTGAAGACTTGCGGGTTTTTCTCTGTAGGTCTCTTGTTCGGCTGCTGACACGGCCCCGAGCTGTTTTGCTTTCTCAACCCCGGGCAGGATACGCTGAAAACAAGAGGGCGGCAAGGCTTTGTGTGTGGCTGGGCCTGCACCTGCCAGCCCGGGGCCCGCAGTTGAAGAGGGGCCTGATTTTCATAAGAAAAAGGGTGGGGGGGAAATTTCTCTCCTGCAACGGCAGCAGCAGGCAGCTGCAAAGGGGACTACCCGCTAATCTCCCTAGAAAACACAGAATCCCTTCAAACAAAGAATTAGGTGGCCAGTGGCCGCTGTTATGGCTCCTGCGCGGGCATCTCCCGCTACATCAACTCACATTGCTAATTCCGCTCCCCAGGAGACCCGACTGCCGAGCCGCCCTTTGATTTTTTTCTGACTGGTTTCCTCCCCATGCTCTCCTCGGCACCTTTGATTTAAGATTATCTTAATCCAAATCCCTAACAGAAACTTCTAGGAAGCCCTGCAGCAACGGAGCTGGCTATCGGTGCCTGTGCTCAGGCTTCTGATTTTGGCCCCAGAAAGCGAGCAACAGGGTTTGCGACCCTCGGCATCAGCCTCTTACCATTAGCACTAAACCCAGCTACAATAATTTTTAACCATTTCCCCTGTTTTGGCGACAAATCTCTCCTCCCCACAACCACGGCAGCGGAGAGTATGAATCTGGATTGGAGCTTTCTTATAGACTCTGAGGCTTTGGACATCCCTTGGGGTCCTTGGCTTTGCCCTGTAAGGTGACCTGGGTAAAGCAGAGTATGTGGGTTCCGACCAAGGTCTGGTATAGATGAGTCAGGCAAGGTTTTCCCCACCAAAACCAAATGTGCTTAATAAATCCCTATTTTGCATACAGAAGGATAGAAAGACATTTACAGATTTACCCAACTGCACGCCCCCCCCCTCCCCCATCACAGGATGCAGGTGAGAAACGTACCCACATTCTGAAACCCGGAGGGGAAGTTTGTGGCTGGGGTTCTATCAGAGCCCTGGGAGCCAGGGCTGTCGGGCCAGCACGGGCTCCTGCGTGGTGGGTCACTCAGTGCAGACCCCGCTTGTCTCCCAGCCTCATTTTTTCCATCTGTCATCTGGGAGCATGCACTAACCAGCACCACAGATGGGCACTGAAACACGCTGAAATCCATTAACCCCTGCAGATGGCAAAGAGCTTCGCAAACAGAAGAAACGCGAGAAGACCAGAGAGTCATTTATCATTTCCCTTCACGTCTGAACCATCCAACTGTCTTTAGTTACAGCCGGATTTCTCTTTGTGAATATCTTTCAGCGTCTTGAGCAAGAAATCCTCAAACATGGAATGAACTAGTGCTAGCCTGCGATCTCCAGGACAGAATCAAACCCCTGTTTTCCAGGGGAAGGCAGGAAGCAATGGGAACAGGGAACACCTGGTCACCTCTTAGATGTTGTTTTTCCTGGCCTGGAGAAAGTCCCAACGTATTTGAGGGCCAGCACCGGGTGTTTTCCTCCCAGGATTTGTACTCACATTCCTACGTCAAAAATACAAACCCCAGAAGATCTACTTTCTATAAATAATGTCCCAACAGTGCCAAGGTCCCCCTGGCACCAGGCCAGGAGCGGAACATAAACAATCTCAACATCTTTCTGGTGCACGTGTGCTTTTTTTTCCCTCCCCTCTGCCAGGTGATGGCCTGAAACCAAAAAACGTAGCACTAGGAAGGCAGACACCTCCGTTTCATAGTCCCGTTGGTCTCTTCTCACTTTTGCCAGCTCAGAAGAGCCCCCAGCTCCACCTCAGGTCAACACGCAGCCTTCCGGGCAGCTCAATGGCACGGCAGCTCATCCTGCCCGCAGCAGAGGGAGATATTCTTTGTGTTGTAGCAGCATTTAGCAGTTCTCGTTAGAAATTTGGGTACTTACTGGATGAGGCGTTACGAAACACATCGCAAGGAACAGATTGTGATCCGAACAGCTCAAAGTGATGCTTGTAACCAGCACATGGAACGATCCCTCCCAGTCCCATACCCTTTCTGCTAAGCACTTTGACATTCAGAGAGCTGCAGGACAAGCGAACACAGGCATTCTGCACACTTCAGCGCTCGGTGGTCACTGAGAACAATAGAAGAGCATTCCTCTTTGGATCAGGCCCCAGCCTCCAAGCAGCTCCGAATGGACAGAAGATCTCAGGGCTGAGCATCTCTGTGGTTTATGCTCCTACAGATCAATGGCCACACATTCCCCACAGCCCCCTGATGCAAGTCTCTGGAGATGCTCTTCTGCCCTTATCACTCTACAATAAATTCTCACTACAGGCCCACAAGCAGAAGGGATACATTTCCGTTGAGACTGCACGGCAGATATCATCTCTTCAGCCTCCTGGTTGGGACAAACCCCCTGTCTGGAGAAGAGCTCCCTTCACCTCGCTCTGCGCAGCGGACAAGGAACAAAAACACATGGGCACATTTGTGAGCAACCAAGCCCCACATTTCCCGGCCGCCATCAGTACCTAGCCCCTCTCTGCTGAGGGCACCAGGACACGGCGGGCTCACAGCGTCCCTCGCAAACTGCTGACACATATCGGGTGAGACACGGTTAGGGCTAATCAAGGCGCCTTCATTCCGAGTCTCGGGATCCTGTTTATTTTTGGTTTTCTCCAAAATCTTTCTAAGAAAACTTCCTCCCAGGGGAGACTCCCCTGCCTGAAGCATAACTACTATTTATTTGTTTAAAAAAAAAAAATACTTTCCTCATCCACAGGCCCTGAACGTCATTTATTCAGCAGACCCAGCTTTAGCACAGATAGAGTTACTGAGCAAGTTATTTATGCCAAGTCCAGAATAGCCAGTGCTTTTGGGTAGTTTCTTGGTAGTTTCTCATGGCTCAGCCATACTGGTGGTAGCCCTAATGTCAACAAGGCTTTTAGTTGCTGCTGGCATTTATAACTCCCAGCCTCTGCAGACAGAGGGGATGGATTAAATAGTACCTGTTTAACCACCTGCAGCTGAGGCTTTGCCGGCCCAGTCTCTCAGGCAGCTGCGAGAAGGAAAGGGACATTGCTCCGGCAAGGGAAAGGCTCGGTGGACCCCAACTGCAGGCAGCGCTGGGGCAGGGCAAGGAACAAGTGCTGAATAAGGTGCTCCTTCTTCCTCAGCCTGGTTTGCTCAGTCAGAGCTGTACTCACCGGGAAAGCCTAAGAGCTGCTCAGCTGGGACAGTCAGGCCCCCCAAGTGGCACAGGAGACGCCTCAGCGTGCAGGGACGGGCCGAGTGCCCAGGCAAGGATGCACAGCCCACAGAGAGCTGGCTCATCGTGCCTTCCCCCCTCTGCGATGGCAGGGCTCTGTCCCGTCTCCTCTCCCCAGCCCCCTCCTGCACTGCAGCTCTCCCACCCCATCCCTCTCCCTCCATCCCCAGCCCAAATACCATCCCGTCCTCCCTGCAGCCAGGGCTCCCCAGCACACCTACCGGGCTGCATCCCATAGGACAACAGCCGTGCCAGCTGCCCTCATCCCAACCCCAGGCGCGGCTCACCCATCGAGGCTAATCTCCCAGCCCATGGGAGGATCAGGACACAGCCTCCCCTTTCAGGCACCTGAGGCACCCATTTGGGGACGTGGTCCGCCTGTGACCCTTCCCGAGCAAGCAGGAAAAGGATGGGCACTTCCAGGGAAGAAGCGAGATGGGATGCCAGCCTTTGAGCCGAGCGACAATCAGGAGGAAGCCCTCGCCACAAAGCTCCCAGCCAAGGGACCCACCTGCGCACCACCTCGCAGGGCGGCACGGCTACTGTCGTCGTCCCGTCCTCCCCGTCCCAATCTCCGGGTAACCTGCCGCTCCCCCACCAGGATGCAGCCCCCCACCCATCCCAGGCACGGCCAGGACGGGGCTGCTCCCTCTCCTGCCGCCCCTGTCCCTCCGTCCGTCCCTCCTGTCTCCCTCCATCCCCTGCCCGTCTCCGAGGGGAAGCCCGGGAGGTGGGGACCGGCTTCCAGCAGGGGGTTCCCGCGGGGCGCACGGCCACGGCCCCCCCCCACCCGCGTCCCCCGGGGCGGGCGGCGGGCAAAGCCGGTGGGGCTCGTACGGTACTCACCGCCCTAGCGCACGTCCCGGCGGCGAGGGGGGGGTGTCCCGAGGGCTCGGTGCGGCTGACCCATCAGCAAAGCAATCCCGGAGGAAGGGGGTGGGCGGCGGGGGCGGGCGACCGGCCGGCCGGCTCCTCACAGCCCGCAACCGGCCAGACTGAGCCCGGCCCCCCCAAGCGGCGCCGCCTTTACCGCGCCCGCCCGCCCGCCCGCCCCGCCCGGGCCGGCCCACGGCGGGCGGGACCCGCCACCGCCACCGCCCGACGGGGCGGCCCCCCGCTGCCCGCATCGGCACCGGCACCCCCCCGGCACCCTTAGGCCGGGCCACGTCGGAAGGCAGCGGCCGGGCGGTGCGGTGCGTGGGTTACCTGTGGGTTAGAGGCAGGTTAGGCGTGGGCTGCCCCCCGCGGGCCACGCGTGACCGCGGCTCGGCGCGGGGGAACAAAGAGCAGCGTCCAGGGGCTTGGTTCCTTGGGAAGAAAGGAGGGGCGGGGGGGTGGAACGGGGGAAGACACACGACCCAAGGAAATAAATCACTGCCTGGGAGCAACAAAAGGCTCCTCGCCCCACCCATCCCTTTGGGAAGCTGCCGGAGGGGGGGAGCTTCGCGGCTGCACCTTCGGAGGGTTGGGGGCGAAGGGAGGGCTAGCGGCGGGATTGTCTCGGTCCTTCTGCTCCTGGGCGCATGGTTCGGAGGACTGTTATACAATTCCCTGGCAAAGGCGCGGCGGGACAGGCGTATTTTTTTTTCCGAGTGAGTTCGTGCAGGGGAAGAGCCTGGCTCTGCTTCTGGACAGAATGCTGCGGGGCCGGCTCCCCAGCCCCATGCTACCCACCTCGGCCAGAACCTGCCCTTGGAGAGGCATCGCTGGGTCCCTCTGGAGGGATGCTCGGAGAGTTAGCTGAGAACAGCTGAGATTGTAACGAAGGAGAAGGGCAACATGGTAAACAGCCAACACCGGGGGCAATTAGCACACAGAGGGGTGGCCCTGGAGCAGGGGGCAGCTCCATCTCCGTCCCGATGCCACTCCTTGGTTTTCCCAGTGAGGTTTCTGGGGTGTTTGTTTGACCCAGCTTGTTTCACTGACCTGGTTTGGAGGAGGACAACATGCCCAGGTGAGGCAGAGGGAGAGGGAGGCAAAGAGAGGCAGGATGGGGTGGGAACCTTTGAACTCGCTTTAACCTCATGGACAAACCCTGATGGGAAGCCGCATCCTGAAGCGTCTGGTGTGATGAGGTCATTGCCAACACAAGGGAGTCCTTTCAGAAACCGAAGGCTCGTTCACTGGGAACTGGGCTGAAATCTCTAATTTCACAGAGGCCAAGTAATGAATTTTTGGGAAACAAAACATTTCTTCAGAGGGAATAGCTGACATTTCAATAGCTGGTTTTGCTGCATAACAGAGGAAAAAAAAAAAAAGCTGAAGATTTTGTATGTAAAAAATAAATAAATAATCGGATTTCCAAAATAAATCCAGTCCTGACTCGGAGCTAGTGAAGTATTTTACTATGATAAAGTTCAAAATTTTCAGTGCGATTGTGCCAGAACATGTACAAGAGATGAAATATTATATGTACTCCATCTGGGCTCTGTGGCGTTGAAATATGATAATGTAATACAAAAGCACACGGAGCAAAATGAGAAGGCAAAGCTGAAACAATCATGTTTCACATTATTGAGATGAAATAACTGTGATATTGTCAAACAAGGAAAGTCAAAATATGTCATGCTGGCTTTTTTGAAGTGAAATTTGCATTCAAGGAGATCTCTCGAAATTGTTTCAAAGAAGTAAGGAGCAGATGGTTTTCCGAGGATAGCTCAGGCTCCTGCATTGGGCTGAGAGTTTCAGAAGTAGTAAACGTCATTTTTCAAAAGTGATTCAAACATTTGTGTCATGGGATGTCACAAGGAGCTCCAGGGCTATTTCTGGCACATATAAACGTGCTTTTGAAAACATTACCCTCAGACAAGGTTTGAATTCATAAATGAGAGCCGGAGGCCTTCTGCAGCAATTGTTTTATTTGAGATAGTGCGGATCTCCCACCCACCCACCCAGCTTTTCCTCATGCAGAGACCTGAGAAGAGCCTTTGTCCCCCCTGCCGAGGATTTCAATGGCAGAGCCACCGCCACAGAACAGCGCTCTCCGCTCTGCCCCTCTCCCCTCTCTCTTGGATGCCGTATCATCAGGGTGGATCGTCACAGCGTTAGCATTGCTCCGTGCAACCAGGGTTTGATAAGTAACCTCGGGCTTCCTTGTGCATTTCTCCCCAGCTTCCCAAGAGACAGGCGGGGTGGATGCAGGCAGCGTCTCTGCGGGTGACTCCTGGCAGGCAGGCAGGCAGGCAGGGGGTGTGACACAGCTCGCAGAAGCAACCAGCAGCCCTCTGGGCTTGTGAGAAGACTCACAAAAAAGGCAGCAGCCAGTCTGCGGGAGGCTTTCACCTGCGCGGCGCTGGAAACCCTTACACGGGCCCAAACAATCTTCGGTTTCCTTCGCAGCAGCTGCAGTACGTGCGGAATCAAACCTTGGCTGCAGCATCTCTGGCAGGCGCCGGGGGCTTGGGGCTGACATCGTCACGCACCGTTGTTACCGCAGGACCGAGGGAATCAAAGGGTTCAGAGTCACCAGCTCGCCGTCCTCTGGGAGCTGTGGCTGAGGCACTTAATCAGGCGGTGGAGAAGGAAGGATGAAAAGCAAACTCCGAGCTGTGGGCCCTGGGGGAACACCAGGATGGAGGGGTTGCAAACAAGGGCAGGGTGAAGGGGAGCGGGGAAAAGGCTGTGCTCGCCGCTGGTACCCACAGGGGCCGGCCAGAGCCTGGGGCTTGGATGAGAGAAAAAAGAGAAGGGAAGAATTTGCGAACTGTCCCTAAGGAATGTCCTGCATTTGGGGGAGAGTCGGTGGTGAGAGGCAGTGACTCGCAGAGAGCGCGGGGGCTCTGAGGTCCCCGGGCAGCAGCCGGGAAGGCAGCCCATGGTGCCTCCCGAGCTGTGCTCGTGAATATCTGGCATAGGAGCATCTGCAAAGGAGAAGGGTCTCACAGCCTACAGCCTCCCTGCCTCGTGGGGTGAAAGCCTTTTGTGGAGCCCTAGATTGAACGCAGGGCACAAGCGCTGTTTGTGCAGTCCTGGGCTGGAGAAACACCAGCCTGTCTTCTGCACCTCCAACTAGGACAGCCTGTTAAACATGCTGCCTCTGAAATGTGCTAAGGAGGCTACATCAGTAGGGTTTGTGATATTCAGTGTCAAACACATTAAAATACATGCTGGGAGGGAGCAGCACGGGAACCCAGAGAGAAGATACTCGGTTCTGCCAGACCGTGTGTGGAGCGAGGCCCCGCGATGCTGACGGGGAGGATTAGGCTGTTTCTTTGGGGAATGCTGAGTCTCCACTTCTCCCCAAGGCCAGTTGGAAACTCGGAGCGGGCAGGTAAAGCCCACAGGTGGCACTGCCTCCTGCTCTGCCCTGGGGGGGCTGGCCCCGGGTGTCATTGACTCACCAAGAGCCACCTCTGGTACTACTCGTGAGGGAGATGAGTAGGTGCACCCTGCCCATGAGAAACCAGGGGCAACGTACGGAGAGGGGATATAGAGAGAGCAGGGTGCTGCAAGGGGCTGGAGCTGGAAGCGAGATGTGCTGCTTCCTCAGATGTCCCCTCCTGGGCTCCAAGGAGGGGATGAAGGTGGTCCCTGCCTCAGAGCTGGAGGCTGCGGCCATCCTCAAGCAGGTCCTCCACCTATGCAGCACCCAGTGGGTGCAGAGCTGCTTTATTTGGTTAATGTTAGCAAGGCTTTGGGTGGAAGGATAAAATCATGGTGTGAAAGGGGCTTGGGGAGGACGGCGGGTCCTTCTCAGCCCGGGGGAGCGAGGCGGCTGGTTTCCATGCAGCAGACAGCTGCTTGCAACAGCGAAGCGGTGGAAATAATCAATACTCTGTAGATGAGTCTGGTTTTTTTATTAGCACCTCTCACAGCTGTGGCCATCTGTCCCCTCGTGTCCCCAGGGCGCGAGCCCGACCCCGCAGGTCCTGCGAGACAACATGTACCATTTGGGCTGAGGTCGCTCCTTACGGTTGGACCCTATTCTGCCACCGAGGTGGGGGCAAGGAAGGTGAAGATGGTGACGGGGACATTGGCTTCACAAAACCCAAGCTGCTTTAACAGCAAGGGAGCCTTTTTGCCTGGGATGGGTAGCAGGGAGATCTGGTGAGGGGTCTGTGTCCCCAGGCTGCTCTCTTTCGAAGGTGCTGCACAGTCAGATGGGCAAACGTTGCAGGGGGGGGGAAAAAAAAAAAAAGCTCTTGAGAAAATTGTGTTTTCTGATCTGTGAAAAGCATTGAGGCCTAGAAAGAGGAAAAAGTAGGTTCCAGATTGGCATGAACTTTTTGTTCTCCTTTCAAGGAAATCTCAAAAACTGTTGTTTCAGGTCAAGGCCTTTTGATTCATGGCATGCAAAGTGCTGCATTTGAATCTCTGTCTTTTAAATAATTCTGTGTATATTCAATTAGGCAGAAAAAATGAAGTGCCATTGGAATAAAACCTTAAAAACATACTCTTCAAATTTCACCTGAAGTAGCATGTTTTTGCTGAAATGGCATTTTTAGCAGGAAAACAAAACAAAACAAAAAAAAAAAAAACCAAACCACAAAAAACGAAAGTCAACCAGCTATTCCCAGAGTGTCATCTGAAGGAATCAGAAGGTGTCTGTGTGCACCCAAGGATCACTGAAAGGGGCTCCAGCACCTGCACAAGGCTCCTGCAAGAGGTTTGTTGTCTCAGCAGGATGGGTACAAAATCCACTCACTGTAAAAGAAGGTCACATCCAGGCAGAGAAATTTTTTTTCCCCTCTTTTTCTTGCCCCTCGGCAGCCTCCCACGCCCTTCTGGATTGCCACCCTTGTTTTCAAAATTCTGCAATGCTTTTTTGCTGTTACCCTCGCTGGTTTTCCCTCTGCCTACTCACCTCATCAGCTCTGAGCCTCTCTGAGCATCCTCCTTTCAGTCCTTTTATGCGCTGCATCTGAGATTGTCTCGTCGTCCCTGTCACACGTTGAGATACTCACTGACTTCAATTTTCACCCTTTAGATTGTCATTTTCTCACGCTAGGAAATATTTCCTAGTGTTTCCTTTGAAAGATACTACAGAAAATGTGCTGAGTGGTACATACCTAAGATCAGAGGAGATGATTAGACTACCTAGCCCAAAAATCTCTACCCATCACAGCTTCTTGAATTCCATCTAGTTAGAGCTGTATCAAGTGTGACAACCCGTGCTTTTCCTTGGCTGCAGCATACTTTCTGGAAAGGACTAGACTTTACCATAGAGCTGCTTGGCAGAAGTTACCTTTCTGAATGGTGAAGGCCTCCAGTCAACGCATAGACAAACCAAAATAGTTTGACCCCGTGTTTCAACCCACAGGTCACCTTGCCTTCCCCAAGGCAGGCGGGTGGCAGGGGCAAAAACCATCCCGTTATGCATGTCCTATAGGCTTGAAACCAGCAGCAAGCCTGCAAGGTGGGCACAGCTTCCCTCTGGACATGAAAATCTGGTGGGATGGTCAATCGAGTGCCTCTCCCACTCCAGGAACATGTTGCAATGTCTAATCAGCTTCGTGGAAAAAAATGTGTCTAATTTCTCATTGGAATGTGCTTGGCATCCAACTCTGTCCGCAGGGTTGCAGTGCCCTGTTCTATTGGCATAAAGGACATGGCACATCTGGAAGGAAGGGGCGACATGCTCTTCTCAAGGGTGCTGGGCTGGCAGTGATGGAGCGAATGTGTGGAGCAGTTGTGTTGGGTGAGGTATCATTTGAAGCTGTGGCACCTCAAAGTTTCTCCACGTGTGTTTTCTTCCTTCTGGACGTCTCTTTTTGGCACCGGGCAAGTCTCCTCCTCATCTCCAGGAATAGCAGCTTTGTGCCTTCTCTGTCTAAAGGTCCTACAAGAGCCCCAGTCTTCACAAGGGGCTGCTCTGGCAGCATATGTATAATAACTTTACATCTCCCGCTAATAAATGAGACACCACGGGGTCGCCTCCTTGGTCAACACTCTGCCTTTCTCTCGAGCCTCCCTCCTGAGGTAAGTTACCTCCCAAGCCCTCCTTGGTGCTTAGCAAAGACTGAGCAACCTGATTCCCTGCAAGGAAAACCCGCAAGTCGTGTACGGGACATCAGAGAAGCATAAATCTGAAAGGAAAAGGTATTTTCTGAGAGTCAACTGTCAAAGGGTGGCAATGTTAAGAGGTAGCAGATATTATCCCAGCGGGGGTCAATTGCCTGCTGGCCTTTCCAGTTGCTGTGCTGGTGACAGCAGTGGGGTGCTTATACTTGCCATTAGATTTCCACACGACTGTCACTTATAAATGGTCCATGATTATACCTTGTGCTGAATTTCTGCTTGAAAAAGCCACCCGAGAGGGATGGGAGCGGTGCATGGGGGAGGCTACTGCAGCCCTCCCAACAGCTTCGCCACCTGCTGTGGCATTTCCTTGGGGAAAGCAAAGCTGCTGGAGAAGATGCCCGCAGGAAAAGAGCCGACTGTCTGCTTTGATTTTCAGGTACGGGCAGAGGCAGGGGATACGGGGAGGCTGCCCATCCTCTGGTACCTAAGAGGAGCACATCTCATGCCCTAGGGAGGGTGTCTCCCTGCCAAAAAGAGGAGGGATGGACACAGGGAAAGGGAAAAAGGTCTGCGGAAGGTGGTGTTGGAGAGACGTCAGAGCTAATGGGGTGAGGTAGGATTTTCCCTAAGCCCCAGGCACCAGGCTGGGGGTGGTGATGCTCTCACCCATCTGGAAGGCTGTGAATGAGGCTGAGGGGCTGCAACAATAGGAGCTATAGAAGCAAATGAATAACATATAGAAACAGGGACAGAGCTCTCTCCCAGCCCTGTCCTCTTTGATTTGAGCTGGAAACTTAATGAATAAGCCTCTCTGGGACCCCTTGCTTCCAAGGGCAGCTGTGCTGGGCGCTCCAGTCACAGCTGCTGGATCCACCCACGGCAGAGCAGCCGTACTGCTGCCCCAGCGAAACCAGGAGTGAGGGGTTTCCCTCCCTGCCCCGACCCCCCCAGCCGCCTCCCAGCCTTTTGCTGCTGGGGGTTTCTGGAGGGGAGGAAAGCCCAGGTACCAGCCCAGCGGAGGCATTTTCAAACCGCGTTGGTAGGATGAGGCTGCCAGGCTGCCAGCAGCTACGTGCCTGAGCTGCACCCCACGCCATCCCTGATGCTCCCCATGACTGTGCCCTTGATGCTCAGATACTCTCCCTCCCTCTTCTGTGTTGAAATAAGCCAGTTTAACTAATGATTACAAAGTGCTTTGGGAAAGATGGGTAGTTGGGCTCCGCCAGGCATTGGGGTAGGCACCGCAGCAGTTTTCCATTGACAAATATGAGGCTGTGTGAGCTTTTCCCTTCTAACTCCCTGCTTCTGGTTGTTCATTGCTTTTCTTTTCTCACCTTGTGGGCTGAGATCTCCTTGGCTTAACCTCCGAAGGAAAGTGAGATGCTTCTCCTATGTTAATTGATTTCCTCTGCTGAAGTTTTGGGTCAAAAGAATGGGAGGAAAGGGGAGAAAGAAAGGAGATGACTTCTCCCTTCTGGAAAGGATGCCGGTTGTCTCTGGTTGCAAAGCAGGGAGGTGAGCTGCTGTCGGGGCTCCTCATGAGCCAGGTTTGGGGGCTGGTGTGTACCTGATGCATATGCGTGGCACAGCTGGAACAAACATTAAGCAGGAATTTACTTTTTCAATTGCAAGATAAAGACTTCAGAGCTTGTTGGTACAAGGCTGAGAATGACTGGTCCAAACCAAGTGCTGCTGCTGACCATGGGCATCTTAGCAAGGTTTCACTCATTTTTCCAGGGTGCTTTCCCTAAAACACATGCAGCGTACACCAGCCTGGATCCTGATGACCCACTCTCCATTGGGTAACCTGTAATAGCCTCCCTGTAATTCTGGGTGGCCCCTTTTCTGGTGCAGCTCCCAGGTCTGCTAGTTTACTTTTCACCCTTTTGTTAAAAAGCAAGCACATCCCCAGCACCCAGACTCACGTCCGAATCGCCCCGGGGGGGCTAGTGACTGGGGAAGGGGCTCTGTGCCTGAGGCCGACAAGGATGGAGGGAGAAACCCATGTGTGTGGGAGGGGGACCTGCTCCAACTGTGGCTTGCTGGTGGGAGAACCTGTGGTTCCCAGGGGTGGCCTCCCAAAGAGGAGGGGAGGCAAAGCCTCCGTGGGGGACCCTCGCAGCAGGATTTCCCCCAGCGACCTTAAATGACTGCGCGCAGCGTTTATAGTGCTGCCCGCTGTTCTCTGCATGCATGACGGGGTCTTTGTAATTAATTTATACGAGATGCACAGCCAACCGCACTTACACAGCGTACTACAGATTAAATTTAACATCAAAGAGCAATTGTGAACGTTTCTTGGCATATATAGGCCACCTAGTTTAACATCTCTAGTTTAGCTATCTCTGTAGTTAACTGCTTCAGCCCCTGGATGAAGCTGGGCAGCTGCCAACAGCTGGAAGGCTCCATCGTGCTGGGAAGAACATCCACCGCAGACGCCTTTGCCTGTATGGTGCTTTCAGAGCCATAGCCACGCAGGCAGTATTCAAAGCATGACTGTGAAGGTAAATATTCCAAGTGTGACCCTCACTGAAGCTGGGGCTGGTGGTTTGCTGCAGGTGTAACTTCCTTGGTCAACAGCTGGGCGCTTCTCAGGGGCGCTCGTTTCACCAGCCGTGGTCTCCGGCATGGCGGGGCTGCTGCCAGGCCAAGCGGTTCCTGCACTTCGGCAAGTTTTGGGTTGGCCACATGAAGTGGAGCATCACCGTTTGCCTTTCCTTGCTCCTAGGCTGTGTGCCAGCTCAGCCAAAACAGGGTGTGCAGACCCTCACCCAGAGCGTGTCCTGGTGAGGTGGATCTCCTCACCTTGAAAGCTCAAATTCAGGGCTTTCCACTGGTGACACTTGAAGGTATGGGTGTTGTCCCCTTCCAGTTCTCCCTGCAGACTGTGGTGTGGCCACTAGCCCAGCAGCATCTCAGAGGAGCATCCCCTGCCAGAGGTGGGGATCCCCTCCTCAGCCAACACAGCCGGGGTGCATCCCCCGGGAGAGATGGAGCCCACCAGTGGAGCTCCTCCTGGCCCATGGCTGTTTGGGGGCAGCCTGTTTGCTTCAGGCTGCCTAGCTCCCCTCTCCCAGCTCACCACCCCCCCATGAGCCATCGGTCACACTCCTGGATGAAACTGGGATGCACGCATACACCAGCAACGGATTTCCTCTTGATGGCAACAGCTTATTTGACAGAAACACAGAAAAAAAATTCATAAACAGTGAACCAAACCCAGGCCTTCTTCAGCAACTGCACAGTGGGAAAGGGACCAGTTTTGCTCACTGGGGAGCCAAGATTTACATGAAAAAATAAATTGCCATTCAGTGTCCCTCAGTGGCTGGGGGGTGCCGGAGCACCTCCCTGCAAGCAAAACGGTGCTCACGAGGAACAGGCTGCAGCAGGCTGTCCTGCAGCAGCACGTGGAATCAGCAGGAAAGATGTTCTCAGGGAAAATATGATGGAATCACAGAATTGTAGGGGTTGGAAGGGACCTTTGGAGATCATCTAGTCCAACACCCCTACCAAAGCAGGGTCACCCAGAGCAGGCTGGACAGGAAACCAGAAGAGGGGAAAAGCACTTTATGAGGAAACCGGATGTGGGGATTTGCAGGGTCCTGCCCCTCTGCGGCACATCACGCTGAGGTCAGGCAGCGCTGGCCGAGGCTTGCCAGTTCCCTCTTTCCCTGCTGACTGGGAGTATCCGACACTACAACAACTCATATTGTAGCTGTAGCATTTGTTAAGTGCGTGCTGTTCACCAAAATAAGGTTGAGTAAATGGTATGAGCTCAGTCAGAGTAGACGAGGGTAAGGGGAAAAGAGAGACAAAAATGTTTATGCAGGTTTGGTGCTTTGGTGACAAAGCCAAATTTCCTCAACCCTTTGTTGATGGGGTTGGCGCTGGATGGGAGGCCGGATCTGATCTCCACACCAAAGTGATGCTCGGTCACTTGCTCCTTCCTCAGTCAGTTCTGCCTCTTCCACCACCAGCCTGGGGGGCAGCTTGTTTTTTCTGTCCCTGGGAAGTCACTGCTGGCCTATCACCCGCCTCGGCCACGGGGCATCCCGCCTGACCTGTTGGATTTGGATGCATTTAAGCCGAGAGCACTTGGCAACTGATGACCAGATCCTGAGGACACCTTTCCCTTGGAGAGCAGGGCCTTGATGACAATCTAGAGGGCTGGAAATGTCCCACCGCCTGCTAGCTATATAAATATAATGCTTGGCAGCTTTACGCGTATACTTTCAATGCCATGAATGCCTTTGCCAACTCCTGTATTTTCCAGCATGTTGAGTTCTGTTCCTGGTATATTTTGCCAATCTACTAAACATGTTTTCAGTCCCGTTAGGGTAAATAGAAAGCTTCCTGCATCTGGCTTCTCCGTGTCTCTGGGCACTCAGACAGCTGTCCTCCTACAGAAAGTGGGGTCAGTTCCCCGAGCAGCCATTCCCAGGGTCCAGCCTCCTCTCGGGGAGCGAGGAGAAAGAGCAGCACTTCTCAGCAGGGTGGCAGAGGGGAAACGGACCTTTAAAAGCGAGATGGAAAGCCAGGGCTAGGTTTGGGGAGAAGAAGTTTGAGGGGAAGGAACAAGAGTTAATGCTGTCAGGAAGCATCTGGCAGGTTCTTCATTTTTAAGTGACGCAGACTTTGTCTTGTCCCTGCCCATCCCTCCGTCCCCAGCTGCAGGGATGCGCAGACACCTCCGAAGCGGCAGGTGTCAACAATAAGTGAAACCATCCATTTTAGCTCTGGACCAAAACTGTGGTCCCCCTCTGTGACAAGAGCCAACTCAACGCCCGTGAACCACCTCCACTTCAACTAGGGCTGCAGCAGGATGCTGTGTGTCAGCACTTCCTTGCATCCTCCTCCTGAAGTGTGTTTTAAAGCTGAAGTGATGCAAGTGAATAAGCAGCACAAACAGTGACAAGTTGCCTTCCTTTCTAATCATCAAAATTAAGCTTTAAGTACAAATTAATAAGAACAGCCAAAGGCAGGCTTGAAATAATGCTTTTAGACCTGGACGTGTTTCTCATCACCATCTTCCTGGAATTTCTATCTGTAGCCAGAAAGGCCCCGCTTTACCACTGGAGGAACCTCACCACAAGAGTCCGAGCCTCTGGGAGACGTCTGTTGTTCAGGATGAGCCCTGGTCCTCACACCTAGCCTTGACCTAGTGCAGACCTAGCCTGAGTTTTAAACGCTGTACCTCTCTTCCCCACAGAAAGAGCCAGGAGGAGTTAAATCCCGTAGCATCTGGCAGCGGGACTGCAGAAACCATCTTTTTGTGGGTTGTTCATTTTGTGGGTTGTTCATTTTGTGGGTCAGCCCCTTGGCCAGGCACAGCTTGTGCAAAGCCATGGGGTGGTCAGATCTACAGGGGTCTGAGCAGAGGGAGGCCCCGGCGTGGGACACTTCTCCAGTGTATCTTTGTGGTCAGAGGTGCCTTCAACTCTTCTTCTCCAACATCTACTCCACTGAGAGGCAAACTGAGAGGCAGAGAGGCAAACTGATCTCTGCTCATGCTTTCTAGAAAAATTACAAAGATATTTTTCCAAAGAAGGGTAAAATATAATTTCTCTGGGGCACTGGGAGGTGAGTAGGGTGAGGTAACCAAGGAGACAAATGGCATAAAATTTAAAAAAGCACTACTGGGGAGATAAGAGCCTGCTTTATGGGAAGTACTGGGAACTATTTAGAGGAAGTGCAATTAGCAGTCTAGAGCTCTGCCTTTGTGGGAAGGACATATGGGGAAAAAAATGAGATGTTCATCATTTCAACCCAAAGTTACTTGTCACAAGGGCAAGTTCCAGCTTGTGTTCGGGAGTGGATCTACAAAGGCTACAAACTCCCAAATTGTACTGAAAGTAAATAGAAGCCAATTAACACTTAGCAGCTTTCCTAGGGTCGCATCTGACAAGTCTCACTCATTTTATTAAGAAAAATCCTTATGGGTAAATAAAAACCCCCACAATGTTCTCACTCTTTATTCCTAAAGCCCAAAGTTATTTGCCCCCGTAACTTCAGCGCAGGCTGGTGGATGCACGTTAACTCGGTGTCCAGGGACCTAAGCCCCTTGCAAGGTTCACCCATATCTTTTTAACCCTTATATTGTCCAAGGTGATTTTCTGAGAGTTGCTTTACCCGCTTTGATTTGTGCATTAATGCAGAGCTCTTTTTCATTACACTAATCCATTTCCTCATATGTGCTTTATTACGGTGAAGCTATTATCGCAGTTTGGCCTTGCACTTCCATATTCAGCAGAAACAGCTCTAGCAAACCACCCAAACACCTTCACTCTAGCCAAACACTGCATCTGTGTCATTCTTACCAATCAACAGAGATTTCTGTTGTCCTTGTTTGGGTAACAGCACGTCAACATACATCCAGCCTAGCCTGCCCTGTGGTGGCACCAACTCTGCACGAGGCTGTGTCCATCTTCTAAGTCATTAAGGAAATGCCCTCTTCTGGCATGATTGATGCTGTACAGTCAGACCCATGGACACGTGGAGGGGTGAGGGCTGCAGAACCTTCACAGGCATACTCGGTGTCAGCAAAGTAGGGTTAAAAAAAAAAAAAAACACAACAAAAGCCTTTGTCTGGCTGTCTCGGTCATTTCCAGGCAATCCTGAGCAGGGCAGGGCTAGGGCTAATTGTACCGGCTGCTCATCCATTTGATGAATTAACACGAGAGAGTAGAGATTCAGAGGCAGGAGCCCAGCAACGGCACTAACACTGAGGCTGCAACTCAGGGCAACCCTTGCGAGATGTTCCTGCTCTCGCTGGAGGAAGGTTTGAGAAGGAGAGATCAAGTGCACACAAAGGGTATGGAAGGACATGTGCTGCTCCCAGGACTCTACATTCAATTTTGCAATTTTGCTTTCCCGTCCTCTTTTAGTGGGTTTTAATGTTACCTGCAAGTGTGCTGTTGGGTGGACTCGTACCAGCAAAATGACCCCTCTGATTGTAAAAGGTCTTCATTTAATTGGCCAAAAAAAGCCTCTAGGCACTCAAGAGAGCCTTTGCCTGGGTTATAACAAACAGCAGTCACCATGGTATTTTAAGTTGTCTAAGGCAATGTGTACCTTAAGGTAAAAGATGAGTGTTTTAAACTGGCTTTGTGAGCATTTGTTAATTCTCACATACTTGCACCCGGTGTGCCCAGCGTAAACAGTGGATTCATATTTTACAGACACGTGAGTTCATCAGGGCTGACTTAAACCTCCTGGTGCAAGGTTCCCCAGGGGACAGCCAGCAGAATGACACTGAATTAGTTAAAGCCTATCTGCTTCAATCCTGTAAAAAGGAGTTTGGGGGGAGTTTAATGAGATCTAAGCTCACACGTGTTGTTTTTCCACTGTGCGTTGCTTTGGTCAGTGCGATACCCCAGGCTTTCTCAACCCAGCATGATGGCCCCCCCATTGCTGCCACCTTGGTAGGACAGGCTATGGAGTTGTCCCCTAGAACCAGACTACCAAAAAGAACCTTTCACTCCAACTAACCCGTTGGATGGGCTGGATGGCTCCAGCATCCCGGCAGCTGGGCTCACCGCTTGGGGTCAAACCAAGCAAGGAGGAAGGCAGGGCCACATCTCTGGGGCTGGGGCAGATAGGAGAAGAGGGACATGGCAGGGGAGTGAGCAGGGACTTTCTTCTCACGGTGGCCAACAGCTAGATTTGCTCTGCTGGACCTGAAACTTTCTCCTGAAGAAACCAGTGCTTGTGGCAAAACCCAGCAAATAGTGGTGTAGCTGGGCTTGGGTACACTCCAGAACATTTGCCCCAGGGGGAAAAGAAGAAGACGACTGGTTTCCCCCCCCAAAAAACAGAGAGTGGGAGGCAGGAAGAACAATGAAAACCAGTTGGAATTCCAATGGGTCCTTGACTTTTAGAAATAACGTAGGTTGCATCTGTGGGTTTTTTTTCCCGTAATACAAGAGAGAAACCAATTTAATGTAGCGAAGCATAAGATTAGATGGGACTAAATATGTGTGTAGGCCGTTTATTAGCAAATGGAAGCGAGCAGTGAAGGAAAACAAACAAGCTTGTTTTAAGGAGACTTTGTGACTGTATCACCGGTCACAGGCTCCCCGAGGGAAAGCAGGCATGCTTCTAGTTGGACTTAGGCTGCAACGAGCAGCTGGTGAAGATCCCTGCTGGAGAGTCTGAGAATTGTGAAATTCATCTTCATTGAAAAAACGTGCCATTTCGCCCAGTGATTGCAACATCTAAGGCGTTTGCAAGCATCAGTCGTTTGGAGGATTGATTACGCCGTGGTCAGTGGGGCTGCCAGCCCAGCTGGGTGGGTGGCTGGGTAGGGAGGGTTCAGAGAGCTGAGCTGGTCAAAGTACCACCCCTGTAAAGTGAAAAAAAAAAGCAACAAATGGATGGGTTCATTTCCAGGCAGTTCAGCTGCTGGCAAGGCAAGAGACTGCAAAGGAAATACTTATTTTTGCCCCACTCGGGCTGCACCATTGCCTGAGCACGAGAGGCTGGGTGGAGGGGTGAAGGATGGAGGAAGGCAGCCCTGATTTGGCTCAGTTTAGGCTGCTGGGGAGGTTTACCCTTGGGATGTTTTCAGGCATTTGGCAGTTGGTTAAAGTGCTCTGACTGGGAGAATTACTGCCCCCAGCCATCTCCCCCTCCGCTCTTCTGCAGACAGAGGTACCCGTGTGGCTCTTGAGCCACCTCTGAGCGGCAGTGCCTTGGTCCAGCAAAGTAGATTCACTTCATTTGTCTTCATTTGTCTTACAAATTGCATTCATACATCCCAATATGATTTTGAATTTTTCCATGCAAATGTAACTCTGGTCTAAAATCTGCATATGTGATGTTTTATAAACCCTTTTCTTCCAGCAGACCCACTACCCATCCTACCATCTCTGTCTTCTATTTAAGAACTTGATTATTCCTTCCTAAGTATGCTACTTTGTACTTGTCTTTATTGAAGTGGCCCCTATTATTTTCAGACTTTCTTTAACTTACCAAGACCATTTGGAATTCTAATCTCATTAAATATGTCTGCAGTCCCTCCCAGATTAATGCCACCTGCAAATTTAATAAGTGTGTTCTCATTCCATCATCTAAGCCATTAATGAAAACATTCAATAACATCTGCTACAGGAATCATCACTGCAAAATCTCAGCTGATGAATCATTCCGACTTGACGATTAAATGAGAGCAGTTTTAAGCTACCCTTATACTCAGTCTATAGAAGCTGCCTTTGGGCCACGCTTCCCTAACTTGTTTATGAGTATGTCATATAAAATTGGTGTCATAAACCTTTACTGAAGTGAAGACACATGACATTGACTGCTCCTGCCTTGTCCACAAACCCTATTGCCCTGTCAAGAAGGAAATTGGATTGTGTTGACGCGATTTATTCTTGACATATTCCTATGAACTTCAACTTTTCTCGGTCATCTAGGAGCTTGCAAAAACAATTGATCGATTATTTGTTTCGGGATTTTTTTCCAGAAATAGAAGTTCAGCTCATGGCTCCATAATTTTCTGTCTCCCACCACTCCCTCCCTTTATTCAAATGAAAGGCTTTATCTCTGCCTAGGGACAGGATTTGCAAAAGCTCTCCATGGTGGCCATTATCTTCAGAGAGCAGCCTTAGGTCAGTCTTTCCTTTGGGCTTCTGAAAAATCCCTCCTCCACCTGCACAAAAGACTATGAAAACCAGGGAAGAGGCTGTTCCTGCGCTGTCTTTCTTCAGTGCTACCCATTTTTGTGGTAGGCAAACCATGAGGACTTTTCCCCTCCACTCTGAGCGCCAGGTAATGCCTACTGCTTTAACAGGAACAGAGATGCTCTGCTGCAAAAGTCCTGAGCCCACTCATTCACCCACCGCTGGGTTCTGACTGTGTGCTGCGCTTCGGCAGGCTCGCCAGAAGCCCATTAGGCTGATTTTAGAATAACTTGCTTATCGGTTAGCTTCTTCTAAAGAGAACTCCGGCACTGAGAATTAGTAACGGGTGATGCCATTTGTATCTTTCAGGAGGAGAATGAGAGAGGAATTAACAGCGCCGTGATACCACCAAGTATTGTGATGCTAATTTTTCATCTAAAGGGTCAGAGGGCTTCAGGCGTTGTGAAAGGGAGTCTTTCTGTTCTCCCTCACCCTCCTGCTCCCCACCGCATTTTAATTGGCGGTGGAAGCAGAGTACGTGTCAGTGCTGGGAGGACTGGGAAGCCACAGACCCTTCACAGACTCTCTGTGCTTTCCCTGCCTCCTCTGGGCACAAAATTTACAATGTGGCCACCAAACCATCCTCACACCTATTCATTTTGGTGGGGCCAGATATGGCTAGAGCCACTGTATCGCGGTGATGCCCATGCTCACTCTGGGTGCCCAGAAGCAGCCTGAAAAGAGCAGAGCACTGAGCCTGGCCCCGTTCCTCCCTGGGACAGCCGCCTGCAGTGACCACGACCTTCTGGAGCAAAGCCTACAATAAAGGTTTAACCTTCAGTGGTGGCTACTGATAACTGATAGCCTTCAAACACAGCCTGAGATGAGGAAGCTGGAATGGCAGTGAGGCAGAGAGTAACCGTATCATGGCAAATTTACCCGCCGGGCATAACATGTATCCGGCCTCCAAAGTAAATGTATTATGGGAAGAGAGGAGCAGCAGGGAAGGAAGACAGACTGCGCGCAGCAGAGTGGTCCATCCCAACCCCTTTCATGCCGGATGTGCCTTGAGGAAAATCAGTTTACGTGAGGAGCTTCAGGCACAGTCAATGGCTTATGTGAACAATGGTCCAGGTGCTCGGTCTCGCTAAAATGAAAGCCTTTATCAGTCAGCACCCTTAAGACACAGGCAGCTGAGCAGCTCGGGGGTTAGGCATGACCCCTGGTATACGGGGAGGCCAGTCTCTTCTTTTTTAACCCCTCCCCAGCCTAAAAGATTGGGGCAGGAAAGGGAGTCGCTGCTGAATTGCCAGGGCAGGCGGCAACTGTGGGCAACTGTAGGGAGGGATAATCCCTCAGGAACCGTGTGGAGCAAAGTCTCCTTGTTCCCCAGCACGGGTGGCAGGGCAGGCAGTACGATGGGATGAAGGTGCCAGCGTGGGCTTACTGCTGAGCATCCCTGCCACTCTGCCCACCCGCGCGACCGCGCTGCTGCCTGGGGAGCTCAGCTCAGGGATTTTCCATCCAACAGCCATGGAAAATGAAGCTGTCAAAGCCACGGAGCAGGCGGGTGGGACCAGGTGACTGAAAACATCGCAGGCACATTGCCACCTCTTCCCCAGGTGGGCTTCTTTGGCTGGGCATAAATGGTTTTTGAGTCGATGAGAGAAGGAACCATTCTTGTTCAAAAACATTTTGTCGCACAGTTCTCCCCGTTTCCTCCACTGTCCCGGGAGGCAGCAAGGGCAGCAGCAGGCATGGGGGTGTAGTGCATGGGGGCCATCTATTTGGCTTTATAGGACTCGATACCTGCTCTTCACCAGGTGCTAAGGGTACCTCCCCCTCACCTCTGGGATGGGTGAAACTGCTCCAGTTTGGGAGGGCTGGGTGCAGGATGGGAAAGGGCTGGGCAGGCGGTGAGGCTGGAAAGGAAGACTGGTTTTGGAGGGGCACGATGGATGCAAGAAAAGTGGTCTGATGGTCTAGTGTGAGGTGTCCCTGCCCATGGCAGGGGGGTTGGAACTCGATGATCTTTAAGGTCCCTTCCAACCCGAACCACTCTATGATTCTAAAGGTCTGGCAAAGTTCAAGACTGGGCAAGGCAGGGGGTCAATCTGGTGCTGAGAAGCAGGAGCTGGAAGAAAAGCCATGAGCGACAGAGGCCAGCAGAAGGTGGGGAGGGAGAAAAGGTGGGGACACAGGCATTGTGCCATTTGGAATTAAACCTTTGGGATACCTTCGAGTCAACCCATCCAGATGCCAGCGATGCCCATGAAAGCCTCACCCTCTGGGGCCAGCATCAGTGTGTGTGCTGGAAGGGGTCACCCTCTAACCACACTTGCAATTACGGCTGGTGAGAAATGGATTTTCTGCACTTAACTAAGGCCCTATTAAGTTGATATGAATCAGATCTGATAAATGATTCCAAATTAATTTGGGCAACGGCCTCTGTTTGAAAAGTCCAGTTAATGAGAGAGCGTTGTATCCAGAGGGTGATGGGTGGGTGGAGGGAGGGGGCTGTGCCACGCACAATGCTCTCTCAGTGTCATATTCTGCAAAGATGGGATTTTTATTTGTTTTTCTCCTTTTTCATTCTGGGATGACACAAAGGAGGAGAAAATAACTCCTTTTCTACCCCCAAACTGGAAATGAATGTCGCAGCTGTGCAAGCAGCACCCGCCCTGATTTGTCTGAGAGAAAGGCCCCAGTTAAATGAGGGGAGGCTCCCAGCAGCCAGCAAATTATATTACAGGGGAAGAGAGATTGGAGCCTCTCTTCTTGGATGCCGGTTCGTTTATCGAGCAGCATTAACCCTTCTGCCTGCTGCTTTGTTTGCTGGCTTAAAGACAGCCCCAGAGGGGCTCCCTGGATGGGTTCGCCGTGACCTCTCCTTGGCCCAGCTTCCCCGTGCGGGTCAGAGGGGCACCGATAGCCCCCCAGTAACCCCAGCATCTGCTGCGCTGCCTCATTAGGGGATTGAGCCTTAACGCTGTATGGCTAGCTCCCACATGCCCTACATTGGTAATTAGCTTTCCAAGGGGAGAACTGGGACCAGCTGAAAGCGAAGGAAGATTCATCACCAGGGGTGGGGAGGGAAGGGGTTTCTTTCCATTGCTAACCACGCTGACTTCCCATAGGAACTGCCTTTAAGATCTTTCTTTTGATTTTTCTTTTTTCTAAGCGGTAAGCTGACCTATGGAGATAATTCGTCTTCTGACACTTTCAGCTCTGTCTTTGCCATACAATGGGGCTTAAAGATTCTTGGGATGATTCAGTGGACGCTGGAATTTCTGCAGGGGAAAGTGTAAGTGAGGTGAACGTTGCTGATGGGTCGATAGCAGCTCCAAGCTGAGGATGCAGAGAGATGTGGGATCCTGGGCTCGAGAAGAACCTCTTAATCTCCCACATCCCAGAAAAAAAAAACAACCAAGAACTGGGCAAGAAGAAAAGGAAAAGAGTTAAAAACTGCACTAAAAATAGAAATGACATAAATGCTTACAAATGAAAATAAATGAGGATATTTTGTACTTTAAAAAAATGAATGCGGGTATTGAGAAGTAAAATGTAGAAAGGCATGCATTATGGAAATAAACAGAATGAGTCAGGGTTAAAAATAGGTAAATATTGAGAGCAGGCAGTGTTTAACATTTACTAATTATAAGAGCAGGAAGGGATTCAGACCCAAGCAGCAATGAAAAAAAAAAAGGCATTTTAGGGAAGAGCAACCCTTCCTCTCCCCCCTCCAGTTAAGCAGCTTTAGCTCCAGAATGAGACAGTCAATGACTGGCAAACACGCAAGGAAGAGGAAAGTGAAGTTACTAAATGAGATGAGCGATCAGACGTATTTGGAGTCAGACTTAATTGGTACTTGAATTAATAAGATGCATTCAACTTTTAGGTCAGATCCTTATGCTTTTGTTTTCCATTTTATTCTCCTTGGAGAGTAGTTATGCAAGTCAGTGTAAGGGTAATGGCTTGCAGAGTCTGAAGTAGGCACCCCTGCCGGTCCTACAGCGGCCGGGATGCTGTGTCCTGTCCCTCCTGCCTCCCCCCAGCCTCCGTCTATCTGGTTGTTACCCAAAAGGCTCTTCTGGACTGTGAGCTGTTCAGAGCTCTTCCTATTTGCCTGTGCAGCCTCCGAGCTGCAACTGGAACAGCAAATCATAAGAATTACTGGTTTGAGACAGCAAACTTCTCCTCTGTGAGAGCTAACGTGTCCGCTTGGATTCAGGGAATGCAATTACATAGCTGCGTACAATGAGGCAGGTTGGTGCTCATATTGGAAATCGGGAAAACCACAATAACAGGGCTGAATTCAAGAAAATTGCTCTGATTTTTGATTTATGAAAAGGGCAACAGCATTCCTCATCTGTCACTCACTTCAGGGATCCTGAGCCTTCTACCGTATTCTGTACTGTGTACGAGGGATTAAAGAGCTTTTCCACTATATTGAAGATTATTCTCCTTCTTTAAATAGAATTGAAAAAGAAATAAAATCCAGCTGCACCTTGTTTTACAGGAATTGAGTGGGACATGCTGAGATAGTCTCTGCTGTGATTTATGTGCACCAATCCTATCTGAGGGGGAGTACGAAGAACACTTGCCAAGAAGAGACTGTGGCGCATCTGCCTCTCTCCTCGTTGCTGATCCCATGGGCAGAGAGGTTTTGTCATTAGCCTGTTTAGCTTCGTAGCCTCCGGCTCAGGGACTGGCTTCAGGCAGGCGGGGACAGTGCAAGGCAGGGATGGGGAGGGACTCTTGATCGGGGAGTGGAGCCATAGGACGAGGGGGAATGGTTTTAAACTGAAAGAGAGGAGATTTAGATTAGATATTAGGAAGAAATTCTTTGCTGTGAGGATGGTGAGACCCTGGCCCAGGTTGCCCAGAGAAGCTGTGGCTGCCCCATCCCTGGAGGTGTTCAAGGCCAGGCTGGATGGGGCTTTGAGCAACCTGGTCTGGTGGGAGGTGTCCCTGGCCAGGGTAGGGGGTTGGAACGGGATGATCTTTAAGGTTCCTTCCAACCCAAACCATTCTATCGTGCTATGATTCTATATCGTGGCCCATGCCCCCAAAATAAACATCACAAGCAGATGCGTTACACGCTCTAGAAACACCACAAGAAGTACGTCTACAGCACCAATGCCTCTTGTTTCTATTACTCCAACCCAACATACCAATGTTTTCCCCACAAAACCAGAGTGAGGGGAATTAGATGTTCAGGTAAGGCTCCTGTTAGTTTCCCCCATCTTCCTGCACTGAAGTAGGACACATTGTCTTTTAATAATTCTAGATTGTTCTGGTCATGACAGGAGGGTCTTGGAGGAGCTCTGGGAAATGTCAGACCCTTTTTAGGCTCCATGTCATGAGAATCATCATGGAGGGACTCCGTAGTTCTCCAGCACAGAAAGATGAGATGGCTTATCTGACAGGAATAATACAGGAGTTTTCTTAGACCGACAGAATAATTCCCATTTTTAACTCATTTATTCACAAGCTGTCAAATATTTTCACTTGAGTCCAGGAGGTCATGATGCCAGGCCAGGTGTCAACAGTCCTTGCTGCACCCACCAAGGTGATTACTGGGCAATGCCCTGAGCTGCCTAGCACCGCTCATGGTAATAAGCCTCCTGTGGTATGGAATACCTTGATAGGTGCAACCATTCAAGGCCAATTTGTGCTTCTAAGCTATCTGTTAAAAAGACGAAATTCCTGCAAATATCATGGCATGGTTCCCTCCTCAAGAAACTTTTGATGGCACAAAGGCATCATTCTCACCGCATGTGATGTCATTGCTCTTTTTTAATACTAAGGGAATTTACATGGCAAAGTACCCGTGGTCCCAGTCCCGCGTTTGTAGCGTCACAGCCATAAGAGGAGCTGAAGGCTGTAGAAACACGGGTCCTGTTTTGAGATAAATGCTGCCGTACATGAAACCGACACGTCGTGAGCTGTACTGGGCTTGGCATGTTTTCCATAAATTCCTGTACTGCTCTGACTTAGGTTTTTGGGGTCATCCAGGAAACCCTGCTGGAGATACCAAACCAAAAGGCCCAAAGGAGAAAAAAAAAAGAATCTCAGAATCCCAGAATCTTCATGGTTGGAAAGGACCTCTGAGATCACCGAGTCCAACCATACACACACAAAAGACCCCCACAATCTCGGCCACTAGAGCATGCCCTCAAGTGCCACATCTACACGCTTCTTAAGTCAGGCAAGACTCTGTGTCACCCCATTAAGATGTGTGGTACCCCTCTTCCCAGACTCTAGATGATCCTAGCTCAGCTCTCACGCAGCGTGAGAAAGTGGCTTGTCCCCAGACCTCTGGAGAATATGGGGTTGGGAAGGAAAACGAAGAGTAAGAAAGGGTGCATGGGCTGATTAGGATTCAAAAGCTGAGGTCAATATTTATCTTGAATTCGGCTCCATCTCCAAGACTGCTCGCAGGCCATCCTGCACAGTTTCTGCCTTGGCTGCTAGAGAGGAGAGTGTTTAGAGAGAGGGAGACGTGTTATTTTTTCTACGGAGATATGACCCAGGCCGCCTGGCTCAGACATGCTGCGGCTCCTTCGCACCCGATATGAAACATGCAGAGACCATCTCAGGACAAGCAGGCAGCTCCACCATCCATCCCTGACATGAAACATGCAGAGACCATCTCAGGACAAGCAGGCAGCTCCACCATCCAGCCCCGACGCTGCTGCTGCAAACCCTGCTGGGATTTGCAACTCCTGGGGGTGCAGCCCCCCGCTGTGTCCAAGGAGAGGGAACATCAGGAGCCTTCTCCTGGCTGCTACCGCTTTGTTAACCAGGCAGCACCAGTCTGAACCCGGGACTTCCATTAGGAGAAGGAATAGAGAAAACATGGTGAGAGACTTGGATAAGGGAGAGGACACAAACCCAGTAGATTTGGGCTCCCTTATCACCTTGGCCAAAAATTTGCAATGCAACAGGCTGGCATTTGTGTAGTTCAAGGCCAGGCTGGACAGGGCTTTGAGCAACCTGGTCTGGTGGGAGGTGTCCCTGCCCAGGGCAGGGGGGTTGGAACTGGATGATCTTTGAGGTCCCTTCCAACTCTAACCATTCTATGATTCTAGTTTGTAGGCAGGAGGTTCAGAGAGTGTCTCTGTCGTTTCCCATCTTGGCAAAAGGCCCTCACCAGCACCGTCCCCTGAGTTGATCACTTCTTTCTGTGCTGGCAATTTGCTTCTATCACAGCATGATGTGCTTTCGGGGGTGAGGAAAGGGGTCCTTTGCCCATCTTCCCTCCTGAGCTGGGGGATGCCGGGTGCAGCTGGACTGTACAGGATTGCTGGGGTCAGTTCAGTAGCTCATCTCCCTTCCTCACCATAACTTCGTGTTGTTGCTGTGCCTTTATATTTGTGTGCATTTCCCTGGAGCCACTGCCTTCACTGCCTGGTTCTGTTGGCTACACAAATCCACTCTGTTGGCTACCAAATCCCGTTTTGGTCTCAGACACAGCTCTGTGTGGCTGTGATCCGCATGGATTCATCTGCCGCCCCCAGAGACAGGGACACACGTGGCAATGAATGCAGCCACCCAGCCCCTGCCCGGGCATTGCACCTACCACACACATTGGGAAACCCCACTCCCGGTCCCTTCACCCATCAACACCTGGTTACAACAAACCAGCCAGAGTCAGGGCCAGAGATAAAGATGATTCAGCCTTTTGCAGAGATCTAAAGTGTGAAACCAGGGTGATTTCATGCCATACATGAAGCAATGAGCAAGAGCGTCTGTGGAGGGAGAGGTAGAACCTGTCACGAACATCACTCCTACAGCTGGGAAAAAAACAACAAGCCTTTTCAGGGAGTTTTACATTTTGAATCCAGATCTAAAAGGCATGTTCACGTGTATCTGTTTCTGTCACTAATGAAGATGTCAGAGGATGCCAACGAATGTCAGTGGATTGGGCTTTTCTCTGGGGGAGGTAAAAACTGGGAAGTCATTATAGCCCACCCTTTCTGGTGTCATTCAACCTGCCGAACCACATTATGTCTGGGTAGCTCCAGAGAAACACCGCTGAGTCAGACCAGGGATTATATTTGGTCTCTAACAAGTCTGTCTCATTTTCTAATTTTGTGACATGAGCTACACTGGTGCATAAGTGGGAAGCAAATATGATGAGTATATAAACAAAATAGGGAATATGAGTCAGATTCAGCATTCAAGTCACTGGAAACAAGCCATGTACGCTCAGAATTGTGACTGTGGGGATCAGCAAGTTCTGGTGGGCCCTGTGCTGGGGATATGGCTAGTAGAAAAGAAGACCTAGGGTCTTGCGTGTTGGTCAAAAGAGCAGAAGTCTTGGGCCAGTGTGATCACTAGAAGGTGGCTTTGCCCTGCAGAACTTTGTGCCTAGCAAATAGAAAGAAGGACAAGAAGTATGTCACCTTTTCAAAATCTACCACTGGCCTCTTTTCTCTCCTCCCACAAAAATGCCCTTTGTGGAATATGCAGTCACAAGCCTCGCTAATTGGCTTCATCTCGAGGATAAAGATTTCCTTTCTGGAATCAGTTGGCAAATATACTCCTGGATTTGCCCCTCTAATCTGGACAAGCCACCCTTCCCTTTTCTCAAGTTATTGGGGATATAAGTTTTCCTGCTTAACCTTGAGGGTTTTAACAGTTTTTAGAGTCTCGCTCTTCTGAAGAAGTAATGTTATAGGGCACTTTAATTAAGAGGAGATAATAACCCAGTAAGAACTAAAGCCAGATCCCACTCTTGTCTTCAGTCCAGCTAATGACCAACCACCCCCCCTTAGTCATGCCCGCAGGAAGGAAGTCCCACTGTCTGGAAACTGGCAGACCAGGGTCCTGAGTTCACAATGAGGAGAGTATCATTGGCAAATTAATCTCATTTTCTTGGCTTCCTTCTGAAAATTGCCATCGAAACTTTTGAATATTGTTACCAGTTGGCCGGTTCTGCTCCCTGACACTTCCTTTTCCTTTTGTTTTTCTAACAATCTTGGGTTTTTGCAGGAAAAAAAACTCCCTTTGCAGCTGTTACTATTGCGAGAACTACTGATTGACATTTTTTCTTATCTAGACAACTGATCAGGATGAGTTAATTGGTGCTAATTCTGTAGACATATATACAACGTATTTGCCATGCCTTTGCCCTTTTGAATGAACACAGCTAGAGATGCATACATTTTTGTTAACAGCTGCACATGAATTCCAATTAGATTAGATAAAGCTGACTTCAGGCTTTTTTCCCTTGTTGAGCCATTGGTGTCAGTCCTGATCACCTAGCTGCAATTTGTTCAGGAGTATTATTTCAGGCATCTCATCAATAAATGTGATCATTTTCTATTAATATGTTTGTTCTTAATGATACAAAGTCAAAGTCTGCTATCAGAGATAGACTAGACCACCAAGCTGAATGGGTCAAAAGCATAAGCCTGTTGATTGTGCAGCAATTTGCAGGAAAACAGCATATTTAAAAGGTTCTAGATGAGTAACTACAACATCCAAACCCCAGTGGCTATCAAACATGGCCCCTGCGATCCAGGAGCGTTTTGTCCCCTCTTTGACTTGAGGAATGTGATAAAAGGTAAAAAGGCATTTGAACCAGACTCCAGCCCATCCCTAAGCCAAGAGATGCCTCTGGACAACAGATCTCATTCTGTGCCAGGTGTCGGGAAGCCAAAAACTGAATATTGCCAACCATTTCGTTGCCTTTGTGCTTTGTGGCCTGAACCTCATGAAGCCCGTTTCAAGGAGCACATTGGGACCTCTTGCCCACCACTGCCACCCTTGAGACACTGTTGAGCTTTCTTGCAGAGGAGTCTAAGCAGATATTGAGCCCATCAGCTGCTTCCCCTGGCTCGGTGTACAGTCCTTTCATACTGTTCTTTTATTAGTTTGTGGCTGTTGCTCTCTCTCCCGTGAACGGTGCTGCTCTGGTATGAAACTGCTATCAGCAGTGACAGTCATGATAACCGTTCCCGCTTCTTTTGATTATTTGTATTACTCCACTATTTATTCACCTGTCATGGCTCACTGATACAATATTCACCTCTGTTTTGGGTCCAGTCTGACTGCCTTCAGTCCTTCTCCGTGATTGTCACAACCTGTCTTAAGTCAGACTTGAAATGTATAATGGAAGCTGAAATGCTTCTTTGAGATCAATGTTGCTGTGTTCGTCTTGTTCCTCAGAATAAATTAGAAGAAGAAAATAATCACCAAAACCCAGAGCTAACACAATTCCTCTTGTAGCTAGCATTTGAAAGCTAAGCAATTAAAATTACTAACACAGATGTCCCTGAGAAAAGTCAGATTTACTTTGTCTGGCTTAGCCCTACAATGCAAAGAGTTGAAAATGGATGTTCTTCTTGAGTTCAGTGGAAGAAGTTCTAGTCAGAGACTAGCAGGTCCTCTGTATACCCTGCAGAGCCCGTGCCATTGCGTTACAACAGGAGTATGGAGACTGAATCAGGGCTGCTCAAGGATTAAGGCCATGAACAACGGGGTGGGACGGCTGCAGACAAGGATGCTCCATGATCCTGCTCCTCTGTTTGTCTCTCTTCACAAAAATGGGCAAAAAAAATCAGATAAGAAATGCTACGAAGGGCAAAGAGAAAGCCACCTAGGCAGCAAGGAACAAAGAGAAATGTGAGAAGAAGAGGAAGCTAGACTTGCAAAATCGGAATTGTGCCGTCATAGAGCGATTGCACGGGGTGAGGAGAGAGACTTGATGAGAGATTATAAACACTTCACAACAGCAGCAATGAAGGAGGGGATTAGTCAACACCCACGGAAGACAGTAAAACACAAAGAAAGAACCGATGCTGGTTCTGCAGCTCTCTGCCACCAGCCGTGGAATGCCTGGGAGCAGGATGGCACGATGGAGTCCTTCTCTCCAGCCTGTCAGGGATGCGAAGAGCGAACATCCAGTGCAGCCTGGCGGTGCTCCCAGCAGCTCTCCTCGCTGTAGCAGCACTGGCAACGTGTGTGGCTTGGTCACTGCCCTGGAGCCACCGCAGGCACAGGGACAATCTCGCTGTAATAGCATTCTGCATCGCAGGGAAAGCTGCCTCCCTCCCAATAACCCTGTGCGCCGTTGAGGGTGAATAGAGATAAAGGAGATTATCTGCCTCCAATTTAGCGAATACAGAGTTAACGGACTTCTCGTATGTACTCAGCAGGTAGGTTTGTCCACTTTTTTATTTACTACTACACCATTTAAAACAGTGCCTTGCTGCTCCCCAGGACATACCCTGGCGCTCTGCCCAGAGAGGACCAATCCATCCGTCCTTTATCTGCAGCACCACATGGGGATTTGGCCTTGGCCTGACTGGGCGTATCAGCTGTAAACAAATCCAATGGTAGCCTCAGCAATTCTTCTTTTCTCTTTCTCTTTGTGAAATGAACATGCCGCAACATCCACACTGCGAGTAAACTCCAAAATCCAAGGATTGCATCGGCACCGTCTTCTGCACTTCATTTGTAAATCGGTTTGGCAATGCTATTACAACTCTTGCAGCCACAGTCATTTCCTAGAAAAGCTTGGCAGCATTTGTAACCGACTGTTTGTTTTCACCCTGTGACCACCCTGCGCTGGCCGGCACCGTGTGATCTGACCTGAGTGCGGATGGAGCTCACGTGCAATAATGGTAACGGAGTGGTGATGGTTTTAAACTGAAGGAGGGGAGATTTAGATGACATCTCAGGAAGAAATTCTTTGCTGTGAGGGTGGTGAGACCCTGGCCCAGGTTGCCCAGAGAAGCTGTGGATGCCCCATCCCTGGAGGGGTTCAAGACCAGGTTGGACAGGGCTTTGAGCAACCTGGTCTGGTGGGAGGTGTCCCTGCCCATGGCAGGGGGTTGGAATGAGATGATCTTTAAGGTCCCTTCCAACCCAAACCATTCTATGATTCTATGAAACCAGAGCACAGAGTAACCCTTAACACTCGCCGCGACAAAGAGAGGGAAGGTCCGGGTGAAGTCCCCAGAGCCACACTCGCTCCTCTGGTGGAGAGCTGCCAGCAGAGCCATGGAGCAAAGGGGTGCCTGCAAGTCACGGTAGGGCTGGCACTACCCTGTGTCAATGGTAGAGTGCTTCAATAAAGTCTCAGCATCTTCTGCAAATAAGTAAGTGTCAGTACATGAGGTAAGGCACTCTCAACTCCTCTCCCCCCAGCATGGCTTTATTAACATTTATTGCACACATACGAAAGATGTATCTGAGAAAAAAAGGATAATGTTGCTGCAATGTGTTTATGAGTGGAATTAGTCAGCTACTTACTTGTAGGCAGCAAATGTTTTACTGTTTAAGCATGAATATTAGTGCTTTGGGTTTGATCTTTTTTTGGAAGGGAGAAAAAAGTAACTCTCTGTTTGCTGACGAGCACCAAAATCACTAATTGCTTCTGAAAACGGATCCCCTCTCTCTACATCTTTGACATTTAAAAAATGTATGCTAAATTCTGTACGTCAAACGTTGCTCGCATTTGTATCCACGAAACAGGGCACCTTTGCCCCTGGAAAACACAGGAGTCTTTGCATTCCACTGACAGGTGAGCCGCGCAGCCCCATGGCTCTTCGCAAGTGAGGCCATGGCCCCCGCTTTCTCAGCTTGTCCATTAATGGCAATGCAGAGCTGCTCTTGGTAGCAACAACCAATTTTTTGAAACTTCAGAGCAAAGGTTTATATGCTATAATAAGCCCCAAGCGGCCTTAAGCAGTGGTTTCCGGACGTTACTGCGTCAGATACATCCTTTCACCACACAAGCACCCAGGTAAGGAAAAGACATTTTTCATGCATTTCCTTGCTCTTTCTTCATCATTTTTAAGATGTAGGTAGGTGGTGAATGTGTGCTCAAGCTGTATTTAACGAGACTGGTCTTTGACTCCTCTTGCTTCAGGGGAAGGTCCCTTTGCCCCGCCGCAGAGCTCTAGGTGCGAGAGGTAACGAACCCTTTACCCACCTGCTACTGCAAGGTGTATCGGTTTCCAGTAGACAGCCCTGTTCATGCTCCTGATTGTACGTGGTTTTTCTCCTCTGAATTAGATGCTGGCCTGAAGCCATATGACAATAAGCAATGGAAAATGTTCCAATAATAGGTAGCTTACTGTTTCCCCTTTGTCAAACGTTGCCACATGGGGAACAGACAAGTTGAAAGTAGCAGCAAATTATGCAAAATGCTTGAACAAGAATTACAAGATGTGCCCAGATAATGATATATTTTTCGTTTGCGGTCTTATTCAACTATAGAGCATCAAAATGAGCCTTCTGTGGTGCTTTCCATCTTAGGACGGGGGCTGTCTCGGCACGCTAATCACCCCAGCCCCGCCATGCTCCACTGCGGGGGCTGTGATCATCCTTGCCCTCATCTAACCATCTCAGCTCCGGCTGAGGCCACGGAGCATAGCGAAAGAGGCTGGGGACTATTTTGGTTGGACCGAAGACAATGTGCAATATGTTCTCTCCTTATTGTTGTTGTTATTATTATTGCTATTATTATTACTATTCTCAGTCATGTGTTAGAGATCTGACAGCCAGATCTGATGTTATCTAGTCTGAACTGCTTTGCACAAAGCGCAGATGTCTCTCCTATCCTGGTATGAATGAATTTTAATCCCTGAGGGATTTTGGAATCGGACCTACTGGCATAAAAAAATAGGAGCATTCTTGGGGCAGGTGCCATTACAATTAAGAAGATAAGTATTCAGAGGGAGAGAGGAAGATTATCCACTCCTGCAGACAGGGAACGGGACAAGGAGACTTTCATATACGTCTATGGCAGATAAGGAAAGTAAGCCTGCAGTTCCTAATCCTATGCTGCTGCTTTGAGTATAGATTCAGCCTTACCCTTCTCCGTAAATGTACGGTATAAGATGGAATTCATGTGAAAATAAATGTGCATGCGTGTGTGTGCCCACAGCCATACAGGAATTTCAGTTCTGTCTACCTCCAGATCAGCCCCTTGGTGCCCAAACCGTATCTTCTCCCTGTGCTTCAAGAGCAGCTTGAAAGGCCTGTGATGATAAATCAAGAAGAGCCACACAAGTGCTCGAGGTTCATTTCTCTCGCGCTGGAGCATTCATCTCCCAATGAATCAGCTGGCAATTCCTGCTCCTCTGCTGCTCTACAAAGCACCAGGTGTCAGCACACTCCAGTCGAGTGCACTAATGTGCAAAGAAACAGCAGAAACCCTCTCCCACCACCATGAATGACCACCTGCGCTGGGAAGGTAGAGGGCTTGCAGGGCTTCCAGGGATGGGAAAGGCGGGTTTTGGGCTGCCCCTTATCTCCAGCAGCTGTTTCACCTCAGTGGAACAGTTGTACCCCTTTCCATCTTGTGAGGCGCTTTTCGATGGCTGTTCTGAGCAGAGACCACACTCCTGATCCCCCCAAAGACAGAGAGTGCTGGTCCTCATCACTAACAGCAGTCGCCTTGTTGGTTTTCTTTTCTCTTAATGACTCATAGGGTTGCTGGCCTTTCCCTCGCTGTCCATTGCCCCTGCCAGGACGAGGCTCTGAACGATGAGCTCTCTCCAAAGGAGGCTTTCCTCTCGCCCTGCATCCTCCTCTTCCTTGAGCTGATGTTGCTTTCTGCCTGCATGTTGGTCAGGAAACAGGAGTTATTTCCTGGGCAGGAGGCCGTTCCGGCAGCTCAGTAGTTCTGTCCTCCGTTTTTTTATTATCTCTGAATTTCTGGGCTGTATCTTCCAAGGTTGGGATTTTAATACAAATATGGCTAAAAGAATCTGCTGTCACAGACTAACTGTACCAGTTCATCTAGTACAATGCATCACCCTCCCTTACAGTCCCTGCCTTGTTCTATTGACGACCCCCTCTTTTGTGGATGATGGGAGAAAATGAGTGTACAAATGGTGCCAGAACAGAGCAACCATTTTGCATTTCACATATATCACACAGCTTTATTTTTCTCACACTTTTCAGCTGTTATCACAGCATTTATGGAGGAAAGGAAATGTGTGGACGATTTGTGGAGGAACAGAATGTGCCTGGAATAGATATGCGGGTTTCCAGTGACTTGGGAGCTGTCATGACGAGCGTTAAACACTGCACGTGAGGTTGTGTAGGGCAGTCAGCTTTAACTGTTACCGCCTGGGTAGGGGCTAGGAGGGCTTTATAGGCTGCCAAGGCTCTTTGAGCTTTGCCTTTTAAGAAAATACATACGAGGCCTTGCGACTCTATTTGGAATGAGCAGCCTGACACCATAGGCAGAACGGTGTAGGGAAGGAAAAGTGTCAAGCCTGAGCATTTAAAGCACAGGGTTTCCAATGCCATTCAGTTAATCAGCGTCTCTCAGCTCTGGGGACATCTCCCTCCAAGTCAGCCAGCATTTCTGACCCACGTATGCCTACTCGTGGACTTTCTGCAGGGATACTCAAGAAGACGGTGGGTGCATGACCTTCAGAAGTGTGAGACACCACATTTTGGCCACAACACAGCCTCTTGCTTTCCAAAATGTTTGATGGATTATGGCAAAGGCGCAGCTCAGCCCGGCTGGGAAAAACTGCACAAATGATTTGTAACGAATGAGGACTTACTGGAGTTGTTTAGTCTCTTCTCCCTTGACTGTTTATTTTCACGTATTCTTTCATTTTGCTTGTTTTTAGTCATCAAACAATACTCACAGCTTGCTTTTTTAAATTCCTTGTGGGCCACTAACAACTCCTTGCAAGTCAAGTTCTCTTACCGAAACTGTTCAGAGAAAGCCCCCACCGCACCAGCGTGGTGCTTCTGACGTGAACCCTGTGCAAATAAATCCAAAGGTTCTTGTTGGCAAACAGTTGGGCACGCAGCTCTGACAGCCCCTTTCACAGCCCTCCACGCCAGAGTGACTGTCCTCTGTCAGCGTTCAGAGGAAACAAACCCCAGCCAGACAAAACCAGGCCAAGGCAAGTTAATTTAAATGAATATTCAAGAGGCTTTTTTTCTTATTATTATTTTGGCAGTAACAGCCCATCTTTAATCAAAGGTGAAAGGCTAATTGAAGACAATTAGCTCCGAAAAGCATTGGTTCACACTGGACTTGCTGCTGCTTTTCTTCCCCCCAGCCCCAAGAAACCCCGTATGCACATCAGTTTTGTACATAAGAGCAGCTACACCAGTTGGAATAAAAGTCCAATTAATGCTGTAGCCCTTCCAGCAACTTATAGTGGGAGTTCAGAGAACGTGCGTAGCAAACAGAAGATGCTCACAAGAGTGAGCTTTCTGAGCTATCGGCTTTTAGCTTCATATAATTTAAACTGCGAAGGATCTCCCAGTGCTAGAGGTTGAAGGCAATCATTGCATTTAGTTGACACTGGTACTCCCACAGTTAATACAGCTTGTATTTTTAAAACCATTTCTGATCAGAATGGCATCAATGAATTTTCAAGTTTAATTATTGTAGAGCATCCATGCATTCTTCTCATCATTGTGACTATACAATCAAAGTACTATTTTAGGTCTGAAGGGACGTGTGGAATCGAGTTCCCACAGGCAGGTGAGCTATGGCTTTCCTCTGCGAAAACCATAGTAGTTCCTCCCTCCTGTCCCATCTACATCTAACAGCACAGGCACCAAAAATGCTGGTCTGTGGTTTCTCACATCACCCACTTGAGTTCTGGTTTTGAGAATGGTGCCATGGTTCCCACACTCAGGTCTTCATAGAGTCATAGAATGGTTAGAGTTGGAAGGGACCTTAAAGATCATCAAGTTCCAACCCCCCTGCCATGGGCAGGGACACCTCCCACTAGAGCAGGTTGCTCAAAGCCCCATCCAACCTGGTCTTGAACACTTCCAGGGATGGGGCAGCCACAGCTTCCCTGGGGAACCTGTTCCAGTGCTTAACCACCCTCACAGTAAAGAATTTCTTTCTGTTATCTAATCTAAATCTCCTTTCTTCCAATTTAAAACCATTACCGCTTGTCCTATCACTACACTTCCTGACAAAGAGTCCCTCTCCGGCTCTCCTGTAGGCTCCCTTCAGATATTGGAAGACTGCTATGAGGTCTCCCCGGAGCCTTCTCTTCTCCAGGCTGAACAACCCCAGCTCTCTCAGCCTGTCTTCAGAGGGGAGGTGCTCCATCCCTCTGATCATCTTTGTGGCCCTCCGCTGTTCTCTCATGTCCTTCCTGTGTTGAGGACTCCAGAGCTGGACACAGTGCTCCAGGTGGGGTCTCACGAGCGCAGAGTACAGGGGTAGAATCACCTCCCGTGACCTGCTGGCCACACTTCTTTTGATGCAGCCCAGGATGCGGTTGGCTTTCTGGGCTGCCAGTGCACATTGCCAGCTCATGGTGAGCTTCTCATCCATGAGCACTCCCAAACCCTTTTCCTCAGGGCTGCTCTCCAGCCATTCTCCGCCCAACCTGTATTTGTGCCTGGGATTGCCACATCCCAGGTGCAGGACCCTGCACTTGGCTTGGTTGAACTTCCTGTGTCTTCTGGCATCAAGACCAGTTTAGGCAGCAGGTAATATCCCAAAATCCATAGTTCAAGAGTATCATATTTACACTCCTCCTAAGGTGTGGGTGAAGACTGGTCCTGGTGATTTTTTACTGCTCATTGCATTAAGTTGTTCCAAAAGTTCCCCTGCATTTGCATCTGAGAGAGTTTGACTCAGCCCCCCTAAAAAACAATTCTGCTGCAGAAACCTCCCTGAGCTCCTCTGCAATAAACACTGATGCAAATCATTCCTTTTGTTTCCTTCGGTGGTTTCTCCCTTGAAGTGCTCCTTTGACACCTTTGTCATCTCTTGGACCCAGCAGCTCTCCAGCCGGCTGGCAAGCTCTGGCAGACAAGGTCTTTGGAGACAGAACTGTTTTTTCTGCCATTGATCACACAGAATCACAGAATCGTCATGGTTGGAAAGGACCTCGGAGATCACCAAGTCCAACCATACACAGACAAAAAACCCCTACAATCTCGGCCACTAGAGCATGCCCTCAAGTGCACATTTACACGTTTCTTAAATACCTCCAGGGATGGTGACTCCACCACCTCCCTGGGCAGGCTGTTCCAGTGCCTGACCACCCTCTCAGTAAAGTAATTCTTCCTAATATCTAATCTAAACCTCCCCTGCCACAACTTGAGACCATTCCCTCTGGTCCTGCCATTATTCCCTTGGGAGAAGAGGCCAACACCCACCTCTCTACACCCTCCTTTCAGGTAGTTGTAGAGGGCAATGAGGTCCCCCCTCAGCCTCCTCTTCTCCAAACTAAACATGCCTCAGATCGGTATCTCGCATAAGGGATCTCAGCTCTGATTTAGGCTCCTGATGATTCCTGCTCTTAGCCACACTCTATTATTTGCATCTACATTTTGGAGCTCTTTCTTTAAAAAAAAAAAAAATCAGTTGAGCACCCCAGGACTGATCTGCAGATGTTGTATTCATGCACAGTGGGACAGCTTGCTTCTGGGGGGTTGTGTCCCTCTGAAAAATGTTGCTCGGTGGAAACTGCCACAGGGAAATGGCTGTGGCTTGTCCCACACAGGTGTCATTTTCTTTTGTGGGGAAACAATTGGAAGCAATAGATCTGCAAACACAAAGAGCTTTTTGCCTACCTCTCTGAGCGAGCACTTGCATTAGAGGAATGCGGTGACAATAAACTGGTTATTATCCGCCTACACAATCCCAGCCCTGCCCTCCGTGCTCAAATACAAGTCCCTTTGGCAGAAATGACAGCCCAGCCCCAGATACGGTGCCAGATCCAGCAACGGCACAGGGTGTTTGAGGCAAAACGATGGGGCCAGTGTATTTTCAGTGGTGCCCAGTGACAGGACAAGAGGTGACAGGCACAAACTGGAACATAAGAAGTTCCACCTAAACATGAGGAGGAACTTCTTTCCTGTGAGGGTGGCAGAGCCCTGGAAGAGGCTGCCCAGAGAGGTGGTGGAGTCTCCTTCTCTGGAGACATTCAAACCCCACCTGGACACGTTCCTGTGCAACCTGCTCTGGGTGGACCTGCTCTGGCAGGGGGTTGGACTAGATGGTCTCCAGAGGTCCCTTCCAACCCCGTATCATTCTGTGATTCTGTGATTCTGTCCTAACGCCCTGCCCGGTGCTGGCTGTGATGGGAAGAGCAGAAAGGGTTTCGGGGTCACTGGCTCAGCCGTACCTGTCAAAAAATCGCCGCGGACCGCACTGGAAGTGACACCATCGTATTCACAACTTCAGAGGCAACCTAATAAATTTAGTGGTGGGTGTTACTACACAGGCTTGCAGTGAGGGACTTTCTAGAAATACATCAGTGACAAAACTGCACAGAATAACAGAGGGGTCCCTCAAGAACAGAAATTGTTGTCCCTCCTTTGCCTAATAAACCACAAACACACAACAGTTCAGATTCACGGATGAATCAATTTTCAACTTATTTCAAGAAAGGGCGTTGTATTTGACATCTTCAGAGCTAATCCGACCTTGTGCAAAACCACCTGGCAATGATGGCTTAAAAAAGACAGGAAATATGTGATAACACAGGAAAGGGAATACTGAAATCTCATAGATTTTGCAAGAACACAGAGGGATCAAAGCAATAATTCTTCAGTAATCTGACAGGAAAATAAACAGCCTTGTTTTCACATCTTGACAAGAAAGTAAACAGATAATTTATGAAATAAAGTGTTTGGAAAAGCAGATCTAGACCTCTGTCACACCATAATCAAGGTGTTTATGGCAGTATTAAAGCATACCTACGCAGTAAACTCATTATCATTAGGTTACACTGTGTAAAGCAACGTGCACATCCATAGCATAATGAATGAGCGGAGGCACTGCCAGGTTTCTGAGCAGTGAATTCCATGTGGTGCCACCAGAAGACCTCCGTCAGCATCAGATGTATTATAGGGATGAACACGAACACCAGAGAACTGGGAAAGAATCAGAGAATGGGGATAATTGCTGCCTTTTTTGTGAGGCAGATTGCATTTCAGAAAGAGCACAGAGAAAAAGGAGACCTATTTAGATAAGACTAATAATACTTTTCCTGAATTTTGAGCTGGCATGCAAGTATGCATCATGTCCCATAGATCATAACCGTTTTTGTTATTAATAACGCATTCCAAATCTTTTTTGTAAGGACTTTACTGAGCTTGTGTATACATAAAAGACTAACTAGATACCAGGAATAGATTGTCCTAGGGATGACATGTCCAACTGTGCAGAAATCATTAGTCTAGGGCATGAAACCTGGTTTCTGTCAGCCTGATGGATGTTACATGACCAGGGTGCTGGAGCTGCTCCACGCTATTCATCAGTGCAGGGCAACGTAGCACATTTTTACATTTCGGCGTTTGGATGATTTCCTCATGCGCAGTGGCACTGGGGGAAATACAGAAAGACCCATTTGGGTTATCCTGTAGCTGAGCTGAGCACCAGAAGCAATAAAATGTGCTATACTAGAATGGCATCATCAAAGCGCACCTGTTAACTGGAAAACTGCCTTCAAAAGACAGTCAGCCCTGCGTGGCTTTAGTTTTCATAAGGACTCCTTTAAGAGTTTAAGAGCAGGTCTTGGACGATTGTCCCTAAGTGCTGGAGAGAAGCATTTCTCACATTGTCATGCATGAAATGTACTTTGGCAGGGCAGACCAAATCAGCAGAAATATTAATTTCCCTGCTTCCAAAGGCAGAGCGGCTGAGCTGGAATGGAAAGCTGAGATCATCGCTATGGGTAAGAACAGCCAAGGCAGCCTGGCACGGCTGGTGGCCCATCTCTAGCCCGCTCCCTCCACCTCGTGCGGCGCCTACCCTGCCTTCCTTCCCCCGCTTCCACGTCCCCCCACTTTGGATGGCAGAGCCCAGAAGCGGCGGGTTGGTAGCACAGAGGCAGGTGTGGATGCTCTGAAAGCTGTAGCTGCAATACTGTGCCGAGATGGCTCGGGGCCCAGAGCTGTTTTCTCCTGAGCTGAAGCGCAGAGAAATCTGACAGCCCTCCTAGTGACTGAGAACTTCGGTATGAGAAAAGGACTTGGAAAAGCTCCCCTAAAAAAGTCTGTGTCATTTTTCCCGGAGCTGATAGGAACCTCACATGAATGGGGGTGAGTCAAACTTCACAGCGAGGTGTAGCGTAAGCACCCCTGAGGACTGTGGCTCAATTTGTAGGTGCGTGGCCAGTGACCTCCTGGCTGAGGAGTTAACCTCGGTGGGTCACCAGTGCCCACCGGCTGCACTGAGGCCATGGGGCACCCACAGCTGGTGACCATCGGTGGTCCTGGAAGGCTTCAGGTGAAGCAGGGGGAGGAAAGAGGCTCTGAACTTGCAGCAAAAGTCAGGGTAACTCAGGAGGCCACGGCTGTATCAGCTTCACCTGATGCTTGTGGTTGCAGGGTCACTCGCAGCTGCCACATTAAGGAATCCATTTTTTCCTCCTGCGTGTTTCAGAGGCGTTACAAAAATTGGATGAGAGCATGAGGCATCAGGCACAGAGACCTGCAAACAAGCACGGTGATGGGTAGAGCAGAGGTTGGGCCAGGGTGACCATCTGACTTGTGTAACCCTGATGTTAGGTTATCCATAGCAAGTAGAGACAGCTCCTCTAGAGACCCATCTGAGAAAGTTCAACCCCCAAAATGCCAAATTTCCACTGTCCCACTGGACAGTGTTGTAAAACCGATGGAAGGTGAGGTATGATGACCTGATTGCATTAAAAATTATTCCTATCTAACCCCCAAAAGACAAGAAAAAACACCCACAAGGCCAGCCTGGTTCCCCTGGTTCTGTGCGAGGGAAAACATTCATCGCCCCAGCTGGACTTTGTATTAGAAGCCTCCTCTAAAATTAACGTGGAGAAGGAATTGCTGGTTGCCATCACTGGCAAAGATGGACAACCGCTAAAGATACTACTTGTATCAAATACCATCAGTGGTCATTAATGGGGTTTTTTTTCTGTCTGAGATGACGAGTAGATTTAACTAGACTTCCGCTAATTGGACAGCACATGTCATGCATAGCCTGCATGGAGCTTAAGATTGTTCAGACACAAAAATGAAATTATATTGGCATCTATATTCGGATTAACTACCTTATCATTAGTTAATATTAGCCACGGGGCTTCTAATGTGTAAAATCCTATATTAGTACCAAGAAATAGCATCATCTTGTGACTGAGTGTGCGTGTTTTCACTGAGGTGCCATGCAGATGCTGGAACAGATTTATTGCTGGCATCAAGATATATTAATGAGGGTACAGCAGAGAGTATTCTAGCTCACAGAAATATATACACAAAACAGAAACAACATGGGCAATTAACCACAACCAGACAGTCAAGGGGGAAAAGGGTTTTTTTTATTCAGTTACTCGGAAGAAATCTGGTTGCTTTTCTGAAAACTATCTTTTACTGAAGCAGGAGTTATTACATTCACAAATGTCATAAACGAATGGAAGTCTGTGACCTCTTATGGTTGAAGAAGTCAAACTAGGCAATAAATCTAGAGATCCTAAAATCAGCTTAATTTTAATACCGCTGGTTCACAGTTCGCATCTGTGGTTTTGGCTGCCCCTGGCCCTCAGCAACCAACCTGCAGCAAGCTGTTGTAAAATAATCGGTGAATATTTTGCCTTTATTCTCTTTGAGTGTGTAGCTTATGTCCTGGAACACGACGGCTTGCGTCCCTCCCAAATACTTGTTGTTTTCCAGCTGCAATTTTAGCCTGAAGCACTCGGGAGTATTCGCCTCCTTGGATCCTGCTGAGCTCCTGATTTAAATACCGGTGAGTCCCACAAGCTGAATGTGTGCTGTGTGAAAACATCATTTTTTTTTCCCCCTAGGTTTTACATTTACTGAGTATCAGCTTCACCGAATGTCATCTCATTTTTTCTGCTAGGAGAAAGCATTGAGGATTTACCGTTTCCAGCCTGTTCATATTTTATGCAGTTGCAGCATCTCCTTCTTACTCATTTTCTTTGTAAACTAGACAGTTTCTGTCTTTTCAATTACCCTTCCTATGGTAGTTTTCCCGTGCCTCTAACCAATTTTTTCATCCCGCTCTATACACATTATATTACTCTACGTCGTGGCAGCAAACAGCTTTATCCTAGTTAAGGCTGAAAGCGCTTTTCTGTTCTGTAGCTGAATTATTCGAGGGCTCGGAAATACGCACATTTATTTATGCAGCCTGCAAATCTGTTAGGAATCACAGAGATATAGGACAGTTGCTGGGGGTCCAAATGTACAGTCACTGGAGACAGGGGTCATAGGATCTAGCCCCTCTCTGAATTTTTTTTTTCCTTTTGCCTAGTTAAAGAGTCTTATCCCTTATCCTCTTAAAATATCAGTAATTCAACATATACTCTAGGTAATCTTCCCCTGGGAGCGCAGACAGGAAGGATGCACCCTGTGTTTCCGAGGCTGACAAGGACCTGGATGCTCCTGCGTGGGAGGAAAAGGGCACTGCTGGGCTATGTACAGGAGGAAGGACCACTTTTTCACCATACTGACTTCTCAGTCCTCTCGTGCTTCACAGAGAGGACCAGGCATTGAGGTGGCACAGGCTGGTTCCTCTTCCAGACCCCACTGAGATGCCACAGCCCCCTGCCCAGGAACACCTTGCAGCCACCAACTGCCCGCAGCGGCGCTCCTTCGTCTCTGGTTACATCAGGAAGAGGAGGAGGTCTGCTCCCACCCTCAATTTTCCCAGAAACAGGGATTTTAGATGGCTGAGCCGAGTGGCAACCTTGCAACTCAATGAAGCATCTTGCGAGCAGGATTTGGGGCTCATTGGACTGCACAAACTTGATTTAAAAAAATGCACAGATCAGCTCCATTTAGGGGGTTGGGGGATGGGGGGATATCTGCTTGCCGGTACACATCTCAGCACCCCTGGCTTGTCAGGGGGCTGTGATGTGATGCTTTTTCAGGCCATGAAGTAGTTCACATCCGCACAGAGCGGGTATCAGGGGCTAGGAAAGCCAGTGGTAGCAGGCTGGCTTGGGGGCTGCATCCACCTCCCATCACCGTCACAGAGAGCAGGGGAGGGTACAGTAGCACAGCCACCAAGATGCCAATCTGCCTGTGTAGACTTCTTGAGGCTTTTTGCCCCTCTGCTAACCAAACCGTTACAGAAAAAAAAAAAAAAAAACACCACCGTTTTTGGCTAGCTTTGTTGGAAGTGCAGAACTGGAAGTCAGAGCTGCCTTCATCAGACGCCGGTGTGAAAATGTGGAGTTGATGAGATGTCAGAGTAGGAGTGAGGGGATGCTGGGAATATCTGTGGTTTATACTCATCTCCATAAAATGAAGTCAGTCTGGCAAGTCAGAAAAGAAGATGTCTAAATCCTTGCCTCTTTTTTCTGTCTTAAAGCAGAAAATTTCTCCTCACTCCAGTTTGAGATTATTTAAGTGTTTTCTGTGATGTGAGGTTTCTGCTCAAGTTTTAACAATGGACATTCCTTAATAGCCAGCCTTTCTTGCTTATAACACGTACCACTTGAAGGGGAACTATTCATGGATTTATTTTTTTTTCTCTGAACAGCAGGAGGAAGAGTGGTGAGTTCTCCCTCTCTCTCCCTCTCCCTGCTTTCAGCCGGTAATGACAAACCCCGAGGTATTAGGAGACTCATTAAGACCAACTCTGCCAACGTTTGTGTTTGTTTTCCCACTTAAAGGCTTTCACTTAGAAATAATTTCATATAATGGCACTGAATAAAGGGAACTTCTCACATCTGCCCTTTGCAGGAATGGTTTCTTTGTGCTGGGATTCTTCAATCTGTGCTTTCTTGGAAAACCTTTTTTTTAATTTTTTTTTTTTTTTTCCCCAGAGCAAAAGATTAGCTTAGATTATCTGGTGGGGTAAGAGAGTGTCTGGGGGACAATCACGGGCAGTAGCAGCTCTAGGACTTTTTAGCCCATGGGCAATTTAACAGAAAAAGTTGTAGGAGATGTACGTGTCTGTGCACGCACGCACACGCGTGTAATGCAGGGGAGGTCTAAGACAACGACAAAGTACTAAACATGGCCGTCCTAGATTACTAATTAGCATGGTAATAGGAACAAGATGAGGACACTTTCTTCTACACTTCCCTTTTCACACTCAGCCCAGGTTGCTACATGTCTGTCTCCGCAAGCTTGGAGATTGCCGGCAAAATTCCCATTGAGGGCTACGGTGTATGAGCACAAATGCAGGAGAACCCTGTAACGTGAACTTGTCACCTGTTACTACAAGTTTGAAGGAGTTTTTTTGTAGTTACCTTAGTTGCCCAAGACTAGTAGACCTCCCCTAAGTTATGCCACTTCTGTCACCGTTAAGAAAGAACGACAAAGAAAAATTTTAACAAAGTTTATAAATTTCTGCTGGGTTTCTCCCAACAGCCCAAGGCAGCTCCTCTCTGATCATAGGTGTTTTTTCCACTGAAGTGGGGACTTTTGCTGTTGCTTGTTGTGGCTGGGATTTTTCTGACAATCTTGTCTAACCTGGTGTGTTTCTGGGGCCAGGAACAAGTTCTCTGTCACGGTTTTCTCTGTCACAGGAGCTGTGCTTCAGGAAGCCTGAAATAGGGTAACCTATTTTGGGGTGCTTTTTGCACTATTTGCACTATGACTCCAGAGATGTGGCTCCTCCAGAGATCTAGCTGCGGTACTGCCTGGCTATGTGATGTTCACCAGATTACTTCATCTTCTGTCCTCTATTTTATAAAGTTAGACTGCAAGACATTTAGGTTGAGACCTGCCATTTCCTGCCCTTGCATGGAATGTCTTGAATGCCCTCAGGAAAAATGATAATCAAGAAGAAAACAACCCAAAGAAGAGAGAGAATTCTTCCCCGGCCACACAGAAGCTGGGTGGTGAAATGGTAAGAAGTAGTCCTGGATATAGTCAGTTCTCCTACAGGGAGTGGCTGGCCTTCACTTCAGTGTTGATTCCTTTCACCCCTGGGGCTTAGAAATTATTTTTCCCTTCCTGTGAGAGTTATTTGTAACCTGTCCCCCTTCACATGGAAAGCTGATGTGGCTCCAGGCTTGGACCTGTGTCCCTTTCCAGCTGTGCCCAGGCATGACAGGCGATTCTCTCCCCTTTGCTCCAGATGACAACCTTTCCCATTCTTCTCCTCCAGCATCTGCTGCCTATTTTGATCAAACCGAGCCTGCCTCTTCCTTTTCCTTTAATTGTGTTGAAGAAATGAAAAGCATTTGGCTGGGAAATGTTTCCTCAGAAAGGTAAAAAATATGTTCCATAAGCAATACTGAGCTTTCAGCTTCCTGCACAAGGCAGGACAAGATCCTTTCCTCTTCTCCCGTCTGTCCCTTTAGAGATGATCTCAGGGTGAAACACTGCAAATGGTTAACCAAAAATGGGAGTATTCTCTCCCCTAGGGACCGATTTGCAACAAGAATTAGAGAAAGGATTGTTTTATACAGCACGTGTGTCTAGTGCCATGGGTCATGACTAGATCTGACAAGTTCTCCTCTCCTCCACACTTCATGCCTTCAAATAAATTTTATTTTAAGATTTTCCACAGACAACAGGCTAGTGCCTGGGAAGGTAATGAAAGTTGTCTCTTTTGGACATTTTCAGGTTTCTTCATTGTCATTGGAACTGCAACTACATGAAGATCAAAAAAGTATGTCTTGACATCTTGTGTTAGTGCCTCCCAAGGTTGCTTTTTTTTAACTTTTTTGGTTTTGAGATTATTTTGCTGCTGAACTTAGATCATAACATTGCTATTGTGGGCCTGGATAACTAATTAGCCTAGAATTAGAAGATGGAGTTTTTGCCATCAAGGTCATTGGCTTCACTCCAGTCCAGGCTCTACATTGTCCTTCTTTGCTCTAAGGGACCTCACAGGATGGTTTTCCTTGGTGGGGACCGTGGGAGGTCATCTGAGCTGACATCCCCATGAAGGTACAGCTGTCTTCACAGTTAGATCAGGCTGCTCAGGGCTGTGTCCAGCTGAGTTTTCAGTATCTCCAAGGGTGGAGAGCTGCAGCCTCCCTGGGCACCTCTTCCAGGGTGTGACCACTTTCACAGGGAAAAATATTTTTCCTTACATGCAGCCAAGATGTCACTTTTTGCAACCTGTCTTCATTGCCTCTTGTCCTCTCCTCTTCACGCATCACCTGCTCTGGAAGCTCAGCTGGCAAACCATGTCAGGAGAAGGATGCGTGATGTGAATCTGCCCTTCCAGGTCTGTTTTCCTAATTTGCAATCGTAAGAGAGCACCTGTGAGCCATTTATATCTGTACCACTGTTAGACAATTGCTCTCTGAAGCCTCTGAGACACTGTCAAAGACCTGTGTTTGTCCTCTGCTATTTACCTGAAAGCCAGATCTCACCTCCCCCTGGAAGCATGGTGTCAGGACAGTAACAAATCTGCCCTTGTTCCAGTGACGGCACTAGGCTACTTTATTATTGACAGTGCCAGAAGGTGGAGGACAGCTGGGTATGAGTAAAATCTGCAGAGAAAATGTGTGAGAAGAAACTTGCCAGACTTTTCTCTGATCTTTGCATTCCTGAACATCTTTGACTGAAGAGCTATTCCTCAGTGCTTGGATATACTGGCCAGAAAATGCCTCCGTTGTGTGCTGTCGGTGTAGCCATCCAGACAGACAGAGGGATCTGCTGGGAAATCAGTTTTCCATGTGCAAGAGGGAGCAAACAGAAGAGCGTGACCAGGCTTACTGAAATGGAAACTAGCCGAAGAAGATCAACGAGGAGGAAAGGCTAACCTGCCTGTGAACTCAGAGCTATAGGAGAAGCACCAGAGCAGGATGGCTTAGGATGAGAAAAAGAATGCACCTGCACAGCCGGAATGAGCATTGGGTGGCTTGAGAAAGTCCAGATGGTGGGTGCTGGTGTCTTCAGGTGCTCAAGCTGTTACCTCCATGGTCAGTGCCGTGGTAGCCAAGGCAGGCACAAGGGGAGGAGGAGAATGCTCCCAGGGGGCAGGCAGAGACCCTGCCACCAAGGACACGTCCGAGGCAAAGTCCCCGAGGGCTTTTCCAAGCCGTTAGTGACCCACTGTACTTGCTAGATGTGCTCGGTGAGGTGTGTCCTGCCCAAAACCATAAAGGAGAAAAGAAGCAAAGTTTGTCTCTGGTTTATGAAAGAATGGAGGTGGAAATCAGGCATGTAGTTCTGTCTGTGCTGCCCCGTGTCTCTCTGCCCTCAGAGACAGGGCTTACCAAAGGGACGTTACTTGCCTTTCCCTGTTGCGTGTAACCTTTGGGCTATATTTTGCCTTGAATTCAGCGATATAACGTACGAAGAGTCTCACTCGCGCAGCCTGCTTCCCCTGATGCCTGTGAGGATTTCCTGCTGGCTGGGCTGGCCTTTCCCTGTTTTGTTTGTTCTATATATACCCACACTTATATGGCGTAGGGTTATTTCAGGCAGAACAAGACATCTCCCCTGCAGGACGGCGCTTGTGGGTGTCATTTGGGAAGGCTCTTGTGAGTCTTCATTAGGGCTCATAAGTACTCATAGAGTACTTACTCTAAAGCTGGACGGCACTAAAGACGGCTTATCAGTTAATGCTATCCCTGGATCTTCCCCTCCCTTTTCCAGAAGTGCCCCTGCCTTCTGCCCACACAGATTCTGTATAAACTGTATTTCCATCTGTTTGGCTTCGTGGACACCTATCGGATTCCCTTTCCCGTGCTGAGTTACAGCAGCTCCCCACTTAGCCTGTACCCACATCCAGCCTCCGTAAGCTGGCCAAATAAAAGTGGTTTTTGATTCATGGTCACTCCCACAAATATTGCAAAATTTTGCATTTCCAAACGTTTTCAGCAAATCCAAAAAAGTCCCTCCACAAATATTGCTTCTCGTACATAGAAATGTTATGACAACATCAATTAAGAATATATCTGACATTTCCCAGATCAGGAAATTGAGCGACGGCCAATTTGGCTTCTCTCTTTCCTCTACAATTTGCAGGCAAAGGAGAGAGAGGGGAGCAAGGGCCTGGAGATGCTGTTTGCTCGTCGTGAGATGTGTTTGCTCGCCGTTAGTTGATAGCTAATTAAGTTAGCTCTCTGCTTCTTCCCTGGGAACTGGCCTGGGAGGTGCTGAGAAAGCTCATATGTTCCAGCGATCCAGACAGCCCTGCTAGCAAGAAATTTGTCTCCCAGCAAGATTATTCAAGTCAAAAAAAAATTACCATGCAAACTGGAGAAACTCCAGGTTTGCAGTGAGCGGTGGATCAACAAACCATTAAAACCAGAGCACTCTGCTTTGGGAGAGCAGCACCAAAGCCTGGTACTGGAGAGGGGGAAGAAGAAGCAGAGGTTTGTCGGTGCCATGAGTCCATTCTGGTGGCGGAGGATGGACCCAGCCATCGCCCTGCGAGTTAGGAGCTGGAGCAGTGGCACAGCAACCCTTCCCAGAACGTCCCGCTGGCTTCCAAACAGGCACAGAGCGCACTGGTGAGTATTATCTCAGTGACACCCATTCCAACAGGGACGTGTTCTTCTGAGAGTCACCTTCCCCTACTGCTGTGACATGAGGGCTCTGAGGGTGACACAGACGTCTGCCCCTTTCCTTCTGTCCCACAAATATGCCTTATTTAAAACATCTCCCACATATGCGTTTATTTAAACAGTTCTTGCATTAGCAATCACTTACAATGCACTCCTGTCTTACTGGGACTCAGAGAAATGTTAACCATTGCATCTACTACTGGGTTGGAGAGGGCTGACAGTTTCAACACAGGCTTTTAAAAAATTATTCTCCCCCCTTGAAAAGCACCACATACCTCTCGCACCCACCCCAGGCTCTCGCACAGAAAGCAGAGCTGGGCCTGCTGACAGAAAGCGTGAGAAATCCCAGCGCCCAGCCAAGCTGCCAGCACAAAACCCGCACGACGAGGGACCGAGCGCTGCTCCTGACCACCGCCATGCCAGAGGAGGAGAGCAGCAGACAAAACTGTGGTGTGCCTCCCCCTGACAATTCATCCAGGGTCATATCGCCTTCCAAATCTGACCCAAAGAAAGCACGTGGCTGATGGCAGGATATTAGCTCTGTGGATACGCAGGTTATGAATTGACCATATGTGGTGTGAAACCACCTGCTATTTCTTGCTCTGGGAATGAAATCGTTAAAAAAAAAAAAAAAAAGGGGGTGGAGGGAGAGGAAAAGTGTATTTCCTGCAAAGATAGCCTTGCCTCTCCACACACACCGGCTGCACATATCCTGCAAAGAGTCTACAACAGAGTCACAGAGTGACGTGGGGTTGGAAGGGACCTCTGGAGATCATCTAGTCCAACCCCAGTTACTAAGCCTCCTAACAGGAATTCAAAGACCACAAACCCTCCACTTTCCCTATTTTTGGACTTGAAGAGGTGTGTGGGGAGGGGGGCTGGTGTCACCGCTCGCTTCCTTCCAAATAGCCTTGCCCCCTGATGCCACTTGGAGAGCAAACAGCAACAGCCATGTGACTGAAGAAACACGCTGAGGGATAACGAGGGATGTGGTCATCACTGAGATTATCAGCTGACGTGGCCACCGCAGCCTCTTCCCTGTCCCCTGCCTATCTCATCCTGTCTCTCTGTGCCCCAGATTGTGTTGACATTGAGGTGTATATCTAGCAGCAGCGGTTTTTGACAATAAAACCAATAGCTCTTTCTGTGTTATTTGGTATTAAAGAGCGGGCGGCAGCAGCAGCCTGCCCAGATAGTGTGGCTCCATGCTCTGGCCCTGCAGCATCCCGGCAGAGAGTGGGCAGGGACCACCCCGAGTACAAGGACCCCCCTGCCCTGAAGAGCATCAGCCCGTATCTCTTCCCTGCTGCCATTTCTGATATGGGTCCTGCTTCAGTTTTGCCTCCTATGGCTGCAGATGCTCTGAACAAACCTGGGCATTTTCTCCAGTCTCCAGGACTTCCCTGTATCTCTTCCACTGGACTATTTTTGCCTCGTGGGTCCCTGCCGAGAGTGTTTTTGATCTGTGCCCTAATAAGCCGCTAAACAGCAGGCACCCACTCTCTTTGGTGAGAGAAATGCTCGGGAAAGAATTTCCCAGCTGTGTGGGCAGCATGACTAGGGCAGGGGGGTTCCCAGATGCTTCACCCTGCTCTGGGCACAGAGCTGCTTCTGGCCAAGGTCTCCCTCGGGCAAATGACCCAGCCTTGGCTGCCTTCTCCACCACTGTCACTGCTCAGATTTATTTTGCCCCTCCCTGAAGGGTTAAAGGATGGTGTTTAGGTAATTCCTTCCTCGTTCCCAAACATGTGTCATCTGGGGCCTGGCATCTAGCTGTGCTTGGCTGGCCCTATAGAAGCAGAATGATGGTCTTGTTCAGCTTCCAAAGCATCATGCCAGTGATGAGTCTGCTCTGTCCTTTTAATTCATCTATGGCAGCGAGAGCTTATGCACTGCCATTCTTCTACGTTTGCAGCGTGGGCTCCTCTGAGACGGCTACAGATGTCTTCCAGGTCTTAACCCACCCATGTTTCTGCCCCACAAGCCAGCACTTCCCACAGGGTCTGCACCTCCAAGGGTGTTGGTGCTGGAACCCCAAGTCTTCCTGCCTCCCGCTGCTGTAAAGCCAGGCCGGTACAAGCTGGGAGAGCTGGGGGCTGTGCTGGTTCATTCGGGAGCTGGCTGGTGAGAAAAGGTGGTGGTGACCAAAGTCGGGCTTTCCATCGTCAACCTACGTGGAAAATATTTAAAATACAAAGAAAGAAAACCCCACACCGCAAACCAGACTGGAAGGAAACAACGTGGCCAGCAGGTGGGTTGTTGTTATTTTTTTTAGAAATCGAAATCTGCACAAATTTAAGAAGGCTGTGCTCTAATACATACATTTTTTTTTTCAGTCTAAACTGGCTAAATTAGCTGACAAGTCCTTGTGTGTGACTTGTCACATTTTCCTGCTTTTCTTTTTTTGCTGGACAATGCCACTTCCAAACGCTGATGCCACGTGTCAGCCACGTGAAGAAAAATGGTGTAATTATTTTGTTTTCGGTAGGTTTGTACTTCTTATGTACTTGGTACTTCCCAGTTTCTTCCATGTTTTAGGGAAAAAATATTTTGTTTAAACTTCAGCATCAGGAAAAAAAATCTAAGTTACGCTGTAGAAGAGGTTGTCTCTTAACTGGGTTTAAAAGCAGAGGGTGGTTCTGTAACGTGTAAGCAAAAGCCTCATCCTTTCTTAATCACCTTTACTGGTCATGTGGTTATAGGTTCCAGAAATTAGCATTAAAAAATGGAACTATCTGGCGGGGAATGTGCATGCAGGATCCGGGGCTGGAGGAGCAGTTTTCCCCAGGGGATTCCTTGCTCCATCTCACCTATGTGAGAGCAGAAAGCTGTACCCTTATCCCTTTTGCATTTCTCCGTGCCTTGGGGCTGGCTCGGCTGCTGCCCCATGGCTGCACGTGGCTGAGATGTCCCCAAGCCTTGGCCCTTGGTGTTTGCCTCCCAGGCCCTCCAAAACTCAGGCTTCAGCCCCTGTTCCTGTGCAGCGCCTGTGTCTCGGTGAAAGCAAAGAAGGCCTGTGGGGTGGGATTTTTCCCAAGTACTGAGCTTGTGTGGCCATGTCTTCTCACTTGCTGCCCCTTGGAGAGGCCACCCCAAAGCATCTTCTCCAGAGAGAACCTCTGCCCATCACAAATATACTCAACTTCACTCACAAGAGAGGGGGGTGGTCACCAGGGGACCACAGGGGGCTGGTTCCACAGCAGAGCTGCAGGCTGGGCTGGACACAGCTCCTCCTTGCCAGCTGAGCCACTCTTCCCACCACCCAAGGAGGACCTTCCCAATGCTCTGCCCATGCGCCGTTGCCCCAGGTTTGGCTGTCTCCTCTTCAAAGAGCAGAGCCCTCCTCCGGGATGCCGTGTGGTGGCTGTACCAGCCCCAGCGACGCCTAGAGCCAGCAGCGCCAGGAGCTCTGAGGGGAGCTAATTAGACTCTTATTTATTTAGATAAATGTAAAGTAGGCTTGCAGCTGGTGACTGGCTTTTTCTCTCTGCAGGGCACAGCAAGCTGCTGCCGACTGCACAGGCAGTGTCTCTCGCCCCTCATTTAAGGGAAGCCCTGAAGGGATAAATGTATTTCCTTTACTCTTCCTCCAAGAACATTGTGCCAAGTAGACTGTGATTTGGCCTTGATTTTCCATGGGACATTTGTGCACAGGACCTGGATGCACCTACCAATAAATAGAACTCGCTCATCACCAGTTTGACATTAGGATTTTGCTTACCAATTCTCTCATGATTAGACATTTTGACCTATTACTGGTAGAAAGCGCTGTGTAGGTAGGCGGTGGCGTTTTGACAAATTGTTTGTTTAATCAGATCCAAATGATGCTGTAGGAACAGCGGCAGAAATCCTGGTCGTGGGTTCAGACCTGAAATGTTAAAGCCTTTCATGCTCGTGGTTCTGCACGCAGAATAGACATTTGTGCCCAGAGCAATGGAAAGGGATGGGGCTTTGACTCATCATCTCAGCACGGACGTCCCTGGGAAGCACCATTTGGCCTGGTCTGCTCCCCACCTGCATCTTTCTGGCCTGAGCACTGATGCTGTGTCCAGTCAGTTTAAGTTCAAAAAACCTCTGTGCTTCCTTCCACCAAGGGGCCACACGTGCTACAGGCTGCCAAACAGCAAATAACCATACGAGCCTTTAAAGCAGCCCAGGCACAACAGGGTGGAGGAGAGGCAGGGTGGCAGAGTCTCCTGATGTAACAGAGACTTCCCAGGCACCTCTGTCTCCAGCAATGATGTCTTGGGGTAGGTAAGAATCCAAAAGGAACTGGAGGAGGAAAGCAAACAGGTGAGTCAGTTGGCACATGGGCCCTTGAACATGAAGACAGCAAAAGCACAGTGCACCTAATGATGTCTCGCTCATCTTGCTCTCAGTCTGGGTCTATAACACATTAGGGCAGCTTTGCTGGGGAGCATTTTTCTTCTATATCGTTAAAGATGGGCTGTGGACTACTTGCTTCAGATGTCCTCTGGGTTCCTAGAAGAGGACCCATAATCACAGGAGCAAAAAGGCAACTATTTATGGTAGGATGCTCTCAAAAAAATTGTAGTATCAACATGCTATTTGACAAGGAAGCCCTCAAGCATGAATGGGGGAGGAACCACAAATAGCTATGACCTACCACAAAAATTCAAGGACCTGGTATGCATTTTGTGCATTGTAGGATCATGTCCTAGTGCAGTGGTGTGACACAACATGTCTTGACCAGCCTGGTTAGTAGCTTAGTTTCAAGATATCACCCATCTGTTACTAAAACAGAGTGTTTCTTCTACGTTATGGCTTGACATCGTTTTGCTATTGGGGAAAAAAGGCTACTCTGTGGCTCTTAAAAGGGTTTGGAAACAGGTAGCTTGGTCCATCCTTCTCCTTCTTGCCTCTTCTGCTTCTGATCCTCAGATCTAGGTAAGTGTTTCCTTGACAAGTGTCTTCAGTGGACATATTCAGACTCTGACCTTGGGATGTGATCTAGGAGAGAATAAACGAATGAAGGTATGTCAGAGAGCAGCATGTGTGATGCACCAGGTTGACAGGGCATGAATTGTGGCTGCAGGATTCCTGTGGGCTAAATTTCCCAGATGAGGTTATGAATATGAATGAGTCAATCCCTGAAGTCCTTCATGGGAAAAGATGAAGGTGACCTTGCTGGCAGGAAGGACAAAGTGTACCCACTACCATTCTGGAGCTTGCTCTTCTGGTGCTCCCAGTTCTGTTTGAAGCACAACAGACTACAGAAAAGTTGGCAAGAATGTTCCCACATGGCTTTTCCCAGAGTCATTTTTAGACTCAGAAGAAGTGAAATAAAGATGATAAGATCTGTACTGACAAGGATCAAAGTCTAACCATGTTCCAACAAACTTCTCCAATTTTCATATTTCTGTAGTATCAGAATCGTTTTTCTAAACCAAACTTCTGAACAAGCACAGTGCAACCTGCCATCTGATGGGCAAAAAGGGAGGAAGTAAAGGCATATTACATTTTACTTCTGTTTGTAATTAACGTGACATTTTATGGTGAGTGAAACTAATTTTCTCCAAATATATTAGATATGAGAAACATAGCTGACAATTTAACGTGGTAGGAAAATAAAACTGGTGCATTAGAGGCAGGCTGGAGAGGTTTTGATTAACTGATGTCCTTATCCAGTATGGCAACAGCCAGGACTTGTAACTACATAAACCACTATCCTGTTCTTGTGGGCAGATGCTCCCTTCTAAGGTGGTTTAGAGGTAGAATTTACCTCTGCCTCAGGACAATATCTCACAACCCGACAGAGACAATACATGCCATGGGTTTGCAGCTAAAGTATGCTACCTAAAGCTGTATTTTTGCCCTTTCCCGCCTGTTTCACAAAGAGCTTACAAGTAGAGTCATTCATTAATTAAATAACTCTCCCTCTACATCTGTGCAGCCCGCTCCCGCTCTAATGCATTTGATACACCAATGCGGTGAATGGTGGTGAATGCCCTGGAATGGTGACTCGAGTGTCCCACATATGATTCCTTCCACTGTGGTAGGCGACAGCGATAAGTTGTTTAAGATCCATCAGCTACACTAGATTTAGCACTTTTTTTTTTTAAAAAAATAAGTTTTGTCATGGAAGAACAAATTGTGTCATTCACAAGAATAATCTCTCCTACAAGGAAGCACTTTGAACAATGGAGGTACAAGTGCTATAATTACACAAACTGCAAACGATCAAATCACGTCACATCTTTAGCTAAAACAATTAGGGCTAAATGACAAAGAGTTAGGTACAGGTGCATATCCCTCAGCAACTACTGAGCATAACTTTTCCAAAGCTGGTTGAGGTATTTGCTTCCTGCCTCACACACCGTGTACCAAAAGGGTCTGAACTATCCCTAAATTAACCTCTACAAGGACAGTCCAGAATAAAGACTAACACACGATAATAACACTGAGATTTACCCATTTTCTTACGTGGATTTTGCTGCCTGCTGGGAACTTGGAGTGGACACAGAAGTACTGTTATTTGAACCCACTTATGTGATTTCAATTAAATTATGATTTCAGACTAGAGTAGGTGTGTGGATGCATGCCATCTCTACACCTTGACTCTCTATTTAGAGTTACCTCCAACTCTAGCATGGTCTTTTTAAGGGACTTTCTACTCCTAACAGCCTGGAGTGTGTCACCATGTCTCTGTCAGGCATTGGGATATCCATTGTCTTCACATGTATGGGGTTTTTTTTCCCCCCCAAAGGAGACTGATAAATTGTAAGAAGTAAGGAAGAGAGGTTCCTGTCCATTTAGAGATACTAAATTGATGCTATCCATCTGTTAGCTAGGAAGAAGCAGGTTTCATGGGCTATTTACAGCCCATGAGGAGGTAAGCTTTGCTGAGCTCTACCCACCTGGGACAGGTATTTTTACCTGAAAATGGCAGAATTGTGTCAGGCAGAGCACCATCAGCAGAGTAGAAGGCCTAAAGTGGCTCAGTTATCAGGACCAGGGGTTGCAGGAAGTCCCAAAGGCAAGAATATACTGAACAGAAAGCGTTCTGGAAAATGTTTAGGTGATATTTCATGCTACACAACCAGCACTTTAGGCGAGTGCAAGTAAGCGGAAAAAGCTTGGCACAGGAACAGGACTCTGCTTTGGGAAGCTATTGGAAGGAAAGACTTTACTCTGAAGCTTTTTGAGTTGGAGTAACTAGCTACATAACTGGGGAACAGAAGTGCCTTGCAGGGAGACCGGAGTCATTGGAGTCCGTCTCTAAATATAGTAACCATTTCATTAGGCCTTGCATTGCAGTAAAGTCAATGTGATTTTTTTTTTACTGAGTGATTTTTACCGAGTGATTTGGGGGATTGGCAAACTGTCATCTTTCCTTTCCACTGGGAGCAACAGGCTGAAAAGGGGCTAACGCTCCAGTACCAGTGCTCAGCGCTCTGACAGAAGACCAGAGATCCCCAGGGGCCCGTGGGCTGCTCTCCCATGAAGCAGCGAGACCCCGTTCGGAGGCATAAACCCCGTGGGCAGGTGGTCAGAAAGCACCTCTAGGTGGTAAAGTAACCAGTTTCCAATACAGAGGATGATCAAGTATTTTTGCATTTATGGTCTGCCTCGTAAGACCCCAAGGTACTCCCTGGGCTGGCTGCCCCTGCAGAACATCTCCAGGGCTTGATTGCACACTTCATCCATATGCGTAAAGACAGCAGCTGGTTTTACCCAGGCTTTCTTCCTCTCTTTTATCCATGTAAAATTATCTTTCCTCCTGAAGAATTGCAACGAGGAAGAAAACAGCAAATTTAGGCTCCTTTCATTCTTTTTTTTTTTTTTTTACCCCCAACATAAAAATAGCTTCCAGCAGTGCCTGCCGTGCAGATGTGTTTCTCCTTAATGTGCATCCTCTGAGATGTGTTGGTTCTTTTGGGAGGGAGAGAGGAGAATGCAGAAATTATATCAACATGGCCACAAAAAGGGGGAATAATCAAGTTTGTCTCCGGTTCTTGGCTTTTTTCTCTGCTCTCTTGCCCTTTAGACCATAGGCTGAGGTCTGTGGGGTGCGAAGGCCATTCAGAGACAGGGACAAGCCAGAGGACAGGCAGAGAGAAGGGCAGAGAGAGGAAAGCCAGCCCAGCAATGGCCTTCAGAAAGAGCAGATTTAATAGCAGCGTATGCATAACCTCAGTGGGGATGATGACTTTCTCTGCAGCTCTTAAAACTACTCACCTCCTGCCTTGAAGAAAACACTTCACAGAATCACAGAATCACATGGGGTTGGAAGGGACCTCTGGAGACCATCTAGTCCAACCCCCCTGCCAAAGCAGGTCCACCCAGAGCATGTTGCACAGGAACGTGTCCAGGTGGGTTTTGAATGTCTCCAGAGAAGGAGAATCCACCACCTCTCTGGGCAGCCTCTTCCAGGGCTCTGCCACCCTCAAAGTAAAAAAGTTCCTCCTCATGTTTAGGTGGAACTTCTTATATGCAAGTTTGTGCCCATTTCCTCTTGTCCTGTCACTGGGCACCACTGAAAAAAGACCGGCTCCATCCTCTTGGCACCCTCCCTTTAAGTATTTATAGGCGTTGATGAGATCCCCCCTCAGTCTTCTCTTCTTCAGACTAAAAAGACCCAAGTCCCTCAGCCTTTCCTCATCAGAGAGATGCTCCAGGCCCCTCATCATCTTTGTAGTCCTCTGTTGTACCCTCTCCAGTAGTTCCCTGTCCTTCTTGAACTGGGGAGCCCAGAACTGGACACAGTGCTCCAGATGGGGCCTCACCAGGGCAGAGCAGAGGGGGAGGATGACCTCCCTCGACCTGCTGGTCACACTCTTCCTGATGCCCCCCCAGGATGCCATTGGCCTTCTTGGCCACAGGGGAACATTGCTGGCTCATGGTCATCCTATTGTCCACCAGGACTCCTAGGTCTTTTGCCTCAGAAGTGCTCTCCAGCAGGTCAGCCCCCAACCTATACTGGTCCATGGGTTTATTCCTCCCCAGGTGCAGCACCCTACACTTGCCCTTGTTGAATTTCATCAGGTTCCTCTCTGCCCAACTCTCCAGCCTGTCCAGGTCTTGCTGCGTGAGAGTAGGTCCGTTCTTCTGTCACAAGACAACACAGAAGTGTCTGTTCTGTGTGGCAGCGGGTGTCCCTGCATTGCAAACAGATCCACTAAGGGTTGAAGTGCTGGCCACCAAATTGTTCTTAAGTGGGCTGACCCACGGGTGTTTGAAGGAAGCAATTTATTGCTGTCCTTTATTCTGGGCTGATTTCGAATGAACCACCTTTACATAAAAAAGCTGTGTACTTTGGCCTCTCAACTGCTGCTCTTCGGGAGAAAGCTAGGCAATACAGTGAAGTGAGCCGAGCTCAATCACGCTTTAGCTTTGTAGAAAGGAACAAATCTATGAGGGCCAGGGCTGGCAGCAAACCCAAGGTTTCCCAATATATGAGTCTGCTTTGCCATCTCCTGCCATCTGGAAGGCTTTTTAGCTTTTCCCCTGGTTACAGATATCCCACAGATTGAGGTTCTGGCTCCAAGCGAACTGTTGCCCTCTCCCAGCTGTGGCTGTGGGTGAAGGTTTCCTCGGCAGCAGCCGGCACAAGAGCCTGCTTTATACTCTGGCATGAGCTCCAGCAGCCACGGTGCTGTGTGAGAAGGCACACAGCCGGGAGCAGCTCACGTCTCTTAAATTAACTTGCCTCCTGCCTTTACTCTTTCCTTTCCTGGTCTCTGTGCTCTGCTTTCTCTCCCTTTGGATTCCTGTCCCCAGTCCAAGATACTCTTTCTTGTCAATCTGCACTTTTTGGCTTTAATTCAACATCGGGCACGCTCTGATTGTCACTGGTGAAGCCTTTGCAGGATGGGTTACTCCATTTAGAGGAGTCTCCTGGGAGACAGAGATGAGATTTATTCCTTGCAATATCCAAACTAGTTCCACTTGTACTTTAATCATGAGAAAGCAAACCAGGACTGATGGATCTGATACTGACAGCTGAAGGCTGGGATCTCCGGGCAGGCTCCCAGCCCAGGTCAAAAAAAGCAGTCCCCTCAGGTATGAGCCCTCCTTTGTCCTTCGCAGCAGGAGCTCCGGGTGCAGTTGTGAGCTGTATTGGTTCATACAGGCTGTGAACCAACAGGGGAATCACCAAGCAAAAGAACAGTAGTATCTGGAGACGACAGTTGGTGCTCATCACATTAAAACACTGTATTTGAGGAAGATGAGTTTGTTTTTTTTTTTTTCTGTTTAAATACTAAACCTGTTTAAAGATTAATTCCAACTTTTTTAATCAATGCCCTCGATATTGGACAGAAAGCCACAAGCAACTCCTTGGACAGCACCTTTCCCTGCTTCTCCCTCCTCCGCTGTGTCCTCAGCCAGACCACCAGGACATCCCCGGAGGGGACCTGAGGAGCAGCCCACAGGCTGCTGTCACCTGGGGACTTTCAGCTGGAAGCTGCTGAAGACCAGCAGTGATTCCTACCCAGATTCACATCTTTGGGTTTCTTTTTTCTCCCTTCTTGCTTCTCAGTGACACAAGTAAGAGGGTGATTATATAAACAATGAATGAGAAAAAATAGGTCTCCCCAAAACATGCCAAATAATTGTTTAAGAAAGTGCCAGAAGGGGATGGAGACTGTCAAAAATTAGTGAAGGAAATAAATATTTTCCCTCTAGGAAGGCCCAGCCTGGACAAGGATGGCATATAGGACATCTGTAAAGGGTCCTGTGCTAAGGTGAGGGGCTGGCAGCTGGCACCTATCAGCCTGGCCTGCAATTCCCACCTCTCCGGTGGCCATCCCCCTTCTCTGATACATATGAGGGACCCTTTTCAGTTCTTCGAGCACCCGGCTTACAGTTTTGTAGCTGCATTTTGCCTCCTGGATGGGCTGTTTGGAGAAAAAGCTGGTTTTATAAATGCCCCATAGATTGCAGGTGCCTGCGGAGCCTAGTTCACTGTTTGCCCGGTACCCTCGGAGCTTGGGCTATTTCTGCAGCGATGCCCACAAGCAGACTGACAATGCTTCGAGCAGCCAAATTAGACCAGCGGGTGCTGAAACCCCCACACTGCCTGATGACACTGCGCAGTGTCGCCACAGCAGGAAATTATAGACCCTGTCACTTATTCAAATTTTTTTTAAAAGGATTAAATTTTTCTATGGATGGGATTTGCATGTGAAATGATACTCATTAGGAAATAATTATGAGATAAGGCCGTCATTGTGTGCTTCAAGGCATGGCTGATTTCCATCTGCATCAGGAAGAAATCAATGCCTTCCCACTCTTGGAAACACTCTTTGATGGTAAGGTCATGCTTTTGTTACTGATCTTTGAGTCCGCCTCAAGGGACCGCCTGAATCAGCAGGGCCCTTGACCTGTCCTTAAATAGAAGTAAGACATATATATGTGAGGAACCAGCGCTTTCCTTTAGTTTGGAGGTGAGGTTCCACGGTGTCTGGGCTCTGGTGCCCGCGGGATCAGCTGGGACCAGGCTGCTGTGACCTGGTGAGTGACATCTGCCTTGTCCACAGCTTTCCTCTCCCCAGGAGCACCTCAGCTGTGCTTGGGAGCTCCAGGCAGCTCAGCGTTCCTCACCAGAGTAAGCTCTCACTGCTCCCTGTATTCTATCCATGTACATCTCTGATGGGGTTGTGTATCAGCAATGCCTTTGAGTGGGGACAGGGATATGGAGAGCCCATTCTGGAGGCAGACATAAGCCCCAGACCACCTGGCCATGGCCAGTAATGCCCAGCCTGCTGGAGCCTGGCATCCCTCTGGGGAAATGGTTTGACTCTATCCCATCATGAGTGCCTTTCGGGAAGGGATGTACAACATGAATTTGTTCCTTTGTTACAGAACACCTAAACCCCCTCATTTTTTCCAGCAAATAGAACAAAAAAAGAAAGGGAGAGAAAAGCATAACTCTATCTGTGAGTCCATTTAGAGATGGCAAAGAGCTTCTCCATGAAATATTACGAAACCTACTGCGAAGAGCACTTTAGTAATGCTTCCTTGTTTGCACACTGAGCTCCTGCAGGGTTTTTAGGACAGGGCTTTAAAGAAAACAAGCAAACCTCATAGTGTCTCAGCCTAAGTGTAACAACAGCTTTAACAGACCAGAGGAAATTGTTCTGATCTAGCTTTTTTCCTGCAAACACAGAATATTTGGAGATTTTTCTGCAAAATAAGAGCTTGGAAGTAAATTAGTGTTTGCCTGAGTTCCAGGTAAGACACAGACCGACAACATACATATATAGAGAGGAATATATACACATGTAAATATACATTACACATGTATATATACACATGTATAGAGGAATGATAGGACAAGGGGTAATGGTTTTAAACTAAAAAAGCGTAGATTCAGACTAGAAATAAGGAAGAAATTCTTTACACTGAGGGTGGTAAAGCACTGGAACATGTTGCCCAGAGAGGTGGTAAATGCCCCATCCCTGGAAACATTCAAGGACAGGTTGGATGGGCCTCTGAGCAACCTGATTTAGTTGAAGGGGTCCCTGACCATGGCAGGGAGGTTGGACTAGATGACCTTTAAATGTTCCTTCTAACCCAAACTATTCTATGATTCTATGATAATATGAAATCTGAGAAAGACAAATGAGTGTGCGTGCATCACCTCCCCACAGTGGCACATGTACACCGGTGTGAGAAGCCCATGGTGACTCTCAGCCACCTCGGCTGGCTCTGCATCCCATCCCTGAACCTCCAGGCCCTGTTGTACTGGGGAGAGAGCTCAGTTGCAGCCTGCCCTGGCTGCTGAAAGTTCAGAAGGGTCTTTACAAGCTGGGCTTCTTTGCAAAACTCACAGAAGGACTCTGCAGAAAGGAAAGCTACTGACAGCCTCCTGCAGGTGAGATGGCATAGAAACACACATAAAGGAATACTCTCATGGTTCATAACCACCACAGTGAGCTGTTGATACCTGAGCTGTTACATTGGTGTGATTAAGAATCACTTTGTCTCCTACGGCAGGCAAAGATGTATTAGCAAAGGAAACACACAGGTAATGTTATTATGCAGTAAAGTAATTAAATACAGGCCTTCAGAAGCAGAGCAGCCTGGGTGCCTGCTGGCACACAGACTCCTGCTCCCGGCTGCCGCCTCCTCTGGAGCAGCGGGTACCCGAGGACTCTGCTCCCCCTCGGGAAATGCCAGGCACTTGGGAGCTTTCCTGTCCCCTCCAGAGAGCAACCAGAGGAGACAAGTGCCCTCTTCCCAGCCCCATTCCCTTGTTCCAAAGGGCAGAGATGTTTCAGCAGAGCACGTCAGCTCTTCCACTCTGGCAAACACACACATGCTACTGGCACAGCAGTGTGACCAGGGACTGGCTTTGTAGCCCCTCCATCCCTGGGGCAGAGCCAGCCACTGAGAATGATTCATCTCCTGCCAGGCCTTGCTAATGACAGAAATGCTAGCCATCTCAATCACTGAATCAATTAACATTTCCACTTACTCTGATCCCCATTAGGATCACAGTCCTGAATGCTGTTGGGCAGGGACGGTCTTTACCTGAACCTCTTTGTGATGCGACTTCCCCTTCAGGCTCCAGAATCATGCAAAAAGAATGTAAAAACCCTCCAGCTTCTCCCTGGCTTGATCCCTGGGATGGCAGCTACCAATGGCTCCCTCCAGCAAAGATGTCCACATGTGCCTGCAAGAAGCTTCCAAAACAGGGCAGATGATGGGAACGTGGGACGGGAGAAATAAAACCTGTTTCGTTCCCCTTGTGTGTTTGCAAACGATGGAAAAAAAAAAAAACAAAAAAACAGAATCAAAATAATGTCCAATTCAGCAACACTTCGAATGGCGTGGAGTGAGCAATTTCTGGCACGGGCTCTGAATTCCAGGTCTGATTCATGAAAACTTGGATACAGAAGGCGCACTGTGCAGTGAGAGCCTGGGAAGGCAACGCAGCATCACGCTGGATAGTGAGCTGAGCAATGGGGGGGGGGGGCTGTCATTCGGGGTGCTTCCCATCTGCTTTACAGAAGCATCAGCTCACAAACGCTGTCTAAATGTGAGTGGCGTAGCCGGCTGCCCTGCTTTTTTCCCCGGAGGACGTTATCTGTGCCTTTTCAGCAATTTAGGTGTGAAGTGTTTCACCTCTTGTGCTAGCGGCAACACGAGGAGCAAAGCAATACAGAGTTTGGCCCAGAGAATTCATTCAGCGATGGTTACAAAAATGGATCGCTTTTCATCTGAAGCAGACACACTACCATGACAATGCAGCGACAGAGGCAGAGGTGGAGGAGCAGCCTGACAATGCGGAGAGGGTCTCTCTCCCCGCAGGAACTTCCCGCCCGGCGTCGGAGCGCGTGGATGTTTAGTGAACCTGTAACCTGGCTCTCACCACCCCGGTTTGAACCCTGGTGTCGGCACTTCTGCTCCTCTTCTTGCTCCCTCTTCTAGATGAGGCTGATCTGTGAGTGTTGAATCCCTGATGTCTGCCAAGGAGTGAGGCTCAGGGCACGCAGGGTCGCTCTGGTGGTCGTGGGCATCAGCAGGACGCCCACCTTTCACTCCAAACACATCCCTGCCCAAAGACAAACAGAACGAGGCCAGGCAAAACCAGCATTCTCCTCAAGGAGAGAGGAGGACTTTGGGGAGAACTGACCCAGGACCTCATGCCACGAAGGGAATTAACTTGCAGCACCAGAGACAAGATGCCGCGTGTGACTTCTTCACCCGTTGGAGACTTGGCTGTCAATGGGAACCTGCCAACAAGTAGCCTGAGAAGAAGTAAAATGGTTAGGATGCCTCGGAGGGAAAAGCAGATCACAGCTTGGCACGAAGCTACTCTCGTTGGCAGGGCATAATTGACGTGAAATAAATTGCAAGCCAAAAAAAAAAAAAAAAAGATAAATCAGTCTGTTCTTTAGGGCGCTGCCTCTAATAGGGGTTGAACGCTTTCTATTTCGAGCTGAATTATTCTGATGTGTGAAGCGTGACAGATTGAATCGCTGCCCGGCATCTTATTAGGTTTATTTACTAAAAGGCAAAAAGCATGGGAAGACAAGGTAATCATACTAGAAGTCTGCCTACCCCTCCCCATCGTCTCCCTCACCCCACAGCCCAGCGACATGCTATTAATTTTATTAAATGAGAAAGAGGTGGCGGGGACCCTTGGTAGACAAACCACTGTGCTGTGTCACCTTGGCATCACCAAACGATTCCCCGTGGCTGTCCCAGAGGCTGGGTGTCCCCCACGCAGAGGCTCAGGGTGGGAAACGGCCCGTACGGCGTGATTTGGGAGGCACGGTCAGGATGCTGATGCTCTGCCCTGCTCTGGGGCTGGGTCTCGTGCTCTCTCATGCCTTTGGGGGAGGCAGAGAACAGGGGAGGGGGCTGGGAGATGGCCAGCTTTTCTCCTCTTTCTCATATTCGAGCAAGAATTCAGACTAAATCCCTTCTAATGGGAGGCTGTTCCTCTATGTACCCAGCCCTCCCCATCCGCCCCCAGGATGAGGGGCGGATGAGCCCCCAGGCATTTTGGATGCATCCTCCAAGCCACACCCTGCATACGGAATTACATCTGTACACAAACCCAGAGGTCCCAAAACGAGGAAACACGCTTATTAAAAACATATTTATTACTTTAAAGGAGTCCTCAAGCAGCACTGTTATTAGCCTGTAATATTGCTGTTTGCTCCCCATTGCCTGGAGTTCTCTTTCAGAGCTCTGAAAAGAACACTTCTTTCACTGCCAATTTTCTCTTTTGGCTTCACTAAACATTTAAGGGTTAGTAGTCGTTCTGTTCACCACTGCATTATTTTTGAAGAGCTCAGCGCTGCGACAGGAACGGCGCTCATGCAGGCTCTCAAGTGATGCTCTTTGCAGAGTTTTGTTCCAGGCTGTACCCAAACGAGTTCCTTAGCCTGCAAAGAAGGGACAGCATTTTTTCTGCCCCATTTCCAGCTGCTGTAACAGGAAGGTCACAGAATCACAGAATCACAGAATTACAGAATGATACGGGGTTGGAAGGGACCTCTGGAGATCATCCAGTCCAACCCCCCTGCCAGAGCAGGTCCACCCAGAGCAGGTTGCACAGGAACGTGTCCAGGCAGGTTTTGAATGTCTCCAGAGAAGGAGATTCCAAGGAGGTCCCCAAGAGTGACTCCTGGCAAGGCAGGACACCCAACCTATGCTTTAATCCACAGGTGAATGGCAACAGGACCTGCTGCGTGTGTGTAACCTGCCAGCAGAATGACAGCCCCAGCCCCTGCTTCACCTGCCCAACAGAGATGGGAGCAGAAACCAGGACTGCGCATCCTGCAGCGGAGACGGAAAAAGAGCAGGCAAAAATCTGACCCCAAGGAAAAATGTAGGAACCTTTCTTGAAAATACATTTTAAAAAAAATACATTAAAATGTTTCATCACCGCTCAAGACCTGCATCCTTGGGCTGTTCTGAGAACGCTGCCCATCTTACACGGCTAACGAAATTCTGTCGGTCAGAGTGTGTGCCTGTCTCGGGGAAACGAATGCATTACCAGCGTGACCGAGTTCGCTTCGGTTCCCGGGTTTACAGGCTCAGATCTGTCATTTCGTTCCAACTATGTCTGTTACAGGAGTCAAGTGAGTGTGCTTTTGGATGAAGGCTACAGAACAAAGCCCCCAGCTGTCCTTCAGACCCTGATCCCCTAGCAGACATCAGATCTCAGGTTGCACTCAATCTATCCTATGCCAAAGCAAATATAATTAAAAACATTGGCCGTACAATGAACCAGAAAGAGTAAAGGTCTTAACTCTGGATCATCCGTACCTGAGATAAAAGCACTGGGCTGTTTGGATGCTTCTGTAGGATTTATAATTCCTGGCTGTGGGTTGTGTGTTTGGGGGAGGGGGTGGTGGTATAGGTTTTATTCATTCATTCATTTATTTATTTATTTTTAATCTTTAAACAGCTCTACATTTGATCCTTTGTGAAAAGCCTTTCTTTCTGGTCAGCTCTAGTGGATAAATTGGATTTCTTCACTATTAAGTTACAAGAAAAGCCCAGAAGAATGAATCAAAGGAAAGGCTAAAGTGAGCAGTGAAAAGTAGTGATATTTTTAAAAGAAAAGACAGACAGTTTACATCAGTGTATTTGGGACTGTTGGTCACTTTTATTTACCCAAAGGTTAGGAATGTGTATTTAGGTGCCTATGTTAAAACATTTTGCCCAGCAGGCACTGGGAATATTCACAGTTTTTTCAAAAGGCATGTCATCCCGGTGTGACACCGGAGTGCCAGAGGATAATGTGGGTTGGAAGAGCCCTCTGAGGATTGTTTGGTTCCATTCCCTGTTCAAAGCAGGACCAGCTTAGGTCAGGTTATTTGCCTGAATATTTCCAAGGATGGAGATTTCACAGCTATTTCAACAGGGTAACCTTTTCCAGTCCTGCACTACTTATCACTCTCATGACCGGCCACAACAGTAGTTGTGTATTTATCTCAAAAATTCGGCTCTTGTGCTCTAAATCTAAGTCCTGTGTTTAGGATCCAGCCTCCTGCTCCCTCCCCTAGGTCTCGGGAGGTTGGAATCCCAGGAGACTGCCCTTTAAATACCATCACCAAGGAAATACCTCAGGCAGGTACAGAGGAGGATGTCCCAGTCCACAGGTGACATCTCACTCTGTGAGACCCCACCCAGAGCACTGTGTCCAGCTTTGGAGTCCTCAACACAGGAAGGACATGGACTTGTTGGAACAGGTCCAGCAGAGGGCCACGAAGATGATCAGAGGGATGGAGCACCTCTCCTGTGAAGACAGGCTGAGAGAGCTGGGGTTATTCAGCCTGGAGCAGAGAAGGCTCCGGGGAGACCTCATAGCAGTCTTCCAATATCTGAAGGGAGCCTACAGGAGAGCCGGAGAGGGACTCTTTGTCAGGAAGTGTAGTGACAGGACAAGGGGTAATGTTTTAAATGGAAGAGGGGAGATTTAGATGAGATATTAGGAAGAAATTCTTTCCTGTGAGCGTGGTGAGGCACTGGAACAGGTTGCCCAGAGAAGCTGTGAATGCCCCATCCCTGGAGGGGTTCAAGGCCAGGCTGGATGGGGCTTTGAGCAACCTGGTCTGGTGGGAGGTGTCCCTGCCCATGGCAGGGGGGTTGGAACTCAATGATCTTTAAGGTCCCTTCCAACTCTAACCATTCTACTATTCTATGATCTCAAAACGTGCATGGGGTGGGTTGGTTGTGTTTGGTTTCCTCCCTCTCTGTCCACCTCAGGAGCTGATGGAGCGGATTCAGGAGCAGGGACTGTGTGAGTCCCACTGGCAGCAGCACCCCAGAATGGCTGGTTCCACCAGCAGATTTCTGGTGGTTTGAAATTCCCCATGTCCCTTCCTGCATTTAAATCACCCTCCTCTCTCACCAGAGCCTGGAAAGCATTTAATTGGCACTATTACAGATTAAGCAGCAGGAAAGTGGGGTGTTGCTGAGGGCTCAGTGTAAGCCTGCCTTGATTGCACCCACAGCCAGCCCAGCCCACCTCCCAAGAAAATACGAAAGAATTTAGCTGCAGGATGGAGTCAGTGCCTATTACTGCAGTATGTTTAGCAGAATGCAGGTGCTCAGCACGCTGAAGAAATAAAAAAGCGTTGTTTAAAATACTGCACTCTCCTGGGTGGTCTTCATCTGTCCAGGCAGAAGGCATCCAACTAAGCAACCAAGAAAATGCCCAGTAAATTAAGTGTGTTTTGCATTGTTCTCTATTTATAGCTAAATACAAGGTCTGAGGGAGGAAATTCCTCGGGGATCAGCACCCACTGCAGTCAGCTCAGCAGCTGGCATCCCTTGTGCCTCCTGCCAGGGCTGTCATGAGCAAAGGTGACCAATGAGCAAGCCAAGATCTCAGGATCATGAGAGCTCTTGAACCGCATCTACAAGCATTTGAGCAGCCACCGCCGTTCAGAGGAGAGCTGCTGCTTTGTGTCTCTGTAGCATGGGATAACCTCTTCCTTTGCTGCTAACTCAAACTTCTGAAAGACCTTCAAGGTCTGACGTTGGGCACAACATATTCATATTGCAACCCAGGAGCCTATCTCAGCCTCACAGCTCGGAACAGAAAAGGACCCTTGAGGGTCTTCTTCTCTGCTTTGAGTTTCCACAGGTTTCTAAACTCGGGAAACTTGACATACTGTGTCTGGAGCGTTCTAATGCACTCTGTTTATGAAGAGAGAAATGAATGTGTTGTTATTGTGTTGTTATTGCCATACAGCCTTGTCTGTAAGAGTTGGAGAGGCAAACCTGGAATAATTTAAACAGATTTTGGCTTTAAACTTACATTTCTATTACATGCTAGTCCACCCAGACGGTGGGGATGACAAAGCATTTCAGATCTCCCATCTATCTTCACATCAACGTCTCTTAGCCTTCCTGATAGTACTTCAAGAGTAGAAGAGATCAAACATAAGCATATAGCTATGCAGCTAAAAGCCCACAGGAAAGAAAGTCCACAAAATTATTCTACAACATCGTTGCAGAATCTGCAGTAGATCTGAGTGAAACTGTTGTACTCGCAGGCATTTCCATTCACTATTTTTGTTGGTTGCAGGTGCAAAATTGTGGGGCGGCAAAAGGAAGAAGGAGGCCATGTTGTTTCGTTTGTCTGTGAAAGACAGAGTGGCTGTGGTTATTTGTCTACATGTCTTTCCCACAGACAAAGCAAGAGCAGAACTCAAACCCCCATCACTTGGGGAGCTAACACCTGAGGGACTTCTCTGCCAGCATTTCCCAAAGGTCCAAGCCCTGGATTCAAGTTTTGAGATTTTTTTTGCGTGCTGGCACGGGTAGGCATAAGATTACTTTTCAAGCCCGAGAGCTGTCTAAGAGGCTGAGAAGAGACAGCCAGTGATATTTCTCCAGGGAGGATCTAAGCTGCATTGTCATATGCTTTTTGTGAGCCTGGAGAATTACCCTCTTCCCAGAACAGCTGCCACTTCATACACCAGGAAATATTTCTTAATAATTTAACTCAGTTAATGCAGCTTTTATAGTAATTGAATGCTATGGCATAGGTATCCACCTGAAAATTATATTCAACATGGGTCCACCATTGTATAGGCTAATTCCTCATTAAAGAAAGGAACTGAAGAAAAGTAAGCACCAGCAGTTGGTGATTCTGAGCAGTCAGAGCATAGTTTTAAAAAGCAGTGTTTATAATTACAGTGCCAGCCTGCACAGCTGGGGAAAGATTGCTGCCACTGCAGACAAATAGCATTAGTAATATCTCATTTCACACAAAGTGAAGGGAAGCGGTGAAGGCTGCTAACGATTGAGAGGCAAATACAATTAAAGCCTGTGCTCACCCGATCCTTTACGATCTCCCAATAGCAGACGTTCTCATCCCCAACACACACATCGGGTATATCGATCATCCCCTTTGTCCTTGTGGGAGAGCCAGATGATTTACCGCTGGCTGACACTAAAGGTTGTGTATCCTGCTTGTGCCAAAGGAGAAAATGTGGATCCGCTGAAGTCAGGGAGCAGTTTTGCCCCCATTTTCAAAGGGGACCAAGACTTCACCCCATGTCTCTAAATTCCTGCTGGATGTATGTGTGTTCTTATTGCCACTGTGGATCAGCCTTTCAGAAACTTCAGTGATTTAGTGCTTCCAGTCCTCCTGCAAGACCAAAACACCTTATCCTCTTTGGAGATGGAGGTGGGAATGGAAAGCCTGTAGTAACCTTCACAGCAATAAGTGGAAGGCACCTGTGCCATTGCCACCATGGCCTCCAGCCTCTACCTCTCTACAAAGACCACAAGGATAACATCACTACCAATGCGCTGAAGCATTCTTAACAGAAAAAACACCTCGCATGACAAGTATTGTTTGCTGAGCAGCTTGTTACTGCAATCCTGAGCATATTTATGACACGCCCTTTGTTAGGATGACGGTGGAAAGCAGAACTGGTGGGAAGCAAGCAGAGTCACCAGTCGGGGAAAACCCTGCCATAGTGTCAAACCTGCAAAGGCGCACAGTCTGTCGACAGCTTGAATATGCTTTAATCTGCACCTGAGTGTTGGAACAGTTTTTGCAATGGACTCTGAGGACAAGAGAAGAAGAGACCAATTTGAGGCAGTGGATCTCAAATGGGTGTTGCTGGTCTGAAACAAAAATCATTGGTAAAACAGCCTGGCCAGCCTGCTTAAACAGGTGATCAGGCTGAATTGCCCTGTGCCTTCTGGGTTTAAAAGCTTGGAGTCTACAAATATAGAGGAAAAACCAGTGTATTATTTCAAAATCATATGATAAAACTAATTATCCTGGTAGCAGAGCAATACTTTGCATATCTTGTCTGCCTCAGCCTAATAAGATTACTTGCATAAGAAACTGGGCAATAAAAGGGCACAGGCAAGCAAGACCGAGAATTTTGCCCGACAGGATGCATTCAAGTGGACATTAGCGCTAGAGCCAAGCATCGTGATGACTAATGCTGCCATAACTTTTGCTGAGCCTAAGGACAGCTCTGGCTTGGAGAAAATCAGGCACGTCAGGCTTTGTTTGCGCTGAGGTGAGGCTGCTTTGTCCTCCACCAGCCCATTTTCTGAAGCAAGTGCCAGCTGACTCCAGACAGGTTCTTTGCCTGGGCTTGGTTCAGTCCTGTTCAGTCATCTCCCTGCCCCGAGAGACCTCACCCCGGGAGGCATTTCTTGCTTTGTCGCCTAAATCTGCTTCTGTTGCTATGGTTTTCCTGTCCCCCGTTGTCCCGCATTGGTCAGCGCGCTCTCCCTACTCATTCCTTATGCCCTATGAACTTGCCATGGCACATTTCCCCCTCTACTGTTATATTATGTTAACTTCTTTCATCTGTCTTCCAACTTACCCAGCTCACTGGTCTTTGTCACCGCTCTTCTCCAAGGAGCACGAGAAATCATCTGTTTCGTGATAGTGCTGTTATGAGCTACCGTGAAATTTATTATTTTTTTAAATCAATAAACAAAAATTATTTGATCTAACAGACTTCCAAAACCTGGACCCCGGCACAGCATTTCTCTCCTTTTCTCTCCTTTTCTCTCCTTTTCTCTCCTTTTCTGGGTGGCTTTTGAGGTGATGGCTGTTTAAGATTTGATGAGAAATCTTTCTGACAAGCAGTTGCAGAACTGAACTTTTCCATGACAAGTAACTGTCTGTATGGCTTTTAACATCAATGGGAAGAGCTTTTCCTCTCCAAATGTATAGCAATGAGCACTTGCCCCTGTCCACAAGGAAACCTGCACTCACCTCCCTGGGCTGCCTCTGGGGCACTGGGGAGCACCAGGGCTGTTGGGTGGGTCCAGGAGAGCCCTGGAAATGGTTCAGCCACCCGGGAAAGGATCGATCCTGCGGCTGCCCCACAGCTAAAACAGCAGCGATGCATTGCTCGGTACATGGAAATGCATTCCTGGTAGAGAGTCCAGCACACGCGGCTCTTTTTCTTCTAACTGGGAAAGTTGAGGGAGAGGAAGAAACCCTTGCTCTATTAACATCTGTCCTTTAATACTTCTTGCTGCTAAGGATGGTTGATTTGTAGAGGATGCTTATCCCTGTGCAGATGTAGGGCATGAAAGTTGCAGGACAGGGGGAAAGAGAGGTGATCTGGAGAGCAGCTGAGAGCTGACACGCTGGCTCTACACTGTGACAAAACCAAACCCCCTGCTTAAGACTTTCAAACTCCAGTCCAAGCGATGCTTCTCCAACTGGAGCTATTGGGGCAGGTGGGATACAGAAATGCAGGGAGCATTGGCACACATGAAGAATGCATGAAACCATGTGGTTGCAATCCCCTTGTCCATAACTGATGGCAACCCAAACAGGGAGGCATTGCCAGGGCTGAGCAAACAGCAAGCTGCCAAATGGTGCCAAATTTTAAGGCTGCCTCCTTGCAACTCTGCCCCAGCTCCTGCAGATGTGTCCCTGCCCACCCCTTTGCCCACCCTGAGCACAGCCAGGCTGGGGTCTCATCAATCACCCACTCTGCTGCTGCTGCATCCTCCTGGGTGCAAAGAGCTGCTTCAGCACATCCGCTCTGCCCAGGTTTAAAAATGATGGAGACTATCTCTTCATGCCCTTCCTTTCCCCCGATGTGCACTTACTCCACGCTCTATTGAATTAACCTTCCTGCTGGATATTATTAGGATTTACAGCGTAGCCTTGTTCTTAATATGCTGGGAGAGTTGGGCAGCTCTGGAAAGAAGGCGGAAAGTTGCTTGTTACTGTGGGTGCAGTTTTGCAAAAGCCCCTGAAATTGTTGCTCCTCCTGTGCCTGGAGCCAAGCTCCCAGGGTCTCCTGAAGCTTGCCCAAAAGGCTCACCCCATCTACAACCCACAGATGTATTTGGATTAATCCATCCTCCATATACATGTGCTGCAAAAACCTGCTCATTGTGAGCTAGTTCAGCATCTGATGGCAATTTAAAGAAGAGTCTTGCTTGCTGCAGCTGCTGATCTATGATGGAGGGCTTAAAAATGCCCTGCTGGAGCATGTCTGCAGCCACCAAGCTGGTGAGGGGTCTAGAGAACAAGTCATATGAGGAGAGGCTGAGGGAACTGGGCATGTTTAATTTGGAGAAGAGGAGGCTGAGGAGAGACCTCATTGCCCTCTACAACTACCTGAAAGGAGGGTGTAGAGAGGTGGGTGTTGGCCTCTTCTCCCAAGGGAATAATGACAGGACCAGAGGAAATGGTCTGAAGTTGCAGCAGGGGAGGATTAGATTAGATATTAGGAAGAATTACTTTACTGAGAGGGTGGTCAGGCACTGGAACAGCCTGCCCAGGGAGGTGGTGGAGTCACCATCCCTGGAGGTATTTAAGAAACGTGTACATGTGGCACTTCAGGACAGGCTCTAGTGGCCGAGATTGTAGGAGTGTTTTGTGTGTGTAAAGTTGGACTCGGGGATCTCCAAGGTCCTTTCCAACCATGACAACTCTGTCATTCTGTATCCTAACAAATACTGTCTTAGATCTCTCTCTCTGGGCCGAACAGACTGTTCCTCTTCCTCATGCTGTCAAAAGGATCCTGCTGGTGGAGAGGCCCTTTAGGAAGCCATAAGTTGCACCCCTGCTTCACGTTCCCTCTTGTGAGAAACCGGACATGAGAACCTGACAGAAAACAGGATGTCTCAAAGCTTGCTCGCTGCAATCGGTCCAGGATCTTACACCTCTTGCCCCAAGCAGAGGCCTGGCTGCTGGTGGGGTGAGGAGAAGGATCTGGCCCCAGAGCGCTGCTGGGGCCCAGCGCAGAATTTCTTTCAAATTCTTCCCCTCTCTTCTCCTGCCATTTCCATCTCCCAACGGCTCACACACTCCAGGACAAAGAAAAGAATTTAAAGAAAACACTGCTCCTTAGCGGTAACATATACCAAAGGTGCAAGCAGGCTTTCTTCTTTCTAACTACAGCGAGTGCAATGCCTGTAGTTATTTTATTCACATTAAATATAGCATTTGCTGAGCCCGGAGGCTGTGCCGAGGTTGATGTTCTTATCCAGCGCTGAGGCCCTGCTGGGCTCTCCAGCTGAAGCGGGGCCAGCGTTGCGCTCCTCCAGGTCGATGGGCTTATGCCTGGCCAATGTCACTTTGTGCCGGGCTCCTTGGCACAGGGAGGGCTGACGGCAGTCCCTGACGGGTTGCCAGGATTTCACCAAGCCAGGAGCCTTGCCCTGCTGTGATGCAGTGCTCCGGCAGCCCGGTGGGGTGGCCCCAGGGCTGCAGCAGAGGGTGCGGGACTCCTCTGACTTCAAGGGAGTTGAAATGTGCAGAAGAGCTGTGTGAGAAGAAGGTGAGGCTGGTGTCTGAGTGAAACCTTCCCCACACAGCACAGAAAAACTCAGGCAATCTCATGGAAATAAAGGTCCAAAAAGACAAGCACATGCCAGAAAAGGGGTGAACCAGAAGCAGCCTCTGTTAGCATTTCCTGAAAGGGAGCAGGAGGATGGGGAGGTCGGAGCTGCCTTTGTCCAGGGAGATGCTTTACTGTCTTCCAGAGCCGAGCCTGCTGCCCACCCACTCGTGGCTTACACTCTGCTCCGCGTGGGTGGAGAAATTCCTCCGCTTCTTCTTAAATCTCCTGGGGCCAAGTAAGAGAGAGCCTGAGTCAGGGAACTCTGTCATTAGATGGGAGATTTCATTAAACAAGCCCTCTCGGATCAGGGCAGCCAGCGGGAAGAGCACTAACCAGCTGAGTACAAAGAGAAGAAGCCTTAGCTGCCACAGGCTGTGTGTGGGAAGGGATGTCAGCCCAGCCAAGAGGAGATTTTTCTGATTGTAACCAAAGAAAAGAGAACAGAAATTCATGCTGAATTCCTAGAGAATTTCTTCCTCAAAACAAATTGCACGTACGAGGCTTTTCTGCCTCCGGCAGAGCATCCCTCTCAGTGCAGGCAGCAGCAGGGTTGAGTGTCTTCTCTCCGGGCAGCAGGAGCCCAGCCACACCAGCTCTACATCCCCCGGCATGGTGAAGTCCAGAGGAGGACATGGTCCTCTGGGAGGAAAAAAGAGCAAACACCTCAAGGATGGGCCTAAAGAGACCGAAGGAAATGACCTGCCTTGCTGGGAATGCAAGAAAAATACGGAGGAGGCAAAAAGAGCAATTCTAAGTGAAGCTGGTGAATTCCTCCTGGGAGGATACACTCTCCCCAGGAGAGCTGGGCCATAAAAAATGTTTTGCTGTTTTCTCTTCCAGAAGGTACCGGCTAACATTTGCCAGCAGGAAGGCAGCCTCCCAGATAACACCACAGCCTGAATTTGCACAGAGAGTGGAAGCCCAGCTGGGCAGTTTCCCTTTTCAGCAGATTTCTTTAGCACATGGATATTTTTTCACAACTATCATCACTGTTTAGCAAATGACAGATCTGCTGGAGCGCCTCACAGACAGTTTTGATTCACTCCGGGCCCAGCTCTGTCTCCCAGAACCGTAGCTGCTAGGGACAGAAAACTCCATTTTCTCCATCTGTCAGGCACAGAAGGACTTCTTTTGCACCCAAGAATATAGTTTTCCAACATTTAATTGCTTTGTTTTATAAGCCTAATGTGCTGAGGCTGTCCCTGTTCCCCTGTGGTCTGCTGTCAACACCTCAGACACATCTGGCGTTGCCTAGCCCTGGAATTTCCAACTTCAGAGGAGTTCCTCAGCCACACATTTGTGTCTTTTCAGCCAGCGCTGCTCTAACCAGGTGCAGTGCTAACACCTTTAAGTTACATTTCTCTAATTCTTTTGCACCCACTAAAATGTCAAAGTGTTTACTGGACTCTAATATATAAGGGCCACTTGGGGCTTGTTGAAATAAGAGTATATCTTCGCTGTTCCACGCAAAAATTCTTCTGTATGTCCCACTTCCATTTCAAAGAAGATGAGGATGCCCGCCCTGTCTTGTAGGTGGTGAAGTTGATGAGTAAAGATACTGAAATTATTTACCTGAAACCATGCTGCCAGGGTCAAAAGCAGAGTCTGGGCCCTTTGAATCCTTTGGCCTTTGGTCCATCTGACCCACCCTGGGCCTTGGGCACCTGCTCATCGCTCAGGCTGGGCTGCAATGCTCCTCCATTTTCTTGTCCCATGACAAATGGTGCTCATCTCTTGGTGCTACCTTTGCCCGTGTCACACACAAATTTGTCCCAGTACCAACCCTGCTGTTTGCACAGGCCGTTCATTAGGGATAAGTAGAGCAGGGAGGAATGAATGTGGCTAATTGCATATAATAATAGATCCCAATTCTCCTCTTATGCTGTATGTGTGCGTCTGTTTATAGGGCAATTACACAGCAAATAGGATGCAATTAGAGTGATCTATGCTGAAGGGCTGCACTTGTCACGGAGTGCTGAACTGGATGGACTCCAAATGGGGATGCCATCTCCTTTTGCTGGAGTTCCCCCAGAATCAAGATCTTGTCAGGTTCTTCAGCTTCAACCCTGACCACCGAAGGTAATTTTCGCAAGTTTGTCTTGTTCTCCTGCCCCTGTGGCAAACAGATGTCTCAGTAATTCACCATCTCTACTAACCATCCCCTTCTCTTAGTTTTCCTTCTCCTGACGTTCTTTTTCTCTTGGCTTAAGCATATGTACTGCTCAGAAACATGTGTCACAGCTTTAGGTCAGTGTCCTACTGAAAGAGGATTTTGACAGCAGCCTAAGTAGGCGGCGAATGATGAGCTGACGCCAGATGTTCACACTTTTCCCTGCATGAAATGAGTTGCAGGTCTTGGTCTGGACAGAAAAAACCCACAGTACATAGCTGCGGCTACATGGGGAGTCTCAGAGGAGTGAAAAGTGCTTTAATCTCCTGGTCCTGCTTGCTGGAATGGAAGAGGTTATCTATTTTTACAGCACTCAGCAGAGGGACCATAAACCGGTTGGAGCTCCGAAGCACTGTTTCAGTAGGAATGTTAGGTAATAAGAATAACGTTGGCAGGGAGTGTTGGGAAGGAAGCATTCCCTGCTGCTGTCTTTTCTCTCGGTTCAGTGAATAAACAAACCTCAAGTCCCCACAGCTGTCAGTCCGGCACTTTTTACCAGGACCAGCATCTTAAGCAATATGGATGATGTTGGGTCAATAAAGTCTCTGCTAAGAATAGCTGTACAAACATCACTTGGGGCTTTCTATAACATTTACCTGCGAGCTTCTCACATCCTGCCTACAGAGGTTAATCAAACAGGCACGTTGTTTAGTACAACCACTTTTGTGTCTAGCCATGAAAGCAAAACCTGAATTCAAGTCAGACTTTGGATGCATCAGAAAAACGTGTTAGATGGATTCTGACTGTGAAACCTTCCTGGCTGTTGCTGAGGTTGGAGCAAACCATGATGCGGTTTGATGGGTTTTTGTTTTCCACTCTGAACTTCTACTGCATGAATCAGTATCTCAATTTAGTTTCTAGCACAGAGGTGCCGCTGCTGGCAAATCGAATGGCACTGAGATTTGGAAAGCCAACTATGAAAGAAAATAAAAAAATCAGATTTCAATAGTTTTCACCCACAGTTGCTGGTTTCACAGAGAAGTTTCTGGTTGTTCAGTGCAGTCAGTTTGGGACTGCTTGGCACAAACAGTTCTTTCACCACCCCTATGAAGTGGATCAGGAGGAGCAGTCCCCAGTTTATAACACCCCTTGAGTTAAAACTAGCCCAGAAGGTCACTGAAAGGAAAGATCAGAGATTAAAAGGCCTTTAAGCAGATCTATGCCTCACCTCCTTTTCAGAGAATATGGAAGTCACACCAACATGGGCCAGAGCATGGGGGAGATGAAGGTATTGCTACTTCTTGGGTGCATCCATGCTCACCAGGCAAAATGAGTTACAATTTTCAGGTTTTTCAGCTTTATAACTTTAAATGTTGGATGAATAAATACATGCTTCCTTGACCTTCTCACCGTGCACGGAAGGCCTCTGCTTGAGCAACCTGCATGTCCTTCCCTCTCATTGGAAACAGGAATGGGACAGTGCCATGCCCATTTCTTCATGGTGAGCTTGTGAAGTGAACTTGGGACTGCTGGAAACACGCTGGCTATGCCACTTCATCTCTGGAAAAGAGCTGAAAAGATGCATAACACCCAGCAGGCATAAATTAAGGATTTGATCACAGATGTGTAGGAGCTAGGGCTGGACAAGACTAGCACGCTTATACTTTCATAGGCTTGAGCAATCCCAGAAGCAATAGAGCTTCTGGGAATGAAAACTTTGAAACTCTGGGAGCTCCGAAACAGCTGAACCGGAGAATGCACAACGACCCCTTCGTTGCTGCACAAGCTTGACCTGAGTCAAATCTGTCATGGCAGCTTGCCCTCTTAATTCACGACCTTCTCAGACTGTTCCTTCCTGTTCCCATTCAAGAAAGGCTTGTTGATCTCCATCCACCTACCTCAGATGTGTCAGCACGGCTGGAAACTTCCACCGCACGCTCTGCTAGCCCAAACGAAACTGCCTGACACACCGAGACTAGCTGTGAGACAGCTTTGGGCAAGTAAATGGCAAACCCCTTCCTGCCCAGCTGAAGGACAGTACCTTACTTTCCCCAGGGAAGGTTTCTTTCTTTTATAAGTGTGAATGACTCTCGACAATCCTTCCAAGATCCGCCCAGCAGGAGAGAAAACAAAAGACTATGAAGGAATGTGTCAGCCAAGAAACTGAGAAAATCTCACTAAAGATAATATGAGAGGGCTCAAAGAGCGACACTAATGCAACTCCTGTCATTGAGTATTCAAGAGCAGGAACTGGATTATTGTCACGTGTTAGATCAAATTTTCTCCTTGAAACTCTCTTGGCTGGAGGTTTTCTATTCCCAGCCCAGCAGAGTAGGGAGTACTGAAGTTCATCTCTACGATGGCCATGCCTAGAAGCACTGGGCATAGGCTCCATGGATGTAAAAGATTTATGCTCTTGCTAGCAAATGCCCATTAAAGGTGTTAGCCATGAAGCCAAAGGCAGCTGATGTCCATCTTCAAAGAACTTTTGTTAACTGATTATAGAGGCACCCTGGAGAAACCATCTTTCCTATCCTACCTGTAGTGTCCATGCTGAAATGTTTTTAGTGATTCAAGCACTCGTCCTCTGCTGGAGTGATATCTTCCCCATCACTGCACAGACAGCAAATCATTACCTGATCAGAGCCACTTTGACACATCTCATCAAGACTGGAAACAGCAACCTAGATATTAAAGGGTTTATTGCTGGTGCCCAGCAGCACTGCTTTTAGTCCCGGTGGGTGCCCAAAGGCACCGGTGAGCAGGGCAGGCTGGAGCAGAGAGGCTCAGTGGAAGAGCTGCAGTATCTCTGCGATGGCATTTTCCTCTGAAAAGAGCTAATTCCCTACCATGGCATTCCCGATTCGTCTATCTATTTCCCACAAATATTTGAAGAAAGCACATATCTTCTTGTCTAGAGAAAATGTCATGCCTCTGTGTGTGCAGGGCACATTCTCACAGCTATCCCAAAAACCTTGGAGGGAGGGGTGAGCGATGTGGGTATCATGCTTGCCTAGGAAGAAAAACAACAGCACTCCCACATTCCCACAGTGCAAGTATTTGAAGGTCATTAATCGGCACAGTCAGAGACTGTCCATGTTAAGCGTGTCCACGTTGATGTGCTTGCAGGACCCATTTGGCAAGCATTTCAAAATGGGGGGCGGGGGGAAGCATTTAATTTTTTGGTGTTTCACAAATCCAAAAGGAAACTAAATCCTGCCAGTACATGGATCTTAGAAATTAGCTTGGGCCGCTCTAAGTCCATTCAGCTTTCTGAGCTTATTATGCCAGGGCTGAATGCAATCACCCTGAAAGTGAAGTCCAGTGAAGCCGTGTTTCCAAGGAGCCCCCAAAATGTGGGTCCCTCTGAAAGTGTGCCCATCTCCTTTGGCCCCCCAGACTGAACAAGGGCAGCAGCACCTGCACCACGTCACTGTCAGAGCAAGCCCCGAACCCTCCTCTGCAGAGGGCAAGAAAGGAAGCCCCACGGTGACGAGGAGCCACCCTGCCAGGGACTTGCACTTGGGGAGCAAAGCCCCTCCTTGGGAATGGCGGGTGGGAAACTCCCTCCAGCCACTCTTACCTCTTCAAGTCATCCTCCCACAGATTTTAATTTGCCCTGGCACCGGTGGTGGCAATCGGTCATGTTCTGTGTCTCACATATTGGCCCCTTTGTTTAATTTTAACTCTTTCAGTAGGCCTAAAAACAATCAAATGTAGCCCCATATAGAGGAAAATGTTTATAACCCCTACAAATGGAACATTATACGAGTATGAGTGGTGGCTTAGTATGAATGAGTAACTATAACAGGCATCTTACATCATCCTTGCTTTAGTTAAGCTGAGTGGAATTTAGGTGTTGGACAAGAACTGGAGGTGAGAGACAGAGATGAGTCAGGACTTTCCGTGAGAGAAAGGTCAAAAGACCCAGCTTGCTGGCAAGTACCGACAGACACACTCCTCACCTTATTTAGACCGAGGGTAGGAACATACTTAATTAGCTCATCTGGAGTCCAATATTTTGTATTATTGATTAAGATCGTAAAAAAGGGGTCTCGCATTGAGGCTGAGCTCTGACCTGTGTCCCTGCAGAGGTTCTTCCTAAAACCTAATCTCTGAGTTTAACTGAGGTAAGACTTTCTTCTTTAGCAAGGATTCCCTTTTACGTCTCTGAATTAATCCTTACTGTCAATTGTTTTTTTATGTTTCTTTCTTATTTTCATTAGACAGCCACATAGTCTCCATTTGCACTGATTCCCAACAGACCAGCACGTGGACTTGGAGTGTGTTGCCCTTCGCTCCTCACCGTGCTGTGCGGTTGGACCGTTAACTCATCTGCTACTCACCTGTTTCCATGAAAGCCAGTTCTCTTTGAGGTGGCTTACGTGAACTTCTGTGGTTTTCCAGCTAATGTCTGGGGGCTAACACATCTCTCCTCTTGAATGCCAACTTCCTCAAGGCAGGAGAGAGTCTTTAAATGCTGGAGTCTGAGATGAGCACACAGCTGCATGTTTCTATTCATACAGACACGGCTGTCTGTCAAATACAGATAATTGGATATTTATCCATACATTTGCATGAGGAATCAGAGGAACTGTCTGCAGAAGCAGAGACCCCCGCCTTTCAGGAGCTAGCTTGGATCCCTTGTTCCCTTAAAATGTCAGCCTCCGATAGCTTCCCAGAGGGTGACTGTGTACCCAGAGCAGTTACGGCTGCAGATTCGAGCTAAAAGTCAATTATGAATAATAAAGAGAATGGAGGAAAGAACTCTGTGCTATGTCCTTTTGGCACTAGGCAACTACTACCCAGCTCATTTCAGAGGTTTACGTTTTTTTCATTTAGCAGTGCCTGGCTGATTCCTCCTTGTGTGGAACTGGAGAGCATCATACACCACCTTGTAGCTCGGGAGCCCTCTTTTAAACCTGGTGCTTTGTGGCTGCCTCTGGTACATGTTTAATAAATATTTAAATTCTGGAAGAACTTTATAGTCTGTGCACTTAATCTTTTAAAATCATGTTGTTGTCAGAATGCCCCTCCCATGAAGTGCTGGTGGCAAAGTGCCTTACCTCCTCTGAAAGCTTTTTTGACTCCCAGCTGTACTCTCTCTTGTTTTTTAGCCAAGCTTTCAAAATGACATACACAAACAACCAGCTGCTAGATATTCATGTGGAACATTAGCCTTGCAATTAAAGGGAGAGAAAAGAAAGAAGCTCTACTTTGGGGTCCTTCATAGTTTCATTACTGCCTGTTCTGCTCCATTACTGCATTTCTTTGAAAAGTGAGCTGCGTTAGGGGGCCCAGCTGCAAGCAGGTCCCATTGATCACCAGCTGCCTAAGAAATTATCTGTGCTAAGCCGAACGAGTGAAGTCAAGCCAAAGGTTATGAGTGACTCCCCAGTCCTATCCACCACTTCTTCCTTCTGGTCAAATGAGTATGGTGAAAAAGAGGGCCCGGGCTGGAGCCCATCTACAGACACAGAGGCTACACTGTCATCGTTGTCCTGCTAGCAAGGTGCTTACTTATGTCCTAGGCAGAAGAAGGCTACAGTGTTGGTGCCTCCTGCTTGGATCAGACCAAGCCATATTCCCAGTCCTTCCATTTCAGCCTGTAACTCTTCTGGGCAGGGTTTAGCCTGCCAAATTTCAGCCCATGCTGTTGGAAGCACTTTAAAGCATTTATCACTTAATCCTGACCAAGTTCTTGTGGTCCCAGCAAGCAGAGGTAGAGGGGATGAACTTTGAGGAACAATGACTAGCAATGAAGTGCAGAGCAGAGAAAATCCTATAATCTGAACCATATGCCAAGGAACAAGCAAAGGCTTTAAAAAAAAAATAAAGAATGTAGGGATTAGGATATTTTTCAAGAATCTTGTGGTAACCATATTTGCTGTGATGCTGTAGAAATGGCTGATCAGGAGTGAACACATCTGCCAGCAGTGGAGTATACAACTCTGATTTCAGAGAGAGCTGCTAGGGGAGGGGGTGCCAGTGCCTTGCTCCTTACGCTGTCTCCAGCTGGTGAGCAACCAGAGCTGGGGAGCAAAGGGATCACCAGGTCAGCAGAAGAGGCCAGCCTGGGGTTGTGCAGCCGACATACAGAAGGGATTCTCTCATCGCC